>NC_092379.1:145517589-145835643 GCF_030028105.1 Mobula birostris
ACAAATCAATGTATTGAGTACAGGAGACTGGATGCTATGCTGAAGCTCTGTAACACATTGGTGAGGCCTAATTTGAAGTATTGTGTGCAGTTTTGGTCACCTACCTACAGGAAAGATGTAAACAAAGTTGAAAGAGTACAGAGAAAATTAACAAGGATTTTGCCAGATCTAGAGGACCTGAATTATAAGGAAAGATTGAATAGGTTAGGACTGTATTCTTTACAATGTAGAAGACTGAGAGGAGATTTGATAGAGTATACAGAATTATGAGGGGTATAGATAGGGTAAGTGCAAGCAGATTTTTTCTACGGAGGTTAGGTGAGACCATAACTAGAGATTATGGGTTAAGATTGGAGGGTGAAATGTTTAAGGGGAACAGGAGGGGAATCTTCTTCATTCGGAATGTGGTGAAAGTGTAGAATGATGGAGTGTGGAGTGGTGAATGTGGGTTCAATTTCAACATTTAGGAAGAATTTGGATAGGTGCTGTACATGGATGAGAGGGGTATGGAGGGCTATGGTCCAGGTGTAGGCTAATAGTTCAGCATGGACTAGATGGGCCAAAGGACCTGTTTCTGTGCTGTAGTGCTCTTTGACTCTAAAATGAGTGGTAACATCTGGGACATGCCCTCTTCTCATTCCCACCACCAAGGAGGAGATACAGGAGCCTGAAGTTTCTTCCCCTTCGCCCATAAGCCCATGAACACTACGTTGTCATTCCTTTCTTCGTACTATTTATTTATTTTGTAACTTATGGAAATGTTATGGCTTTGCACTGTGTCCCTTGTAAAGCAACTAATTTAAAGTCATATAAGACAATAATAATAGATCTGGTCCTGCTTCTGTTTATCTGGACCCAAGTGTAACCCACACACCAACTTTACCCATTTGTCAGTTACAGATAGAGATATGAAAATAGTGAAGTTACAACAGTGGCTGGTCACGGTGGCATAGCTGGTAGCACATGATCTTATAGCTCATAGAGTTGGAATTCAGAGTTCAATTCCAGCATCACCTTTCAGGTGTTTGTACAAGGGGCTTTCTTCATGTGCCCAAATTGGTCCTATGGTTCAAAGACGTACCAGTTAGTAGGCTAATTGGTCTTTGTTAATTGTCCCATAATTAGGCTAGATTAAATTGGTGGGTTGCTGGGCATTGCTGCTGGCTGGAACGGAATGGCCTGTTCCACATTGTATCTTTAAATAAACAAAGATATTCACCATCATCCTAAGCAAAAAGTTATCAAATTATAAACTCTGAAATCTGTACACATGTAATACTGGCATATCCCAAGGAGCCAACAAGTTTTACGTCGTACATTGGTGAACGTGACAGTAGTTACTCTGTGTTGGAAAGTCAACAAATTCATTAAAAGGACACAAAAGATTCTGCAAACAACCATTACCCATTCAAGACCTATAAATTCCCATAATGCATAAACACATGAGGTTCTGCAAATCCTAGGAGACCAGAGTAACACAGACAAAATGCTGAAGAAACACAGCCAGTCAGGCAGCATCTATGGAAAGGATTAAACAGTCGACATTATGAGCCAGGATTCTTTCTCATAACGCTGCATACCTTTGTGCTTCCCCTTCCAGCCTGCACCCTCTAGAACGCTACTCCTAAACCTCTGCACATTTCTCTGCTCACTTAAAATATTCTCCCAAAGCTGTGAGAATTTGATTATGCAAACACGAGGAAATCTGCAGATGCTGGAATTTCAAGCAACACACATAAAGGTTGCTGGTGAACGTAGCAGGCCAGGCAGCATCTCTAAGAAGGGATACAGTTGACGTTTCAGGCCAAGACCTTTTGTCAGAATTTGATTATTGCTTTCAATGCAATTTTGTTTGATAACTCTCTTGTGAAATACCCAGGGACTTCATAAGAGATTCTGCAGATGCTGGAAACTCAGTGTAACACACATGAAATGCTGGAGGAACTCAGCAGGTCAGACAGCATCCATGGAGAGGAATAAACAGTCAGCGTATTGGACAGTGTTTTATTGAAGGGTATCAACCCAAAACATGGACTGTTTATTCCTTTCCGTGGAAGCTGTTTGGCCTGCTGAGTTTCTCCAGCATTTCGTGTGTGTTACCCAGGATTACATTGTATTTTTAAAGATCCGGTATAAATGGAAATTGCTATAGATATTTTTGGGAACTGATCTAAAACAAGGCATTACTCAAAATTACTGGCTCTAAAATAACTAGTTCCATTCAGCAATGATAAGGTCAATGTGTGTAATATTTCAATGACTCTTCATTTAACATGCCAGAATATTTGGCTCCAGACTTTAATAGATTTTTATTTTCCGGTGTCTGCCAGTGTAATAGATTTAAAATTAAGTTATGAGTTTATTCAATAAAGTGCTAAATACTGAAAATTGATTTTTAGGACTAATTCATTGTGATGTAGATCACAGATCAGTAAACCTGTGGCAGCTTTATAAAAGTTAGCTCACATCTGGAGTATTGCATAAAGTTCTAGACGCTCCATTATGGGAAGGATGTTGAGACTTCGGAGAGGCTGCAGAGGAGGTTTTTCAGGATGCGGCCTGGTTTTGAGGGCATGCGCAATAACAGGAGGTTGGACAAACTTGGGTTGTTTTCTCTGCAGTAGTAGAGTCTGAAGGGAGATCTGATAGAGGCTCATAAGATTATGAGAGGCATAGACAGAGTAGACAGATAGTATTGTTTTCCCAGGGTTGAAATGTCTGATACCAGAGGGCATGCATTTAAGGTGAGAGGGGGTAAGTTCGAAGGAGATTGAGGGGCAAGTTTTTTACAGAGAGTGGTGGGTGTCTGGAATGCACTGCCTGGGGTGATGTTCGAGGAAATTTAAGAGATGTTTAGATAGGCACATGAATGTGAGGAAAATGGAAGGATATGGACATTGTGTAGGCAGCAGGGATTAGTTTAGTTGGCCATTTGATTACTAATTTAATTGGTTCAGCACAGCATTGTGGACTGAAGTGCTGTATTCGATGTATATGTTGAACTAAAGAAACTGGATGAAAATCTTTAACCCCTTCAGTTTGCTGTTCACCTAATGATCATCTGCTGTATTTACCATCTGCACCATCTGTGCTACCACAGAACAGCAAATTGCACATTATCAAAATCAGTGATAATAAATCTGATTCTGATTCTGATCTGCACAATCGCTCAGATACAGATTTCTGTAGTGAAATTTCGAATGTTTCTCTTCTCATAGATACCGTCTGACCTGCTCAGTTTTCCAGCATTTTCCACTTTGTATTTCACATCTTCAGCACTTGAAGTGCAGTGATTTTTTTTTGATTTTCATCCGGTTTACACCTTGAGAATATTTGGCAACCAAGAGTGACTCATCAGCAACGGAAAGCTACCAGTTCCCAATAGATTAACTGTTACACTGTCAAATTAGTTTACAGGGTTAAATTAATACTGAGAAATCTAATTCGCCTCTCCTCGATAAGGATAATATAATATTAGCTGTACATAATTATTAAGAAATAAGAAGTTCAAACACAACAAGGTGCACAGAACATAGAACATCACAGCACACAGTACAGGCCCTTCGGCCCACGATGTGGTACTGACCTTATAACCAGCTCGAAGATCAATCTAACCCTTCCCTCCCACAGAGATCTGCATTTTTCTACAGCAGGGGTTCTTAACCTTTATCATGCCATAGACCGCTTTGGCAGTTCAGTGAAGCCTTCTCAGAATAATGTATTTTAATATATAAACTAAAATACAGAGGATTACAAAAGAAACCAATTATATTGAAATACAGTTAGTAAAATATTAAAAATAACTATGTAATGACTACAGTAATTTTGAAGTAGCGATGAGCATGCCATAAATGGTATTTTGAAATATCTGTAGCAACAGCAATGTAATATGAAAATATCTGTGGATAGATTCCAGGGGTCCATAAACATGGATGGGAAAAAATTTACATCTTTATTTTCAGTAACTCCAACTGAAATTTTGCATTTCCTCCAATTAGCCAACAAACTTCAATAGTATTAGCAGTACCTGTGACTTTGTCACCAACAGAAGTCACAGATACAGTATGTGCCTTTCTAAGAATTTCTTGGACGTCCCTATGTATCTGGCTCTACCTGCACCTTGGCCTGGTGTAGAGAATCAGAATCAGGTTTATTATCACCAACATATGTCATGAAATCTGTTGTTTTGCAGCTGCAGTACATAAAATATACGATAAACTATAATAAATACATACTGTATATGTAGAAACATAAATGACTAGTGCAAAATGAGAGCAAAAATTGTGAGGTAGTGTTCATGGTTCATTATCCATTCAGAAATCTGATGGCAAAGGGGGGAAAGCTGTTCCTGAAATGTTGAGTGTGTGTTTTCAGAGTCCTGAACCTCCTTCCTGATGGTAGCAATGAGAAGAGGTGTATCCTGGGTGATGGGGTCCTTAATAGTGGGTGCTGTCTTTTTAAGGCATTGCCTTTTGAAGATGTTCTGGATGCTGGGGTGGCGAGTGCCTGTGATAGAGGTGGCTGAGTTTACAAATTTCTGCAGCTTTTTTCTGATCACGTGCAGTGTCCTCTTCATACCAGATCGCAATGCAATCAGTTAGAATGCTCTCCGCGGTACATCTGTGGAAATTCGTGTATCTTTCATGACATACTTAATCTCCTAAATCTCCTAATGCGTGCACTCACCAATGTCTGATATCCCCCCTCCCCTCCTTAAAATTATGCACCCATCATATTAGTCATTTCTCCCTCAGAAAATATCTCTGGCTATCAACTTGATCAATGCCTTTTATCATCTTGTACTCCTGCTGGAAATGCTGGAACTCCAAACAATTACAGAAAGGCAGCTGAGTACCCAGTAGGTCAAGCAGCGCCTTCGGAGAGAGAAACAGACACATTCTTTTAGGCCAATGACCTTTCAGATTATATTGCAGATTTTCAACACCTGCAATACTTTACACTTGGACTAAGTTGTTGAACAGGTTTGCAATTAGCAGAACACTGCACACACCATCTGTAAATTTGATCAGGGTTCAATTCCCGATGCTGTCCGTAAGGAGTTTGTATGTTCTACCCATGACCACATAGGTTTCCTCATACATTCCAAAGATGTCCAGGTTAGGGTTAATAAGTTGTGGGCATGCTATGTTGGTGCAGGAAGCATGGTGGCACTTGCAGGCTGCCCCCGGAACATCCTTGGATTGTGTTAGTTGTTGGATGTAAACAACACATTTCACTGTGTTTTGATGTACATGTGACAAATAAAGCTAATCATTCTCTTTAATCTGTGACAAATTAAGCTACTCTGTGACAAATCTTTAATTCTTATCTTTAATCTGTGACAAATAAATCAAACAAAGCTAATCCTAATTTAAAAAAAATTGGTGGCATTAACAATCATGGTTACAAGGCTCTTCAGGAATGCCCAATAACACACACAAAATGCTGGAGGAACTCAGCAGTCAGGCAGAATCTGTGGAGGTGAATGAAGAGCCAGTGTTTTGGGTGGAGACACTTCATCAGGATGCGGTAGGTCAGTGTCAGGTAGCATTTGTAACAATAGGTTCCTGGGGTTCATTTCACCAGTAAGTGACGACTGGAGTTAAATCATATGTGTTTCAGGCCAAGACCCTTCTTCAGGATGGAGAAAGAAGGGGGAAGATGCCATAATAAAAAGGTGGAGGAGGGGAAAATGACTGTGTAGTGCTGTCACAAGGAAGCAGCTTCCATTATCAAGAACCCCAACCTTCAGGCCATGCTCTCTTCTCACTACTGACCAAGATACTAATCGAAGTAAGACCCATTTGCCTACATTTGGCCCATATCCCTCTGAACTTTTCCATGTCACCGTCCAGGCCATGTGTCTTCTTGCTTCTCCTATCAGGCAGGACGTACAGGGGCCTCAGGACCCACACCACCAGGTTCGGGAGCAGTGAAACATCAACCCTCCGAACATCACACTCCTGAACCAGCATGGATGACCTCACTCACCTCAACACTGAACTGATCCCACAACCAATAGACTCACTTTCAAGGACCCTACAATTCATGTTCTCAGTATTATTTATTACTTATTCAATCAATTTGTTTTCTTCCGCTCATTGGTTTCTCATCAGTCTTTGTTACATATAGTTCTTCCTAAATTCGACTGTATCTCTGTGTTTTTCCATGACTGCCCGCAAGAAAATGAATCTTAAGGTAGTATACGATGACATATATATACTGTCTCAGGGAAGCAGTTTCAAGGACCTCCACCATCGAGGCCATGCTCTCTTCTCCCTTCTACCATCAGACAGAAGATACAGAAGCCTCAGGTCCCACACCACTATGTTCAAGAACGGTTATTACCCCTTAACCATCAGACTCCTGAACCAGTGTCGATAACTTCACTCACCACAATGAGCCTTAGATCCCACACCAACAGGTTCATGAACAGTTATTACCCTTCAAACATCAGGCTCCTGAACTAGCGTGGTGGATAACTTTACTCACCACAATGAGCCTTAGGTCCCACACCACCAGGCTCAGAAACAGTTATTGCCCTACAACCATCAGACTCCTGAACCAGCCTGGATAACTTCACTCACCTCAACACTGAACTGATTCCACAACCTATGGACTCAGTTTTCTTTTTTGTATTTACCCAATTTGTTGTCTTTTTCATATTAGTCCTCGATTATTGCTTATTTAGTTATTATTATAATTTTCTTTCTTTTTGTGTATTTGCACAGTGTGCTGGCTCTTGCACTCTGGTTGCTTGTCTGTCTTTGTCATGTGCAATTTTTTTTGACTATTGTGTTTCTTTATATTTACTGTGAATGCTTACAAGAATATGAATCTCAGGTTTGTACTTTGATCATAAATTTACTTTGACTTTGACATTGCTGATAGGTGTTGACAAATTGTCTAAAAATGACACCATAGCTGTGATAAATCCCCATACATCACACAGGTGCGACGTCTGTCTGCTGACCTGCCTTGTATGATACGATCGGGTGAGGAAGGTAGCACAGGTACACACTGCGGCCAGTGCTGTGTGAGAGTTCGAGGTATCCTGACACAACAGCTCAGTGTGAAATAAGCACAGCAACGCTGGTGACTGGTGAGACCACAGCAGTCAATGACTATCGGTTGGTGCTGGAGGCTGAGATGAGGTTCTGTGCTAAAAATAGTTGAAACAGGAGGCTTCAGGAACAGATTTTTTAATGATTTTCAGCATGATTTGTGAATGTAAAAGGCTGTGGTCAATGGGCAGAGGCAGAGCTTAATCTGTGAAGCAAATGAAATGATTTGATATCAACAGGCAAGGTGATTGGAGATTTTCCATGATATGTCAGGTGGAATACCATTCCTTGTCTTCAGTATCAGGGACGTGGGTAAGAAAGGTGTAGAGAAATACGGGTCAAATGCAGGCAAATATGATGAGGCAAGATGGATATCTTGGTTGGCATGGACACAACAGATTCACACATGCTGGAAAATTAGATCAAAACGCAAAATGCAGGAGGAACTTAGTAGGTCAGGTGGCATCAATAGAAATTAACAAATAATCAATATTCTGAGCCAAGATTGATCGGTTCCTGATGAAGGATCTCAGCCTGTAACATAGACTGTCTTATACCTATAGAGGCTGCTTGACATAGAGTCTTAGAGTAATAGAACACTACAGCAGAGAAACAGGCCCTTCAGCCCATCTAGTTCATGCCAAACTGTTATTCTGCTTAGTCCTTCAACCTGCACTGGAGACATAGTCCTCCATACCTCTCTCATCCATGTACCTGTTAAAATTTCCTTTATATTTTGGAATTGAAATTGCATCCACCACCTCCACTGGGAGCTCATTGCATACTCCCACAACCCTCAGAGCGAAGGCACTTCCCCTCATGTTCCCCTCAAATATATAATTTTTCACCCTTAAGCCATGACCTCTAGTTCTAGTCTCACCCAACCTCGGTGGAAAACGCCTGCTTGCATTTATCCTATCTATAACCCTCATAGTTTTGGATACCTCCATGAAATCTCCACTCATTGTTCTTCGCTCTAGGGAATAAAGTTCTAACCTACTCAACCTTTCCCTATAACTCAAGTCCTGCTAACGTCCTTGTAAGTTCTGCTTGGAAAAGATCATCTCTATTGCTCTCCACAACTGCTGCCAGACTTGCTGAGCTCCCCCATCAATTTGTGGGTGTTACTCTGGATTACTTGCTGAGCTCCTCCAGGGTTTCCTCCAGGTGCTTCAGTTTCCTCCCACAGTCCAAAGATGAACTGGTTAGTAGGTTAATTGGTGACTGTAAATTGTCCTATGATTAGGCTATGGAATTGAAAATCTTACTGATTTAATCAATGACATTTATGAGACTGGAATAATACCAGAAGAGATGAAAAAATCAGTATTTATCACTCTTCCTAAGAAACCTGGAGCAATAGAATGTGAATTACATAGGACCATAGGTTCAATGAGTCATATCACTAAGATACTTCTAAGAATTTTGATGACAAGAGCTAAAAGTAAGATACAAGCTGAAATAGGCAAAGAACAATGTGGTTTTGTGAAAGACAAAGGTACAAGAAACACAATATTGATGTTAAGGACACTATCAGAATGAGCTATTCAAGTGCAAAGAGATTTGTTTGTTTGTTTTATCGACTACACAAAAGCATTTGATAAAGTGAGGCACAAAAAGTTGTTTGAAATATTACAAAAAACTCTAGATCTAGATTCGAAAGACCTCTGCCTCATCAGAAATCTGTACTGGGAACAAACTGCCGCTGTAAGAATAGATGGAGAAGTGAGTCAGTTTACAAAAATCAAGAGAGGCGTTAGACAAGGGTGTGTTTTCTCCCCGATTTGTTTAATGTGTACAGTGAAACAATATTACAAAAAATAAGAGACACCTTGGGAATCAAATTTGGCGTTGAAAACATCAATAATTTTAGAAATGCTGATGACACTGTGCTAATTGCAAGTACGGAGGAAGAACTACGAAACTTAATTGATATAGTTGTTGAAGAAAGTGCAAAAGTGGATCTATCAATTGCAAAAAGACAGAATGTATGGTGATATCCAAAAAGAAGGAGAATCCTATCTGCAGGCTGAGAATAAATGGGGAAGACATAAAACAAGTACAGAACTTTTGCTACTTAGGAAGCTGGGTGACATCAGATGGCAGGTGCGACATGGACATCAAAAGAAGAATAGGGATGGCAAAAGACACCTTTATGAGAATGAAGAGTATACTGACCAATACTAAACTAGGCATGACAACCCGCCTCAGAGTAATGAAATGTTACGTTTAACCAGTTATGTTATATAGATCAGAATGTTGGACAATATCTAATAACATGAGGAAATGAATTGAAGCAGCAGAGATGTGGTTTTTGAGGAGGATGCAAAGAATATCATGGACAAAATGAATATCTAACAAGGATGTCATGAACAGAGCAAACACAAAAAGAGAAATAATGTATGAGATCATAAAAAGGCAACGTAATTTCATTGGACATGTGATTAGGAAAGAGGAGTTAGAATGCATGGTAATTATGGGAAAGATTGAAGGGAAGAAAGCAAGAGGAAGACAAAGACAAATGATGATGGAGACAGCAGCCAGAGAACTGGAAATGAATACCAATGAATTGATCCACTTGACCCGAAACAGGAGTGTGTGGGCCATGGCAGTCAAAGCTCAAACCGGGCACGGCACCTGATGATAATGATGATGATTAGGCTAGGGTTAAATCGGTGGGTTAGTGGGTGGCGTGGCTCGGTGGGCCAGAAGGAGCTGTTCCGTGCTGTATATCTAAATAAATAAATTTTGATCATTGTATTTAATAAATGTAAATGTCAAATTTCATGTGTAAACATTGGGGAGGGGCTGGACAATAAAAGCTGATCTTGCCCCACTGCCAATAGTCCATGAAGAAATATAAAACAGTCAATAATCTACCAGGAACCAAAGTGAACTCAGTCAAAGTCAATTAAATTACATTTCTTCCCCATTCTGATGTTTGGTCTGAACAACTGAATCTCTTGACCACGTCTGCATGCTTTTACACATTGAGTTGCTGCCACATGATTGGCTGATTAGATATTTGCATTAATGAGAAGGTGTGCAGGTGTAGGTTGATGTAACAATGTAGAATTTGCCACCTGGGAAAAAGACAGACCATCTCCCTTTTCCATGCCTCACAAAATCTTATAAACCTCCATCAGCTCGACCCTCGCCCCCCCACCGACTCTGGAAAAAACAATCCAGGTCATTGTGGCTTCACAAATGGCTTCAGCACCATGGAGCAAAAACCACCCAAGATGATAAGAATTTAAATTTTTTATGAACCTGTCTCATTGTAAAATATGTTGAAAATCTTAATTATATAGTCAATATCGTTCTTTAATGGCATATTCTGACATAATTACTCTTAAAAAATGATTTGTTCCTGAAATATTCATCTTATGTATGAGGATTTTAATATCCACGCATAAATGTTTCAAAAGATTGAAGGGGAGATTGCTTGGAAGATGATGAAGGCAGTATCTTGCGACGAAGATTCCAATTATGGATTATTATAGAGCAGAAAACACATAAAGCCCTTCACAGCTTTGACAGTTGGCAAAGCTGAGGAGCAAAACCTTGATGGTTTGCAGTTAGGTCATTCTCTTGTGCCGTTATCAATCTGTCATCCCAGGAAGTCACAGAGAAAAATACTTGAAGCTTAAAGTCAAAGTTATGGTCAGTACAACAGGTGTTTTTGTGGAGCACCTTAGCTTGTTTTCACTGCTGTGAAAGAAACACCATAAAGGCGATGGCCATTCTGCATCTGAACAAAATTGCTCTGTACTGTCTTGGATAAATTCCTACCTGTTCCTGCCCCTCTAACTACTCTGATCCGAAACTCTGTCCTTCACATCCTTGAATACATTCCGTGTCAATCTAATATGAGAATTCCAGACATCCATAACCTCGTGAGAACAGAAAATTCTCCAGGCCTCCAACTTTCAGTGGGTGGTTCCTTGTGCTGAAACTAAATTTCAGAGTTTAAAGTTTAAAAGCTCGAAGTCAATAAATTATCCTACCCTTCTCCGTTCTGTACATCAAGTAGTGCCCCACAGCACAGTATCCACTCCCTTTCTGTCCTGACCTTCACTTCACACCCCCTCCCATCACAACCCTCTTTCCATCACATCACCACTCACCCCATCACACCCCACTTCAATGTTCAACCTACGTATATAACCCTGACATTCATTTCTTTGGGGCATTCACAGTAAATATTAATACATAAAAAAGCAAAATAATAGTAATAAATAAATAAATATTGGGAACATGAGATGAAGCTTGTAAAATTAGTCATCTCTATCATGGGTACTGTCCTCCAAGGTATCCAAGACATCTTCAAGGAGCGGTGCGTTAAGGATCCCCACCACCCAGGGCATGACCTTTTCTCACCGTTACCATCAGGAAGGAGGTACAGAAGCCTGAAGGCTCACACTCAGTGATTCAGGACCCGCTTCTTTCCTTCTGCTGTCCGATTTCTAAATGGACATCGAACCCTTGACCCTACCTCACTGTTTTTTTATTTATGTTTATTTGCACTATTTACTTTAATTTAACTATTTAAATCTTGATGTAACTCAGTTTTTTTCTCTATATTTATTTATTGTGTATTTCATTGTATTGCGGCAGTGCAGTTAAAAAAGTTCATGACATATGCCTGTGATATTAAATCTGATTCTGAAGAGTCCTTAATACTGGTTGAAAAGAGTCCTTAAACATTGGTAGTGGGAACAGTTCATTGTTGGGGTGAGAGAAGTTATCCCCTCTGGTTCAAGAGCCTGATAGTTGAGGGGTAATAACTGCCCCAGAACCAACTCCCAAGTACCACCCAGATTCAGATTCAGATTAATTGATTTGTCACGTGTGCAAACATACAGTGAAATGCATGGTTTGCGTTAACAACCAACACAATCTAATGATATGCTGGGGGCAGCTGGCAAGTGTCACCACACCTTCTGACAGCAGTGTTGTGTGTCCACAATGTTCATCAGAACGACGCGGAACACAACAAGCAACAAAGCATGAACAGCAGCAAACCAAGCCTTCTGCACCCTCCCGCTCAGCCCTACACAGGGACAGTTCTCCAACTCCAGGGGGCGTAACCATCTCCACGTCCTCATGCCTGCTTTGTAAATGTGATGTACTTGTTTCAGAGATGGCCTGCACTGACAAAAACTTGTGGCATTTGGATCACGTTAATGAATCAGTTTTCTGACAGTGACTTTAATTGTGTTAGGATCCCAGGTACAGTGATGCAGAAAAATGGCCTCAAACTCAGTGCCTTTGAATTCAAATCATGCGGCTAAGTTCTTAGCTCAGCATTCTTTGGAAGGATCTCACCACTTTAGTCTAAGTTAAAGTAAATGTCACTGAGCTATAGGGAAAGTTTGAGTAGATTAGAACCTTATTTCCTAGAATGTAGGAAAATGAGGGGAGATTTAATAGAGATATACCCCCCTCCAAAATTACGAGGGGTATAATAGATCCGGTAAATGCAAGCAGGCGTTTTTCACAGAGGTTGAGTGAGACTACAACTGGAGGTCATGGGTTAAAGGTGAAGGGTGAACTGTTTAAGGGGAACATCTTCACTCAGAGGGTGATGGGAGTGTGGAATGAGTTGCCAATGAAAGTGGTGGATGTGAGTTTGATTTCAACATTTAAGAAAAATTTGGACGGATACATGGATGAAAGGGATATGGAGGACTATGGTATGGGAGCAGGTTAGACGGATTAATAGTTCAGTATGGACTAGATGAGACAAAGGGCCTGTTTCCTTGCGTCAGTTTTCTATGGTTCCAGGTACAAGAGACCACGAAGAAGGAAATCAAGGGGGCTGCAGTAACGCGTGAGGTTGCTCCAGCAGACAAGGTGAAGGAGAAACCTACAGATATATTAAGAGCAAAGGATAGCAAGGGACAAAATTTGTCCTTTGGAAGATCACGATGGTCATTTGTGCACTGTGCATGGAGCTGAAAGAGATGGCAGATATTTTAAGTGGAGTTTTTTGCATCTCAAGAGGTGGACTGCGTCTATGGAAGTGAGTCCAAGCAGCAGTGAGGTCGCGGACTGTATACAGATGTTGCTGTGCTGGAGCTTCTATGAATGTATGGCTTCTCGAGATTTATTTTTTAAAATGAGGTGTCATTAGCGCCTTAGAAGAATATAAAACACAATGGCAGGTGGTTGCATTTTGTGACCGGCTATTTTAATTCAGATTTTCCTAACTGGGTTAACAGCCCAGCCAAAATAGTTCAGCAGCGTACCATACTTGTAGGAACAAGAATCATTGCACAGAAGGAGACGCTTCATCCTCACACTCTCGAGAGGATTCTGGGAAGAAACTGGAGACGCGAAGGACGGCAGATGCTGGAGTCTGGAGCAACAACTGCAGAAGGAGACGCCTCATCCTCACACTCTCGAGAGGATTCTGAGAAGAAACTGGAGACGCGAAGGACGGCAGATGCTGGAGTCTGGAGCAACAACTGCAGAAGTGGAGGAACTTAGTGGGTCAGCAGCATCTGCGGATGAAAATGGACAGACAATGTTTCAGGTTGAGGCTCTCTATCTGGACTGAATGTTCAGAATTTAAGAATGTTTAATGTCATTTCCAGTACACAAATGTAAAGGAGAACAAAATAATTGTTAATCGAGATCCAATGCTGCACACAAAAACAGAATAAGCTAAACAGCACCTCAGGACCGGATGAAATCTTTTCCCTCTCACCTTAAACCTGTGCCCTTGAATTCTTGATTCCCTGAGGCTGGGATAAAGGATCCAACTCAGACCGGCTGGGTTCAGTGCACTACATAAACACAAGAGATTCTGCTAATGCTGGGAATCCAGAGCAACGCACACAAAATGCTGAAATTCCTCCAGTATTAGAGTGTGCTGCTCAGTTCCCTGCTTTCTCATTCTCAATTCGCAGGATTGTTTCATGTCATTTCCAGTACACAGTGTAAAGGGAAACAAAATAATTGTTACTCTGGATCTGAAACGGCACAAAAAACACAATAAGATAAAGATTTCAATAATTTTAAAAACACAATAAATACAAATACATAAGATAGCTTATATACATAGAATTATTGTATGTTCATAAAGTGCCGCTGGGCACAGAAGAGACAGGAAATGATAAGTAGTGGTAAGAGGAGATAACCAGTATACGGAAGTGGAGGAAAGGTATGGAGCAAGAGCTGGGTAATAGGTGGACCTAGAGGAGGAGAGATCATTAATAGATGGAGGATGGAAGAGTGGAAGACACTCCTTCTGTAATGAGCTCTCTGGACCTGTGAGGGGAGCCAGAGAGCATTTTGTTTCTAGAATTTTAGAGTACTATAACTGGTTAATTGTTGTTGACATTATATTGTTAATTGTTTAACCTTGCTAAGTTTATTTTGATAGGCTTGGAGCCTCAGGGTCACCTGTACTATTTAAAGAGACATTCCTTAGCGCTTATTGCAAAGTCCTAGTTTTGAAGAATGTTTTGTTTCGCGGTGTTGCCTGGTTGAGCCACTGATGTCCCGTTGGAATTCCTATGTATAAACTCTGTTTGATGCCTCTACATGGGAGTCTCTCTTTCCTCCGTACTTGGGTTCCATCATTGCCAGCACACGCTGTGATGCCTCCACTGGGTCCCCTCCCATTACTGTTCCTGTCTGTCCAACGCACCTCAAATTTGTCTCCATGCTCCACTCTTCTTTCCTATCAGATTCCATCTTCTTCTGCCCTTTGTCATCTCCACCCATTACATCCCAGCTTCTGACACTACTCCCACTCTCCACTCCTCCACATGCCTATCTCCCCTTCTCTCCCACATCCACCTATCATCTGCCAGCTCTTGTTCTGTCCCCATCCCCCATCTCTTAATACTGATCATCTCTTCTCTATCTCTCAGTCCAGATGAAGAGCATCTGAAATATTGACTGTTCATTTCCCCCCACAGTTGCTGCCTGACCTGCTGGGTTCTTCCAGTATCTTGTCCATGTTTCAATGTTTCGAGGTACATGTGACAAATAAAGGTCATCTCTTAATCTCTTCTATCCCTCATCATGGTAATGCCATTAATTGCCAAGTGTTAGAGTGATTTTTGGGTTTAGGTCATTTACATTTAGCAAATGGCTTTGGCCACCAGTCTTCAGTTCCTTGACAATGTATCGTGGATTTAGTTTGTAACAATGCATTTCCTAAAAGTTGTGAATCCCAGTCCAGAGACAATGCTGCCATCTGTGGGATGGATGTGAACCAGAAGGTGTGAAATTTGCGTGTAGTTTCAAAGACAGCATTATCTATACTTTGTAAATATGGAAATATCCTTTATGTTTAGCATGTAAATTACCACATAAATGTATTGTGGATTCAGTTTGGAACGATGGATTCCTAAAAGCCCAGTCCAGACACTGCTGGCGCCTGAGGGATGGATGGGAATCAGAAGGTGTGAAGTTTGTATGTAGCTTCAAAAGAAAGCATTGTCTGTACTTGTAAATATGGAATTGTCCTTTGTGTTTAGTAAATAAATATCGAGCCCCACATTGGGCCAGCAGACCTTTCCACCAAAAGCGTCTCGGTATGATGCCTGCTGTACTTTGTTTTGTCAAATAAAGAAGCTGCTTTGTATCTACCAGTGACTCTCTCTCCGGTGATTTCATTCCCGCAACAACACAAGTATTCACAGGTCTTCTTCTTCTCCTCAAGATCACTGCCACTACTGGTTGTAAGCTGCCAATGGCAGCTCACCAGAGTCCTTTGTCCAAAGCCAGTCTTTCACGTTGTCCCCAAGTGTAGCCCATCTTCGTTGTTTATCCTTCCTCTCCCAGGGATGAGGTCTTTGGAGCTTCTGTTGGCATTTCTGTAGAACTGGGTTTTTACGGAATGGGGTTGCTAGCCCCAAGTCCAACCCTTCTCCTTTTGCAGCCAGGCTTGGGACTGTCCATGGTGGAGTTCCTTCCAAGTCTTTTTCGTTATGTGCTGTGTTGTATGACATAGGTGATCATGGTCACATGACCATGATTGTTCTCAACAAATTTTTCTACAGAAGTGGTTTGCCATTGCCTTCTTCTGGGCAGTGTCTTTACAAGATGGGTGACCCCAGCCATTATCAATACTCTTCAGAGATAGTCTGCCTGACATTAGTGGTCGCATAACCTGGACTTTTGATATGCACCAGCTGCTGATATGACCATCCACCACCTGCTCCCGTGGTTTCACGTGACCCTGATTGGGGGTCTAAGCAGGTGCCATTCCTTGTCCAAGGGTGACCTGCTGGATAGCGGAATGCAGTCCTTTGGTAGAGGTGTTTCTCCAGTCACCACTCAAGTCTATGTCTAGATCACCAATATTTGAAAATGAAAAGATACATAATTTTTTTAAAGAGCAGTTGTGTTTGTAATGCTTGTGATTTTGAAGGTTGAAAGGTTTCAGTAATTGAGCTGTAAAACGCAGGGATTGAAAGAGGACATAGACAGCCTTTTGATATTCCATGCACATGTTAGGATTGCCAATACAAAGAATAACACTCATACGTCAAGCCCGTCGCTACCTCTTTTTTGACAGTTTCATTGGTAATCAGTGAAATTGCCTGTCAATCATCTCTAAAAGATTCACGGAAATTGTTGATTTAACTGACAGCCGCTTGCTCTCCCTCCTCTGGTTTATGGTTTGAATGATTGCCAGTCTTGGAAATTACAGTTTATATCATTAACTCAACATAATTGTGCCCATTGTCAGTGGAGTCTGGAGGAATGATAGCAGCCTCATTGAAACAATTAAGACTCTGAGAAGGATTGACAGGATGGAAGCTGAAAAGCCGTTTTCTACATCACTGTTTATAAAGATTAGCTTTATTTGTCGTACATACACCAAAACATCGAAGCATACAGTGAAATGTATCGTTTGCGTCAATGACCAACACAGTCTGAGGATGTGCCACACTTCAGGTGCCAACATAGCATGCCCACAGCTTACTAAACTTAATGCATTCGGGTTTCAAATGTGGGCGGAAACCAGAGCACCAGGAGGAAACCCACAAAGTCACGGGGAGAATATACAAACTCCTTACCGACAGTGGTGGGAATCAGAGCCCGATCGGTGGTCACTGACACCGTAATGTAGTTACACCATCTGCCAGAACTCTTCCCCAACAGCACCACGGGAGCACCTGTCCACAGGCTCCAGTGGTTTGGAGGGTATGGGCAATAAATTCTGGCTCTACACACAATCTGCTGAGGAACTACACCTGTCGGTGGGTGGGGTTAGAAATTGTTGATGTTTTGATTGACAAATGTCAACTTGCAACTGTAACATTCTGCATTCTGACCACAAGACTTAGGAGTAGGATTAGGCCATTCAGCCCATTGAGTCTGCTCCGCCATTCCGTCATTATCTCCCTCAATTCCATTCTCCCCATAAGCTTTGGTGTCCTAATTGATAAAGAAGCTATCAACCTCCACTTTAAATATACTCAATGACTTGGCCTCCACAGCTAATGATTCTAGTAACCAGAATAACCATTCCCTCATACTACCTCGATGTACTGATCTGATGAAATGATCTATATGAGTGGCAAGGTTGAACTTCTCTCAGATCTCTCCTCAGCCTTTGCTGCTCCAGAGAAAACAACCCAAGTTTGTCCAGCCACTTGTTATAGCACATGCTACATCCTGGTAAACCACTTCTGCACTCTCTCCAAAGTCTCGACTCGGCATCCTTCTGGTGGTGTAACAGTAAGTGCCATATTCCAGATCTGGCCTAACCAGAGGTTTACAAGATTTACAGATCTTTACAAATCAGGAATCTCTACTGGCAACAAAGTGCAGCCATACGGATAGACAACAAGATTGGTGAATATCGGCCAATAAAGTGAGGAGTCAGACAGGGTTGTGTTCTATCACAGATCTGTTCTCCCTGTACAGTGAAAACATCATGAGAACCATCATGAGAACCATACAAGACCTACCTGGAATAAGCATAGGAGGCTACAATATCAACAGCCCCCGCTATGCGGATGATACAGTACTGATAGCAAACAGTGAAGTAAATTTACAGAAACTAGGATCTACCATCAACACAGAGAGCGAAAGACTTGGCTTAACCTTAAACAAAAAGAAAAATGAAGTAATGGTAATATCAAAGAAACCTGATACCCCAAACTGTGGGATCGTATTGGGAAATGAAATCCTGAAACAAGTTCACAACTTCAAGTACCTTGGATCGTGGGTAACATCTGATGGCAAATGTGAAACAGACATAAAAGCAAGAATAGCAATGGCAAGAACAGCATTTACAGAAATGAGAAACATCCTAACAAACAAGAAAATAGCAATTGACATCCGCCTCAGAACTCTCAGCTGCTACATTCTTCCTATATTGATGTATGGCTGCGAGTCATGGACCATCACAAATGCAATGGAAGAAAGAATCAATGCTGCAGAGATGTGGTTCCTCAGAACAATGCTATGCATATCATATACGGACAGGATAACCAACGAAGAAGTTCTACAGAGAACGAAAACAAAATGTTCATTACTTTACGTTATTGTCGCCAAACAATTGATACTAGAGTGTACAATCATCACAGTGATATTTGATTCTGTGCTTCCCGCTCCCTGGATTACAAATTGATAGTAAATATTAAAAATTTAAATTATAAATCATAAATAGAAAATAGAAAAGGGAAAGTAAGGTAGTGCAAAAAAAACCCGAGAGGCAGGTCCGGATATTTGGAGGGTACGGCCCAGATCCGGGTCAGGATCCATTCAGCAGTCTTATCACAGTTGGAAAGAAGCTGTTCCCAAATCTGGCCGTACGAGTCTTCAAGCTCCTGAGCCTTCTCCCGGAGGGAAGAGGGACGAAATGTGTGTTGGCTGGGTGGGTCGTGTCCTTGATTATCTTGGCAGCACTGCTCCGACAGCGTGTGGTGTAAAGTGAGTCCACGGACGGAAGATTGGTTTGTGTGATGTGCTGGGCTGTGATCATGATCTTCTGCAGCTTCTTCCAGTCTTGGACAGGACAACTTCCATACCAGGTTGTGATGCACCCTAGAAGAATGCTTTCTACGGTGCATCTATAAAAATTAGTGAGGGTGTCAGGGGACAGGCCATTACTTAAGAAAATCAGAAAACAGCAATCAAAATTCTTTGGACACATCATGTGAAGAGAGACATTAGAACATTTAGTTACAACTGGAAAGCTGGAAGGAAGAAGAAGCAGAGACGGACAGAGAATGAAAATGATAGATGGAATAATATCATGGTTAGAAACGGGAGGTTTGGGCTGGCTGGTGGTGCAACAACATTGGCGCTGGACCCGGGAGCGGAGGTTCCTGAGTTCGAAACTAGCCGAGTCCGCCACTGAGTGTATTTTATGAAGTTGGTTGTTTTGTGGCAGCAGTGCCATTGAGTGGCTTGTTGGCTTGTCCAGGTCAGGTAGTGATGGATCACTGCTTCGTGCTGGGGTCTTCCTAGCTATCTTCTATCATTATCAGCTTTAATGAAGACCCCCCCAATTCTTCTAAACTTGAACAAGTACACAGTCATCAATGCTCCTATAAGTTTGCCCTTTCATTCCCAGATTCATTCCCCTTATCATTTCTAAGATGAGAGGCTCAAAACTGCTCACAGTGCTCCAAGTGTGGTCTGATTAGTGCCTTATAAAGCCTTGGCATTACAACCTTGCTTTTATATTCTAGAAAATTTGAAATAAATGTTAACTCAGCCTGCAAGTTAACTTTGAGGGAATCCTGCATGAGGACTCCCAAGTCTGATTGCATCTCCCATTTCTGAATTTGATCAACATTTAGAAAATAGTCTATGTCTTTATTCAGAGAATAACATGAGACCAGTGAGATACTTTGACTTCTGCTTTTGATTCTTCTCAAGAAATTACAGCCAGCGTTTGTACCTGGGTCTGATGTCATGGAACTGGTGCTGACATCCAATCTGCTTTCATGTGCCAAGGTCATTGAATGAACATTATTTCTGACTGCATGTTAGAGGTGCCCTGAGCTATCATTGCATTACAACGATAAGTATCCTCATAGTCTAGGATGATATGCTTATTTTGAAATCCGTTTTTATGTTTAGAGTCACCAGACAAATCCATTTGCAGGAGGAACTAGAATAGAGAACAGAGGTACATGTTGTCATGAAGGTTGTTTATAGGTTAGTGCAACGCTATTTCAAGTTGGAGCATTCCAACGTACAGATTTCAGTTCCAGAGGCGTCTGTAAGGAGTTCGTATGTTCTCCCTGAGGAATGCATGGGTTTCCTCTGGGTGCTCCGATTTCCTCCCACAGTCTAAAGAAATATCAGTTTGTAAGTTAACTGGACATTGTAAATTGTCCTGTGATTAGGCTAGGTTTAAATAGGTGGATTGCTAAGTGCTGAAGCTTGTTGGATCAGAAGGGCCTGTTCTGTGCTGTATTGCTAAATAAATAAATAAATAAATAAATAGATCCCTTTACAGGACAAATTAGATGAGGAATCTTGCCACAGTATCCACTACTTCTTGAGAAGTTTTCCATTCTTGACCATTGGTGTTTCCACACCAGCCATGATAACTCCACTGTGCACTTGTAGAGTTTGTCAAAGTTTTATATGACATGCCAAATTTGTGCAGACTTCTAGGAAAATAGAAGCACTGTTATGTCTTCTTTGTGAGGCACTTACGTGCTAGTCCTAGCACAGATCCTCTGATATGATAATGCCAAGGAATTTAAAGCTACTGCCCCTCTCCACCTTCGATTGCCTGATAAAGACTGTCTCATGGACCTCAGGTTTCTTCCTCCTGTAGTCGATAATCATCTCTTTAGTTTTGGTGATCTGGTTGAGTGATTTTTGGGCACCATTCCGCCAGATTTTCCATTTCCCTGTCTCCCTCCTACATGCTGATTTGTCGTGCCTTTGATGTGGCCATCAACATTGATGCCGCCAGCAAAGTTAAATATGCCATTGGAGCTGTACCTGTAGTCATAGGTCTAAAGCCAACAGAGTAGGAGGCGAAGCACACAGGCTGTGCTTACGGGATTGTGGAGGTGTTGTTTCCAATCCATACTGAGGAGCCCACCGTTCTCACACATCCCATAGAGACCATGTGCTCCTTCTCCAAGGATACCCAGGCAGTGATATATCCCGAAAGAGAGGCAGGCAATGGGCTCAGGCAGACCTCTCAGCTGCCCGCTGACTCAACCAGTGAATGCTTGCCGTCAACAGAAAACATCACGTTTCACTGTAAACGTAACAAATTAATCAATCTGACGTCACTGGATTATCAACAACTGTCGGCCAGCGACATTTTAAAAAGTGAGTAAATTCAAGATGCAAGATTGTTTAATGTCATTTCCAGCACTCAAGTGTAAAGGAGAATGAAATAATCGTTACTCCGGATCCGATGCAGCACAAAAAAACCCACAAAAGATGAAGAACACAACAATAAACAGCACAATAAATATTAATAGATTAGGTAACATACAGATAACTTGATTGGATGTCCATAAAGTGACACTAGACTCCACATAAGGTGACTGACATGAAAAAATAAAGTAGCAGCTAATTAGATTGTTATGACTAAGTCAACACTTCATTAATAAAAAGTAATATGACAAAGGGGATGACATGTTTTTGAGTTAATTTGGTCAGTAATGATTAATATCATTAATTGTATATTCATTGAAAGGTGCCATTGGGTTGGGTGGTATTGTTATCAGAATGGTCATGTAGAGGTCACTCTAACGGATCTGCAGGCATCTTCAAAAACTACCATAGCCCCGAGGAAGTTAAATTCAATTACTAAATAAATCTGTGGCAGTAATGAAAGCAGTGGACATATCCAATTTACTGAAATACTAACAGAATGTGGTGGGAGCTCTCAGCAGGTCAGACAGCATGAATGGAATGGGAGACAATTAATAGATTCCAGAAGTCATAGGACACTGCAGCACAGTGCAGCCCCTTCAGCCCTTCTAGTCTGTGCTGAACTGTTATTCTGCCTAGCCCCATCAATCTGCACCCAGACCATAGCCCTCCATATCCTTCTCATCCATGTATCAATCCAAATTTCTCTTAAATGTTTGAAATCAATCCTGCATCCACAACTTCCTCTGCCAGCTCATTCCATATCCTCACCACCCTCTGAGTGAAGCAGTTCCCCGTCAGTTCTGCAGCCGGTGAATCTGTGGAATTCATTGCCACAGACGGCTGTGGAGACCAGGTCATTGGGTGTATTTAAAGTGGAGGCTGGCAGATTCTTGATGAGTCAGAGCAGCAAAGGTTAGCGGGAGACGGCAGGAGAATGGGATTGAGAGGGATAATAAATCAGCCGGGATGGAATGGCATAGCATACTCAATGGGAAGAATGCCCCAACTTTGCTGTTATGGTGCCTATAAAAAGTATTCACCCCTCCTGGAAGTTTTCATGTTTTATTGATTTGCAATATTGAATCACAGTGGATTTAATTCAGCTTTTTTTGATACTGATCAACAGATTCAATATTGCAAAACAATAAATCATGAAAACTTCCAAGGGGTGGGCGTAAATACTTTTTATAGACACGATATATGTTATGGTCTTATGATTTTCCTGAGTACCACTCCTCCCTCAGTTACCCTCCCACAGTGTGACTCTCCCTCAATACTGCCCCTCCCTCAGTCCTGCCCCTCCCCCAGTGTGACTCTCCCTCAATACTGACCCTCCCTCAGTCCTGCCCCTCCCCCAGTGTGACTCCCTCAATACTGACCCTCCCTCAGTCCTGCCCCTCCCCCAGTGTGACTCCCTCAATACTGACCCTCCCTCAGTCCTGCCCCTCCTCCAGTGTGACTCTCCCTCAATACTGCCCCTCCCTCAGTCCTGCCCCTCCCCCAGTGTGACTCTCCCTCAACACTGCTCCTCCCTCAGTCCTGCCCCTCCCCCAGTGCGACCCTCATTCTGAACAGTACTTTCTGCTGAAATTACCATGCTAAGTACAAGCTTCTGCCAGAGGTAGGCCCCTTTTCTGTACTGGAGCTGCAGAGAGACTTTCAAACAACTTCCCTCCCTTATTGGATGGTGCTGAGAAGGGGACAGGTCCAACCCTGTTAACTTCTTCCATTTTCCTGGTGCACAATATTTCTGTAGGCTACAACCCCCTTTGCAGGGTTAAGGAACCTGGTGAGTTTGAGAACACAAGCTGGTCTGTCAAGCAAAGTTCAAGGTAAATTTATTAGCAAAGTACATATATCTCACCATGTATAACCCTGAGATTCATTTTCTTGAGGGCATTCACAGTAAATACAGAGAAACACAATAGAATCAGTGAACGACTGCACACGATAAAACAAACACCAATGTACAAAAGACAACCAAACTGCAAATTCAAAAAGAAAAAAAAATTATAAATAAATAAGCAGAAAGTATCAGGAACATGTGATGAAGAGTCCAAAGGTTCAGGGAACAGCTGAGTGTGGGGTTGAGAGCTGGAGCCGAGGTTCTCTAGTTTACCAAGCTGTGCTGGTCTTGATGGGAATAGGAAGTGGCAGATGGGTGAAGTGTAATCTGTTTTGAATGTCCCCACTGACGTGTGTTGTCCAGGCACGGTCTCCGTCTGTAACGAACAGGTGAGGCAGTTCACATTCAGCTAATGTCGCTCTCGATTAATGTCGGAACCAAGCAGGAAATGTCAAAACAAAGATGACTTGAGTGGATGTGGTGCAGAATGCTCTTAAAATCGTTATAACGAGGATTCAAGTTCCTCCAAATCAATTTTTAAATGAATTCTTTCAGACAAAGCGATGAACAAAGTGAATTTTGTCATCTATAAAGTGTAGCTGGATCTAAGTTTCAATCAGTATTTTGCAATATCGCTGTCACTGAAACTTGAAACTTTTTATTCCTCCGTCTCATCAGTCGGATTTCCTCTGGCCAGTCAGTTTGTTTGGATATTTATGGCTGACCCTTATCTCCATTCCGTCTACATATCTGAGTTCATGAACAAGGCACAGCAGTGGAAACTGCAGCAGTTTCAAACTCCTGGGAGTGGACATCTCACACAACTCTCATGGTCCTACACAGTTAGGAAAGCTCACCAACACCACTGCTTTCTGAAAGAGGCTGAAGAGAACTGGGCTATGTACATCTGTACTCCTCTCTTAACACAAGGAATTCTGCAGATGCTGGAATTCCAAGCAACACACATCCAAGTTGCAGGTGAACGCAGCAGGCCAGGCAGCATCTCTAGGAAGAGGTGCAGTCGACGTTTCGGGCCGAGGGTCTCTGGCCTGCTGCGTTCATCATCTCGTTCTTTCTTTTCTCTTTCAATCTTCCCGTATTGATTTTAAAAAAGTGTGTGTACAAACAAGAGGAGAATATCTCTGGTATATATGTCAGTAACAGTACATACCGAAACAATATCAGAATCACACATAGTGTTGATCTACAAAGTATAAATTTGATATAGAATGTATAATACAGAAGGAAGAATGTAATTCATTCTCCTCTTATCAATTTATGAAGAAAGGAAGGATTATTAGAAATTTTTATATATAAAAAAAGAAAAGAAAAGAAAAACACTATTCTAAACAGAAAAAAAAGGACTGGGCAGTTTATCCTGAGAGAAAAACCAAGAGAAGAGAGACTCTCTGATCAAATCCAAGGTTCTGAAAAAATAGCTGGAAGAGAACCAGTACAAAAATCAGATCATCTGAAAATATTGAATAACTCATCTCATTCTACAGATGCACAGTGGAAACCATCCTGCTGCATTGCTGCTTGGTATGGAAGCTATGTTGTAGCAGGCTGGAAGACTCTACAATAGGCAGTGAAAACTGGTCAGTGCATCAATGGCACCAGCCCACCCACCATCGAGGACATACATACGGAAAGGTGCCAGAAAAGGACCAATAGCGTCGTGAAGGCAGGCAGGAGGGTACGTAGCATCCACACCAGGACCACCAGACTCAAAAACTGTTACTTTCTCCAAGCAGTAAGGCTGATCAACACCTCCACCCACTAACCCACCCCTCCTCACCCCCAACCAGCACTACTTCATCATTTTCTAAGAGTCAGTCCTGTGCTGAGGGTCACTTTATGGACATGCAATCAATCTATGTATATAAGCTATCTTGTGTGTTTGTATTTATTGCATTTTATGATTGTTGTGTTCTTTATCTTATTGTGTTTTTTGTGCAACATCAGATCTGAAGTAACAATTATTTCATTCTCCTTTACACACGTGTACTGGAAATGACATCAAACAGTCTTGAATCTTGAAGAAAACAATTCGACAATGTTCAGTTAACAGCAAGTACCAACATCTGAGGTGTTGAACTGAGAACCTGTGCTCCAGGCCACTTGTACCTCTAGCCGGGCTCTCCCAGTGAAATTGCAATCTCTATGGCGATGCAGTAATCTGCAAAGTATTGAGATCCAGATCCAGATTTACTTATCACATGTACATCGAAACATGCAGTGAAATGTGTCGTTTCCATTAACAACCAACACAGGCTGAGGCTGTGCTGGGGACAGCCCGCAAGCGTCCCCCTACATCCCAGTGCCAAGTTAGCATGCCCACAATGCTCGACAGAAGAGCAGGAGTAACAGCAATACAAGAGAGAGATTGAAGAGGTGAGCTTTATTATCACATACTGTATATTGTAACGCACAGTGAAATGCAGCATCAAGTCAGTGAGGGAACAGCCCGCAGGTGTCTCCACACTTCCAGTGCTAACATGGCATGCCCTCAACACGCTAACCCTCACCGGTACATCCTCGGAATGTGAAAGGAAACCGGAGTAGCCGGAGGAAACTCACAGGGTCATACAAACTCGCGACAGACAGTGGCGGGTATTGAAACCTGATGACTGATTGCTGGCACTGCCCTAACGTTACGCTAACCACCATACTAACTAATGTATCTCCATGACAACAGCAATAAAACAAAGCCCTTTCTTCCCTCTCACCTCCCCACCCACGCATACGCACAGATAAGCCCCCAGCTACAGGACAGGCTGTCTCAGGGTCTTTGACCTCCAGCCCTTGGCTGGAACTCATGGTCACAGTATGCAAGACAAGCTTTTCACAGTACCTCAGTAAATGAAAGACAAGACATAGGAGCAGAATTAGGCCATTCAGCCCATCGAGTCTGCTCCACCATTCTATAATGGTCCATTTATTATTTATTACCCCTCTCAAACCCGTTCTCCGACACTATTGGAGAGACAACTGGTCATACATGCCTTGCTGACGCGTGAGAATGAGTTGCTGGATTCTGAGGAGCGGTGAGATTCCCACTGTAGTTCTCTTAATGTTTATCCAACAGATATTGCTCCAAACAGAGGAAACCCTCACGGTTTCGGGGAGAACTTATAAACTCTTTACAGACATGGCCATCACTGAGCCCCGGTCAGTGACTGCGGGCATCGTAAAGCAATTGCACTAAACAAGTATCTCAACCTCGGCACCTTTCCGCTGGTTTGCACTCACCTCTGCTTTTGTTCTTGAATTTACAATAACCTTGTACATGGTTTATCTGCAACCTACACCCAGAAGCAGAGTTTCATTTCATCTTGCATTAGTGCGGAGCTGTTACAACTTGATGCATCTGAGTTCAGAGTTCAATTTCAGCGTCTTCTGTAAGAAAGTCTTGAACTCTCCCACAGTCTAAAAACATACCAGTTAGTGGATTAATTGGTCATTGTAGATTGTCCTGTGATTAGGTTAGGTTTAAATCAGTGAGGTGCTTGGCAGCACGGCTTGGTGGACCAGAAGGATATTCTGCTGTATATCAAAAATAAAAATATATGCTAATAAATTAATCGAATTCCAGTAGAATTTTTTGTCCTTTCCCCGGGCTTATGCCATTAATCTAAACAAATATGAATCAGGTTTTCAGCATACATTGTGAAATCTGTTGTTGTTTTGTGGCAGCAGTACAGTGCAAGATGTAAAAATTACTATAAATTACAGGAAGAAGAGACTGTGCTTGTATATATGTTGAGCCAGGCAGATACCCGGTTGATGATTTGAAGACCTCAAGACCAAGAGGTAGAGACTGAGCAGCTCATTGTTGATTGATATGCTTACAATGAACTAGAACCAGGTTTGTTATCACCCATATTGCCAGGAAATGTAGAATAGGCTTGACCCAAAAACAGGGATGCAGAGACGATTCAGCTGTGAATGATAACGATAATGTTGTACCACAAAATAACAAGCTACGAGGGGCCACAAAACCAGAGAGAACAGAAACTAAACACAGCAGGCAACAAGGCCAACTTTAGACAGGGAGAGTGAAAGCTGGGAGCAACTGATTGAGGCTGGCTGGTTCAATGAGTGAACCAGGACGGTAGACGGGAACTGGGGTTAAATAGGCTGCAGGTGATGGGTCTGGAACGAGTGGCAGGTGAATCCTGTTGGCTGGGTGGAGACTGGGACCTGCCTACAAGTGCAGGCTGCAAGGTGTCAGCGGGAGCTGTCCTACAGGTGCAAACTGTGAAATTTGTTGTTTTGTGGCAGCAGTGCAGTGTAATACATAAAATATACCACATATTACAATAAATTATCTTCAAAAATATGAAATAAATAGTGCAGAAAAAGGGAAAAGTAGTGATGTAACGTTCATGGGTTCATAGATACCCAGGCAGTACTGAATCAGAGCACTGAAAACCAGCTATCTCCTCCAGATGGAGGGACAATAGGAGAGGAAACCCATGTGCACACAGGGAGAAAATACAAACTCCTTACAGACCATGGTGGGGAATTGATCCTTGATTGCTGGCACTAACTGCTACATTATCCTGCCGCCTTGGTTGAACCTCAGAAAATCACCCAAGGACATGGGAGAGTGAAGATGCTAGAATCTGGAGCAAAAGATAACAATCTGCTGTGTCATACAGCATCTGTGGAGGGACATGGACAGTCAATGATTCATGAGCAGTCCTGGTGGAGTGGAAGGGGAGAATGTTTGGAGGCCTGTCTGTGTGGCTGAGTGAGTGAATGGGGAGGTGAGAGGGTGGGAGAGGGGATTGTTTTGGTGTTGTTTTATTCTGTTGATGTTGTTGGTGCTTGAATTGCTCTGCTGAACATTTTGGACATGTTATTTTGGCATCAGAATGTGTGGTGACATTCGTGGGCTGTCCCCAGTGCAAATGATGGATTTCACTGTATGGTTTCATTTTCATTTGTAATGTGCCATGTTGAATGACATCAGTGATGATGGTCTTTCCATGACCATGGTTGTTCTTGGCTGATTTTTCTACAGAAGTGCTTTAGCTTTGCCTTCTTCTAGGAAGTTTCTTTACAAGATGGGTAACACCAGACATAATCAATACTCTTCCAAGTTTGTCTCCCTGGCATCAGCGGTCACATAACCGGGACTTGTGATATGCACCATCTGCTCATACAACCATCCACCACCTGCTCCCATGGCTTCACATGACCCTGATCGGTGGGGTGGGGGGGTGGTGCTAAGTAGCTGTTACACCAGCCGGCTGGTGGCAGAGTGGCATCAGTGCCGGACTTCGGGGCGAAGGCTCCCAAGTTCAAATCCAAGTTGGGCACCCCCCGAGCACGCTTTCCATCCGTGCCAGGTGGAGCGTCGAGCTAGCCACTCGGCATCGTTTTAAAAAAAAGGGTCAAGTCAGGAACATTCATATCGTGACCCAGTTAATCCGAAAGGAGACCAATCCTGACACCACGCGTCAGACAAGAATGGCTGACTGTCTGGAGCGAAACGCTAGGAAGGACCTTGCCTAAGGGTGACCTGAGGGAAGGAGTGCCTTATATTTCCTTTTGTAGAGACATATCTCCACCCAGTATGTGTGACAAATAAATCTGAATCCGTGAGAAATTCTAGAATTAGGATCTGGAATTGATTTATTATTGTCACATGTACTGAGATACAGTGAGAAATTTGCCCTACAGATCAGATCATCACCCAGTGCATCGAGGTAGAACAAAGTAAAACAATAGCAGAATGCAGAACAATGTGTAGAGACACAGAAATTAGGTTGGAAATGTAGAATGATTATAACAGAATTAATGGGTGAATCTGTGGGGAGCAGTTTGCTCTGTTTAATTAAAAAACAATCAAAGAAGATGTAGGTGAGCCGAGATATGTTCTCTCAGATAAATGTGAATCTTCAATTTCAAGTTCATATCTATAATTAAATGAAACAATTGACCATGGAGCAGCCACAAAATCTATACACATAAAACAAAATATTACAATAATGTGAGTCAGGGTTGGCCATGGATGTTACGTCCTAATTGTCGAGATATGCAAGCCGAAGGGCGTGTAACGTGCTGTCGATTTTCTATGTTTCTATACTACCCCGAGATTCATTTTCTTGCGGGCATTCACAGTAGTACAAGTACATTGGAATCAATGAGAAACTGCACACAGACAGCCAATATGCGAATGAAGACAAACTGTGCAAATATAAAAAATAATTAATACAACATAAATAAATAAATAAATAAATAGTACTGAGGACGTGACTTGTAGAGGCCTTGAAAGTGAGTCTGCAGAGGTGTTAGGGGAGTCAAGTTAGCCAAACTGGTTCAGGAGCCTGATGGTGAAGGGGTAATAACTGTTGCTGGGCTTGTTGGCGTGGGACCAAGCGCTGAGAGTCATAGTCATAGAAAAGTACAGCACAGAAACAGGCCCCTTGGCCCACCTAGTATAGGCTGAACTATGCCTACTCCCATCGACCTGCACTGGACTGTAGCCTTCCATACCCCTCTCCTCCATGTACCTATCCAAACTTCTCTTAAAGATTAAAATCGATCTTGCATGCACCACTTGCGTTAGCAGCTCATTCCAGACTCTCACCCCTCTCTGAGTGATAAAGTTTCCCCTCATGTTCGCCTTAAATACTTCACCTTTCATCCACAACTCATGCCCTCTTCTTGTAGTCCCACTCAACATCTGTGGAAAAAGCCTGCTTGTATTTACCCTATCTGTACCCTTCATAATTTTGTGTCGCTCTGTCAAATCTCCCCTCAAGTCCTACCCTACTGAACTTTTCCCTATAACTCAGTTGCATTATTTGCCACAGGTGGCTGTGGAGGCTGTCTTTTTTCCATGCTCTTCTGTCCTGTCCTATTAGATTCCCCCTCCTGCAGTCCTGTATCTCTTTCACCAATCAACTTTCCAGCTCTGTATTTCACCCCTCCCCCTCCCGGTTTCACCAATCACCTTGAGTTCCTCCCCACCTTTTAACCCTAATTCTCATCTTTTTCCCTCCAGTCCTTCAGCCCGAAATGTTGACTGTATTCCTTTCCGTAGGCGCCTCGTGGCCTGCTGAGTTCCTCCAGCAATTTATGTGTGTTGCTTGGATTTCCAACACCTACAGATTCTCTCTTGTTTGTGATTTGACTACAACACTGTAAAATCTCTTCCAGGAATGCCTACGCCAAAGAAGTTTAAACCTTCCCTTTGATGGGAGTTCAGTGAAACTCCCTCTCACTGCTTCCCCCTCTGTGTTCCCTGCTGCAGTCATGCCGAAGGGTCGGGGTCCGAAACCTCGACTGTACTCTTTTTCCATGGATGCTGCCTGGCCTGCTGAGTTCCTCCAGCGTTTTGTGTGCGTTTCAATGGGCCAAGTGGCCTAATTCTGCTCCTGTATGCTCTTACTTATATCTTTTCTTAGGTAGTTGACAAAAACTGCACAGACAAATACTCCAAATTAGGTCTCACCAATGCCTTATGCAACTTCAACATAATGTCCCATCTGCTGTACTCAGTACTTTGATTTATGAAGGACAATGTGCCAAAAACTTTCTTTATAACCTTATCTACGTACCTGTGCTGCCACTTTCAATGAATGTGATAAGAAGGAGGTGATATATTACTATAGGTGGACAGCAATATGAAACTGAGATTTCATTCAGATCAGTCATATTCCTATTGCATTACAGAGCAGGTTTGAGGGGCCTGGCTGTCTGTTCCTGTTCCTGATTCAAGCTTCTGTAAGTTTCTACCTCTACCTCCTTTCGTTTCTACCCTAGATTGACAAACCTTGCTGTCCGCGTGGGCCCATTGTCTCTGCCTGCTCCTGCCTCACTTAATTCGTGTCCACATACTTCAGCTCCATTTTGGACCCCTTGGTTCAGTCCCCTTCCACTGACATCCGAGGCATTTCAGATACTTTCAGTTACTTCGATCGCTTCGATCCCCGGCACTGATCACCTCATTTTCACTGTGGATGTCCAGTCTCCGTACTCTTATATCTCCCATCAGAAAGACTTTAAAGCTCCCTGCTTCTTTCTGGACAACAGATCTAAACAGTTCACCTCCACTACCACCCTCCTCCGTTTGGCGGGACTCACACGAAACAATTTCTCTTTTGGCTTCTCCCACTTTCTGCAAACGCAGGGTGTAGCCATGGGCACTCTCATTGGTCCCAGCAAAGCTATCCTTGTCGTTGGCAACATGGAACAGTTCCTAACTTTTCTTGTGCTACATCGATGACTGCATTGGTGCTGCTTCCTTGGAGCTCGTCAATTTCATCAAATCTGCCCTTAACTTCCAACCTGCCCTCATACGCAGTTAGTTCATTTCTGACACCTCTCTCCGCTTTCTTGATCTCTCTGTCTCCATCTCTGGAGATAGACCATCTGCTGAAATCCTCTCTCCCAATGTATGGCAGAGTACAGCCTCAGAATACCTGGAGATGAGGAGGAATTTCTTTAGCCAGAGAGTGGAGAATCTGTAGAATTCATTGTCACAGTAGGCTGTGGAAGCTAAGTCACTGGGTATCATGCGATCATGTTTGCTGTTGTGTGCTGGGGCAGCAGGCTGAGGGTAGCAGACACCAACAGAATCAACAAATTCATTCGTAAGGCCAGTGATGTTGTGGGGGTGGAACTGGACTCTCTGACGGTGGTGTTTGAAAAGAGGATGCTGTCCAAGTTGCATGCCATCTTGGACAATGTCTCCCATCCACTACATAATGTACTGGGTGGGCACAGGAGTACATTCAGCCAGAGACTCATTCCACCGAGATGCAGTACTGAGCATCATAGGAAGTCATTCCTGCCTGTGGCCATCAAACTTTACAACTCCTCCCTTGGAGGGTCAGACACCCTAAGCCAATAGGCTGGTCCTGGACTTATTTGCTGGCATAATTTACATATTACTATTTAACTATTTATGGTTTTATTACTACTTAATTATTTATGGTGCAACTGTAACAAAAACCAATTTCCCCCCGGATCAATAAAATATGACTATGACTATATTTCAAGTAGAAGTTGCTAGGTTCTTGATTAATCAGTGCATTGAAGGTTAAGGGGAGAAAGCAGGAACAAGGGTTTGAGATTGAGGTAGCACAGTAGTATGGTGGTTAGTGTAGCATAAGTGGCCTGGGTTTACTAGCCCTGATGGGCTGAATGGTCAGATTCTGGTCCTATATCTTTTGGTCTTAATCATATATTCTTTCTTATATACTTGAAGCAAAGACATGGAATAGTAGAGCAGAGTACAGGCCCTTTGGCCCACAGTGTAGAGCCAACATATATAGAAACATAGAAACATAGAAAATAGGTGCAGGAGTAGGCCATTCGGCCCTTCGAGCCTGCACCGCCATTCAGTATGATCATGGCTGATCATCCAACTCAGAACCCTGTTATAAACCCCATCTCCATGATCAATCTAACCCTACATAGTCCATAACCCCCATGTGTCTATCTAAAAGTATCTCGATCGCCCCTATTGTATCTGCCTCCACCACCACCCCTGGTAGCACGTTCCAAGCACCCACCACTCTCTGTGCAAAAAACCTACCTCTGATACCCCCCATGCTCTTCTCCACTCACCTTGAACAATGTCCTTGTGGTATTGGCTAGAGAATATTCTGATGTTTGACGTCTAGAGAGGAGGTTGTAATTAGATGGTGTGCTGGAGCTGGGAAGCATCATGGATCATGCCAGAGGGAAGAATTACTCCTGAAGTAGTCCTGAAATGTCAATTGTTTGTTCATTTCCATAGATGCTGAGCTCCTCCAGCATTTTGTGTGTGTTACTTTGGGTTTCCATTTGCTCCTTCCCTCTGATCCCTTTGCTAAATAGACTATCTCCTCTGTTGTCATCATTCCCCTGCCAGAGTTGCTGGCTTTCCCGTTAACCTTCTCCAGCCTGAGGAAAACAAGGTCGTTTAGTGGTTAGCACGATGCTATTACAGCCCAGGGCATCGGAGTTTGCAGTTCAGTTCTTGCACTGTCTGTGAGGAGTCTGTACGTTCTCCCTGTGACCATGTGGTTCCCTCCAGGTGCTCTGCTTTCCTCCCACAGCCCAAAGACGAATGGGTTAGTAGGTTAATTTGGTCACTCTAAATTGTCCTGTGATTAGGCTAGGATTAAGTCGGTGGGTTGCTGGGCCTGTGCAGTTCAGTGGACCAGAAGGCTCTGCTCTGTGCTGTATCTCTAAATAATTAATAAATAAACAAACAAACAAACAGCTCGACATCTCCCACTGACCTCATCCTTGGTTCTGGCCAACCTCCTTGATCATGACATCATGCCAAAAGCACAATGCCAAACTTGAGCACGCTTCTCCAGCTGGGGCCTAGGCACAAATTTGTAAGGCTTTAAAATAATTTCCCTGCCTTTGTACTCTATACCTCAGAGAGTACAAAACTGAAGTCTCAATTAAAAGATGCAGTAACATTATCGCTGGATTATATGACTAAACCTTATGGTTCAACAAAGACTCTCACAGCTAATTGAGAGCATAATCAATAAGGAGAATACATTCCATTATCCATCCCTTAAGCATAAACAATAAACGTATAATCTCAAGTGATCCAGCATCTGCACAATCCCCAGTGTTCATGCATTCAATTAACCGCACAAGTGTAGAATAATTCAGATTGTAGTGTGGGGTGCTGTAGCAGTCAGCGCAATGCTATCGCTGAGTTTGTATAGAACATAGAACACCACAGCACAGTACAGGCCCTTCAGCCCACAATATTGTGCTATCATAGCCCTCCAGTTTTCTATCATCCATGGACCTGTCAAAGAGTATCTTAAATATTCCTAATGTATCTGCCTCTACCACCACCCCAGCAGGACATTCCACACACCCACCACTCACTGTGTAAAGAAACTTTCCCCTGACATTCCCGCCACCCTCCCACCCCCCCCCCCCATACAGGGGTGTCAGAGTTTGACGTTCAATCCTGGCATGCTCTGTAAAGAGTCTGTATGTCTTCCCTATGGACCGCGTGGGTTACCCCTGGGTGCTCCAGCTTCTTCCCACAGTCCAAAGACGTACCACTTTATAGGTTCATTGGTCGTGATAAGGATGAGGTTAAATTGAGGGTTGTCAGGGTTTGTTGAGCTGCTCATCTCGGGGGGGGGGGGCGGGGTAGAAGGGCCTATCCCACACAGCTCACCTCGGGGCAGGGGATGAGCCTATCCCACACAGCTCACCTCGGGGCAGGGGATGGGCCTATCCCACGCAGCTCAGTTTGGGGCAGGGGAAGGGCCTATTCCACACAACCTAGCTCGGGGCAGGGGAAGGGCCTATTCCATGCGGTGTCTTTAAATAAATAAATAAAACTATGGGCTTATCAGCTGGGCTGTAATCTGATTCCATTCTCAGAAGAATTTCAGTGGAAATTTCATATTCTAAAAATATAATGGGAAAATGTTAAGGAATTATGGAATGAATATTTGTTAGAACATCGAACATAGAACACTTCAGCACAGTACAAGCCCTTTGGCCCACAATATTGTACTGATCAATCTAACCACTCCCTCCTACATAGCCCTCCATCTTTTCTATCAACCATGTACCTGTCTAAAAGAGTCTTAAATACCCCTAATGTATCTGCTTCTACCATCACCCTGCAGTGCATTCCACACATCCATCACTCTGTATAAAAAAAATTCCTCTGTTATCCTCCCTTTATTTCCTCCAATCACCTTGTAATTTTGCCTCCTCATATCAACCCAGCAAAAACGTCTCTGCCTGTCTGTTTGATCCCCTATCTTATACACCTCTACTGTATTAAGTCACTGTGTTTCAGACACAGTGAAGTGGGATCTCAGAGTAGTTTTGTGGCACATGGTGGGCAGCTGTGCTAACAGGAGCTGTGCGTGAGTGGCTAGGGGTTTATTCAAATTACTATCCATCCCTGATGTTTGAACAATTTGTGGATTGAGTTTGGATGCTGGCACACAGGACGACAGGACTTTGGGAGCTGGAAATTATTACTGCTCTATGACTTTTGGCAGTTTGCTATAAATATTCTCGTCCTTCAGCACCCCTGAAATTGGCAGCAGTTGTGATCCTGCAGGCCTCTTCGGTGAAGCTTAAATGAGGCAGCAGAGCCGTGTAGCAGTTAACGCGATGCTATTACAGCCTGGGGGTCCGGTGGGTGGAGTTCAATTCCAGCGTCCTCTGAAAGCAGGTTTGTACATTCTTCCTGTGTGCGAAGGTGTCCTGCAGGTGCTTCAGTTTCCTCCCATGGTCCAAGGACCAGTATGGGACAGGGTGACTGGTCATTTTAAATTGTCTCGTGATGAGACTGGGCTTAAATTGGTGGGCTGCTTGCAGCACAGCTCAAAGGGCTGACAGGTTCCATGCTCTCTCTCTAAAGCAAATAAAATAAATAAAATATATATATATACACAAAAGCTAAATGTACCCACATACATCACTAGCCAAGAATATTTCATTAACAAAACAGCTCTCAGCCTGCACAGGGTTTCTCACAGCAGAATGTACTGAACGAGGAGGGATTTACGTGCACTTTCCTATCGGAAAAGTTAAAATGGATCGGCTAAGGCATTTGTGAAAACGGAAGTGTAGCACCAGTAAGCAGAATTCAAACACTGAATATGTGGAAAATCTCAGCAGACTAGAGGGAAGAACCTTGCATGCCTTTGGAGCATCTCCCAGTATTTTCCTGTAGTGGGGGAATCTAGGACCAGAGGGCACAGCCTCAGAATGGAGGGACGTCCATTTAGAACAGAGATGAGGAGGAATTTCTTTAGCCAGAGGATGGTGAATCTGTGGAATTCATTGTCATGGATGTCTGTGGACACCAAGTCATTGAGTATATTTGAGGTGGAGGTTGACCAGTTCTTGATAAATCAGGGCATGAAAGGTTATCGGGAGAAGTTAGGAAAATGTGTTTGAGAGGGCTAATACATCAGCCATGATGAAATGATGGAGAAGACTTGATGGGCCAAATGGCCTAATTCTGCTCTTATGGTTTTATGATAAGGTCCCGGTGTAACACATTCCAGTGTCCCTTCCCACTTCACACACTGCAGCTGGATGCATTTCCTGCTTCAAGCATGAGAAACCAGCCTCCCTCTGAGGACCCCCCCCCCACCTCAGGAACACACCATGTTCATCAGCTATCTGCTGGAGGTGCCATCCATCCCTTGCTTGGGAGCACAAAGCTCATGGATCATTGAGTCACTCAGCTGCTGCTGTTGCCATACGATCAGTGATGCCTTGGACAGATGACCAGGAAATAATGGACAATAGTACACCAGCCCCTCCCAAGCCTTCCCCTGGCTTGCTGCCATCCATCCACAAAGGTATTTGCAGCAAGATTCCTTCGCTCCCTTGTCCCAGTTGGGCCTGTTGGCTGAACCATGGATTCAGGCAGATGTTTGTCCACATCACAAGCAGCTTTTCTATTTTTTACTTCAAATATGAAATCTGAACCTTTTGGGACTTGAAGTAATATCTATTATTAAAAGGTTGCTTTTTGCATCAAGATCTCGCCTGAGAGTCTTCCTGACTGTATTTGATGAGTTCTCGGGTAGATCACTCTGCAGGTAATTGCTTTTATTAAATTAATATTGTCATGTCAATTTGTTCTACCCCTCTTCACAACTTCAGAGATTCCTCATCCTCTTTGTCATCATTTCTTAAAATATCCCGAGTGACTCCAAACCTTTGCACCTTCCAACACAGCCTCTGTATCTCCTACCTCATGGCTGGCTCTGCTTGGACAATTCAGCCCAGCTGGTTCTGAGAAGGGAGAGTTCAGTGCCAGCCTCCACAACTGTGGCAATGAAGTTTCCAGGCAGATCAGAGGCACAACAGTAGTGTAAAAGTTAATGTGATGCTTTTCAGCTCAGAATGTTGGAATTTGGAGATCAGTTCCGAGGTTGTCTGTAAGGAGCTTATATGTCATTCGTGTGAGTGCACGAGTTTCCCCCGGGTACTCTGGTCTCCTCCCACTGTCCAAAGACGTAACAATTAATGGTTAGTTGGTCATTGTAAATTGTCCTGTGATTAGACTAGGGTTAAGTAGGTTGGTATTTTGGCCTAAAGCATCGACTGTACTTTTTTCTATAGATGCTGCCTGGCCTGTTGAGTTCCTCCAGCATTTTGTGTGTTACGTAAATAGGTAGGTTGCTGGACGGTGTGGTTTGTTGGGCCAGAAAGGCCTGTTCCAAGCTGTATCTCTAAGTAAATAAGTAAAGAAGATGCAACTGCACTTCTGGTAGTTCAGGACTCAGAGTTTTTAAAACAAAACTCTCCTGGAGTAAGCACTTCTGAAGCTGGTGGTTGCTGTGAAGCTCCTGAAAGGTCCCTGATGTTTGTTAAGGAAGTAAATGTGTCGTCTTTATCTGGTCCAACCTCGGAATCAATCACCAGGCTTGAAACCTGCTGTTATTGACGATTGAATGGTCCGCTTGTACGATCTTGACCTCACAATTATCTTCACCATGACCTTACATCCAATTACTGGTCTGCATTGCGTTCCTCCATAACTACAGCACTTGATTCTGCTTTCTGTTATTGCTTTTCCCCTGTACTCCTGTGTAATGATCTGAATCGATGACAAAGATTTTCACCAAGCTACAGTACATGTGAGAATAAAGATTACAGATTAGATAAAAGATTAGCTTCATTTGTCACATGTACAGTACATCAAAACATACAGTGAAGTGCAGCATTTGTGTCAACAAGGATTGTGCTGGCAGCAGCTCGCAAGTGTCACCATGGTTCTGGCACCAATGTAGCACAGCCACAGCTTGCTCACACTAACCTGTACGTCTCCAGAACGTGGAAGAAACCAGAGCCCTGGGAGCAAACCTACACAATCATACAGGGAGAACGTACAAACTCCTGACAGATAACGGTCAGAGTTGAACTCCGATCTTCCAGTTGCTGGAACTGTAAAACATTAGGCTAACCACTATGCTACTGGTCTGGCCTTCTAATGAATATAAAACATCACTGTCACCACTGAAACAAGAGTGGGAGGCGAGGTGGGAGAGGGACTTAGAGGCCAAGTCCACGCAGTTCTGGCACTGTTTCAGTTCAAGTTTACTGTCATTCAACTGTACACATGTATACGGCTAAATGAAACAATGTTCCTCTGGGGCCAAGGTGCAAAACACAGTACAAATTTCACACACAGTGCGTAAATCAATTTGGGGGCGGCCAGTAGTGTAGTGGTTAGCACAATGCTCTATAGTACCAATGACCCAGGTTCAATTCCTGCTGCTGCTGGTAAGGAGTTTTTACATGGGTTTCCTCCGGGTGCTCCGGTTTCCTCCCACAGTACAAAGATGAACCATTTGGTAGGTTAATTGGTCAATGTAAAGTGTTCTGTGATTAGGCTAGGATTAATTTGGGGATGCTGGACACCGTAACTCGAAGGGCTGGAAGGGCCAATTCCACACTGTATCTTAATAAGCAAACAAACAAGTGAACAAACAAATAAATAGATAATATTAGCAGATAATAAAAATATATTCTGTAGATGTACAATTGACTTAAAGTGCATATACGACATATCATTAAATGTACAATAGTATAATGTTAATCGCTGTCATGAATAGTGCTCACCGGGTGGTAGCAATATGTTCAGAGGTCACACGGCCTGGGGGAAGAAGCTGTTACCCAGCCTGACAGTCCTTGTTCTTACACTGTGGTACCTTCTGCCAGACAGTTGGCTAAATGGCAATAGGAGTCACAGACACAAAATACTCTGCAGATGCCAGGGTTCTGATGAAGGGTTCCGGCCCGAAACGTTGACTGATTACTTCCATGGACGCTGCCCAACCTGCTGAGTTCCTCCAGCGTGTTGTGGGTTTTGAATAGGAGTCACGGGCTGTGTAATAATATACTCATGTGGACAGTGGCCAGGGCACGTCACTCAAATAGCAAACTAAAGTTCAGCTGAGAGAGAGGGTCTGGGGTAAAGAGAGCATTTGTAGTCATAGACTATGGAGACAGGTCTAATGGCCCAACACATCTGTGCTGAACTAGTCACAGCCCTGGGCCTGTCCCGAATGCCTGTATTTGTTCCAGAAGCCTCTAAACCAGAGGGTCCCAACCTGGAGCCCTGCCATTAACCGAGGGGTCTGTGGATCCTGCTCTAAACCTTTCCTATGACTGGAGCTCTCAAAGTTCAAAGTAAATTTATTATCAAAGTAGGTATCTGTTGCCATAGTAACACACACAGAAACTGCTGGGGAACTCAGAAGGTGGGGCAGCATCCATGGAGGTGAATAAACAGTTGATGTTTCAGGCCAAGACCCTTCAGCAAGATGGAAAGGAGGGGAACAGAAGCCAGAATTAGGTGGTGTAGGGGAAGCAGCTCAAGCTGAAGGTGATAGGTGACCAGGCAAGGGTGGATGTGGGTGTGTGGGGAAGAGGGGATAAACTGAGAAGCTGGGAGGTGCTAGGCAGAAAAAGTGAAGGGCTGGAGAAGAAGGAATCTGATCGGAGAGGAGAATGGACCATAGGAGAAATGAGGAGGAATTTTTGTGTCCAGAGTGTGGTGAATCTGTGGAACTTATTGCCATGGGCGGCTGTGGAGGTCACATCACTGGGTGTATTTAAGTGGAAGGTTGATAGTTCGGGTTGTCAAAGGTAACGGGGAGAAGGCACGAGAATGGGGTTGACAGGGATGGCAAATCAGCCATGATGGAATAGCAGATCAGAGTAGATGGACCGAATGGCCTAATTCTGCTGATATTTCGTATGCCTTATCTCTTGCCTTTGAAGGAAGAGTTTCCACATTTTTGCCATCCTTGTATTGCAACAGAACAGCCGTCATTTCCAACATGTGTTTGATCATTTTATCAAAAGTGATATGTATGCACCAATGAATATGAAATGAAACTCCTTCTTTCCATTACAGTGATGCAGATGTTGGCCCATTTATTCCAAACATGTTACACAAACATCCTCAACATTTCACTCATTCGGGCTGCTGTACGTCAAATCAGCCGCTGTTATCCCTGCACCAAAGAGCTCTGCACTTTCAGAACTAAATGCCGGAACTTTAGCCCAGCCTACCCACCATCAAGGACATAGACACAGAAAGGTGCTGGAAAAGGGCCAGTAACATCATGAAGGATCCCACCCACCCTCTTCATGGACTTTGTCCCACTCCCTTCGGGAACACCTGAATCAAAAACAGTTACTTTCCCCAAGCAGTAGAGCTAATCAACACCTCCAACCACTAACCCACCCCTCCACACTCCTCACCATCATTTCTATCTGTCACCTTATGTACACACTCCTGGGTCTAGAGTCACCTTACGAACAGACAATCAATCTATGAATATAACCTATCTTATGTATTTATATTTACTGTGTTTCCATTTTTTACTGAGATACAGTGCAGCACAGGCCCTTACAGCCCTTCGAGCTGTGCTGTCCAGCAGCTCCCAATTTAACCACACAGGGCAACTTACAATGATCGATTAACCAACCAGAATATAAATAAATATTTATTTTATTCTGTTTTTGTTATTATTGTGTTCTTTACCTATTGTGTTTTTTTGTGCTGCATCTGATCCGATCCGGAATAACAATTATCTCGTTATCCTGTACACATGTGTACTAGAAGTGACATTAAACAATCTTGAATCTTGAGAGCTCTTCTGAAGGAGAAGGAGAGAGAATTTCAGTTCCTTGATCTTGTGTCAAATCCCTGAGCTGAACAGAATCTGGTAAAAGTTTGAGTGGAACTTGGAGTGAAATAGCTGAGAGATGGAGAAGTCTGCAGAAAGTGATGGATACGACACAGTCCATCACAGGAAAAGACATCTCCACCATTGAGCATATTTACAAGGAGCGGTGACATTAGAAAGCAGTTTTCATCATCAAGGAACCACACCATCCAGGCCATGCTCGGGTGCAGGCGCTTTAGGTTCAGGAAGAGTTATTACCCTACAGCCATCAGGCTCCTGAACTAGTGTGGAGAACTTCACTCACCTCAACTCAACTTACAGACTCATTGCCAAGGACTGTTTACAGCTTGTGTTCTCAGTATTATCTTTTTCTTGTTTGGACCACTTGTCTTCTTTAGCACATTGGTTACACACACAAAATGCTGAAGGAACTCAGCAGGCCAGGCAGCATCTATGAAAAAGAGTAAACAATCAATGTTTTGGGCCAAGAATCTTCTTCAGGACTGATGACCTGGTGGTAGACTTGAGGAGGGCTAAGGCACCAGTGACCCCTCTTTCCATCCAGAGGGTCAGTGTGGACATGGCGGAGGATTACAAATACCTGGGGATACGAATTGACAATAAACTGGACTGGTCAAAGAACACTGAGGCTGTCTACAAGAAGGGTCAGAGCCGTCTCTATTTCCTGAGGAGACTGAGGTCCTTTAACATCTGTCGGACGATGCTGAGGATATTCTACGAGTCTGTGGTGGCCAGTGCTATCATGTTTGCTGTTGTGTGCTGGGGCAGCAGGCTGAGGGTAGTAGACACCAACAGGATCAACAAACTCATTCGTAAGGCTAGTGATGTTGTGGGGATGGAACTGGACTCTCTGACGGTGGTGTCAGAAAAGAGGATGCTGTCTAAGTTGCATGCCATCTTGGACAACGCCTCCCAATCCACTACATAATGTACTGTTTGGGCACAGGAGTACGTTCAGCCAGAGACTCATTCCACCGAGATGCAACACAGAGCGTCATTGGAAGTCATTCCTGCCTGTGGCCATCAAACTTTACAACTCCTCCCTTGGAGGGTCAGACTCCCTGAGCCAATAGGCTGGTCCTGGACTTATTTGCTGGCATAATTTACATATTACTATTTAATTATTTATGGTTTTATTACTATTTAATTATTTATGGTGCAACTGTAACGAAAACCAATTTCCCTTGGGATCAATAAAGTATGACTATGACTATGAAGGGTCTCAGCCCGAAACGTCGACCCCCCCGCCCCTCAGCCTGTAACATCGATTGTTCACTGTTCTCCTTAGATGCTGCCTAGCCTGAAAACTTCCTCCAGCATTTTGTGTGTTCAATCACAAACAGGAGAAAACCTGCAGATGCTGGAAATCCAAGCAACACACACAAAATGCTGAAGGAACCCAGCAGGCCAGGTAGCTTCTATGGAAAAGAGTACAGTCAATATTTTGGACCGAGACCCTTTGGCAGGACTGGAGATAAAAAAAGACGAGTGGAGTTAAAAGGTGAGGGGAAGGGTGAAGTATAGAGCTGGGAAGTTGATTGGTGAAAGAGATACAGGTCTGGAGAAGGGGGAATCTGAAGAAAAGCGGGGAGGAGCACAAGCGGGAGACAATGGGCAGGCAAGGAGATAAGGTGAAGGAGGGAAAAGGGATGTGTGTTACTTTGATTTCCAGCATCTGCAGATTTTCTCTTGTTTGTGTTTGCACATTGGTTGTTTGTCAATCTTTTTATGTACAATTTGTTGTAAATCCTTTATTTATTTTCCTGTAAATATCTGCAAGAAGATGGATCTCAAAGTAGTAAATGATAACATGTATGTACTTTGATAATAAACTTACTTTGATTTTGAAGAGCTGATCAACGTCAGGAGCATTTGATTGCTCTGACTCTGTAGTCACTCCAGCTTGGAAGAATGAAGGGGATCTCATTGAAGTCTATCGAATATTCAAAGGCCTAGATAGGGTTGACCTGGAGAGGATGTTTTCCATAGTGGGAGAGTCTGGGATCAGAGGGCACAGCCTCAGAACAGAAGGATGTCCCTTTAGAGCAAAGATGAAGAGGAATTTTTTTTACCAGACCGTGATAAATCTGTGGAATTTGGAGGCCAAGCATTCAGTAGATTTAAAGTGGAGGTTGGTAGGTTCATGATTAGTAAGAGTGTTAAAGGCTACAGGAAAATGAAGTTGTGAGGGATAATAACTTAGCCCTGATGGAATGGCAGTGCAGACTCAATGGGCCGAATGGCCCAAATCTGCTCCTGTGGTTTATGGTCTTAGTTGAAAATAGTGTTTCTTTCTCTTTACTATGAATGTCCACCAGAAAATGACTCTCAGGGCTATATACGGTGACATGTATATACTTTGATAATAAATTTGCTCAGAGCTTTGAAATACCACCTTCTGCTGGTCGGTGAGTCTAACCAGAGGGATGCCTTATTGACTGTGGGGAATCTTTTCCACTGGGGGGAGATGAGATCCAGGCTGAAACTCTCCAGCACACATTTTACACCAGGCCACAGAGCCCAGAGGCTGTTCGACGTGATCGAAACTTACCAGCACGTTGTGACATCTGGATTTGCCATGTGGACCCTTCTCATGCAATTTAGAGAAAATGCTGGAACACCATAGAGTTATAGAGTCACTGAGTGCTACAGCACAGAAACAGGCCATTCAGCCCATCTAGTCCATGCCAAGTTGTTAATCTGCCTAGTCCAATCAATCTGTGCCCAGCTCATAGCTTCCCCATACCCCTCCCATCCATGTATCTATCCAAATTTCTCTCAAATGTTGACATTGAACCTGCATCTACCACTTCCACTGGCAGCTCGTTCCACGCTCACACCATCCTCTGTGTGATGAAATTCTCCCTCAGGTTCCCCTGAAACTTTTACCCTTAACCCATGATCTCCAGTTCTCGTCTCATGCAATCTCAGTGGGAAAAGCTTGCTTACGTTGACCCTAACTATACCCCTCATAATTTTGTATGCCTCCATCAAATCTCCCCTCATTCTCCTTCGCTCCAGGGAATAATCCTAACCTCTTCAACCTTTTCCTATCAGTCAGGTCCTCAAGTCCTGACAACAACCTTGTAAATTTTCTCTGTGCTGTTTCAGTGAAACAATTGTGACCAAAGCTGTGATCGGGACGAGTGAAGCTGGTCGAATGGCAACTGATCACTTGAAAAGAAAAGAAGGGATGGAAACAAGTCCAGGGACTGACTGGAGAGCCATTCACAGAGCTGGCATGGGCCAGATGGGCCGAGCGGCTTCCTTCTGTACTGAGCGATTCTATGAAATACTCACTGCATCGTGCAACATCTTTCCAAATATCTAATTTAGCACAGAGTTAACCTATTTTAAATAAACTGGGTCAGCTTTATTCTTTCAATTATAGTCAGCTGGCTTTATAGAAGTGTGTAATGTTCCACTACTCCTGTGTCCAGTGGTCATTTCTAGGCCATAGCTTCTCCTGAAGTTCTGTGAAATGAAGACCAACGCCCCAGGACTATTCAAGAACACTTGAAAGAAGTTGGTTTTCCCAACTCGATTTTCCCTCGTGAGGGTGGTGGTGAGCGTCCTTCAACTTAATTTAGAACAGGGATGAGGAGGAATTTCTTTAGCCAGAGGGTAGTAAACCTGAGGAATGGGCAGCGACAGCTGTGGAGGCCAAGTCAATCGGTACATTTAAAGCTGAGTTTGATAGGTTCTTGATTAATCAGGGAGTCAACATTTATGGGGAGAAGGCAGGAGACTGAGATTGAGAGGGGTAATAAATCAGCCATGCTGGAATGACGGAGCAGACGATGGGCTGAATGGCCGCATTCTGCTCCTATCCTATGGTCTTGCAGAGTCCTTCTGGTGGAGGTGCTCCTGTGGAAGGGAGTTCCAGGGTTCATACTCAGTGAGAGTGAAGGTCGGGTCCGGATGCTGTGTGACTTTAAAGGTTAAAGAAGGGTCAGCTTTATTTGTCACATGCGCTTCGAAATATCGAGACATGCAGTGAAACGCATTGTTTGCGTTAATGACCAACACAGAATGAGATGTGCTGTGGAAGTCCACAGATATCTCCATGATTCCGGCTCCAATGTAACATGCCCACAACTTACTACCCCTAACCTGTACGTCATTGGAAGGTGTCAGAGCACCTGGAGGAAACCCACATGGTCATGGGAAGAACAAACAAACTCCTCACAGACACAGAAGGAATTGAGCTCCGATCACTGACACCATAAAGCGTTGCACTAACGTGCTAGCCATTCCAACTTGGAAGGCAATCTGCAGGAGATGGTGGCCATGTGCATCCATGGCCCTCTTGCTTATTAGTGGTGGAAATAGTGGCTTTAGGAGGTGTTGGTTAAAAGGCAACATCTGTCATTAAGGACAGCTATCACCCAGGACATGCCCTCTTCTCATTGCTACCATCAAGGAGGAGGTACAGGAGTTTGAAGATACACTCTCACCTCTTCAGGAACAGCTTCTTCTCCTCTGCAAACACGAGGAAATCTACAGATGCTGGAAATTCAGGCAACACACATCAAAGTTGCTGGTGAACGCAGCAGGCCAGGCAGCATCTCTAGGAAGGGGTACAGTCGACGAAGGGTCTCGGCCCAAAACATCAACTGTACCTCTTCCTAGAGATGCTGCCTGGCCTGCTGCGTTCACCAGCAACTTTGATGTGTGTTCTTCTACTCTGCTATCAGATTCCTGAATGGACATTGAACCCATGAACACTGGCTCACTTTTTTTTCTTTCTCCTGTCCTCATTTTGCACTACTTAAATAATTTAAAATGTATGTATATATATATTTCTTATTGTAATTTACAGTTTTTTATTACTATGTATTGCAAAGTAATGTACGGCTGCCACATAACAACACATTTCACGACATATGCCAGTGATATTACACCTGATTCTGATCCTGCCCTTGAGGACAAGGACAGGACAGTACATTTTGTAGACAGGTCACCACTGTAACTTATGGGTGGACATGGTAGTGTAATGCTACTATAATGTCTGCAGCGTGGGTTCAATTCCCAGCGCTGCCCGTCAGGAGTTTGTACACTCTCCCCGTGACCACATGGGTTTCCTGCCACACTCAGAAGGCGAACTGGTCAGTAGGTTAATTGGTCACATAGGTGTAATTCGGTGCTCGTTACCATTCTGCATCTCTAAACAAAATAAACCTCTCAAAAAATAACATTAAGCTGTGTCCCTATCTAGTTTCCGATGGACAAGAAGGATCCAGGATTCTAATTTGCGGTGAGCAGGGAGCAATCGCAGGGTCCTGGCCAATGTCCTCCCCTTAATCATCACAGGTAGAACTGATGAAATTATCACAGCTGTGTGTGGGTGATGGCTGTCTCCTCCCTCTACAGTAACATAACAGCTACCACAATGCTATCACCGTGCCAGCAACCTGGATTCAATGTATGTGAGGAGTTGGTATGTTCTCCCTGTGATTGCGTAGGATTCCTCCAGGCACTCTGCTTTCCTCCCACATTTCAAGGACTTACGGGCTAGTCAGTTATTAGTCACGTAGGGTGTAATTGTGTTGGTGCGTGGCCAAGTGGTTAAGGCGTTCGCCTAGTGATCTAAAGGTCGCTAGTTTGAGCCTTGTCTGAGGCAGCGTGTTGTGTCCTTGAGCAAGGCACTTAACCACACACTGCTCTGCGACGACACCGGTGCCAAGCTGTATCGGCCCTAGTGCCCTTCCCTTGGACAACATTGGTGGCATGGAAAGGGGAGACTTGCAGCCTGGGCAACTGCTGGTCTTCCATACAACCTTGCCTCCAAGGCGCAAATCCATGGTCTGATGAGACTAATGGATGCCTATTAGGGTGTAATTGGGCAGTGCGGGCTCATTGTGCTGTACAGGTATACCTCTGAGTAAATAATCATTCCGGCAAGTGGAGGGTATAGCATCCCAATCCCAACCTCTTTTCTGTAGATTGGCGTGCCACTCACTACGGGAAAGCAAGCCTTTGCCCTGCTCTTGTGGACATGATATGTGCGTGACAGTCCAGTTGAATGTCTGCTCATTGGTAATCCCCGGGATGTTAATTTCAGGTGGCACGGAAGTGTGGTGGTGGTGGTTGAGTAACGCGATTACAGCGGCAGAAAAACGGGTTCAGTTCCACCGCTGTCTGCGAAGAGTTACCATGTTCTAATGGGTGTTGTCCGGGTGCTCCAGCTCCTCCCACAGTCCAAAGATGCACGGGTTGGGGTGACTAAGTTGTGGGCATGCTGTGTTGGCATCAGAGGCATAGTGGCACATGTGGCTGCTCCCAACACATCCCCGGATGTTTATGGTGACATATATGTATTTTGATATTAAATTCACTTTGGACGTTTTGAACTTTGTCATTAGGGAATCACTGGTGCACAACTTCATTATAGAACATTTCGTAGTGAAATGTGGAGACTGCTGACAGTTCTGCTGAACCTTTTCCAGTAGAGGCCATTTGCTGTTCCATTTTTGTGTCCATTGGTCTATCAGCTTAATTAAACAAGCTTTGAGGAGCTGTGGTGTGATTGTCTGTTTGGAAGGCTTCGCTCCATTTAAAATGAAGTTAGTGATTATCTTCAGAACAATTAACTGAGGTGAGAAGTGTCCAGAGCTGTAGCTAGAATAGTTATAGAGTCAAAGAGCATTCCAGCACAGAAACAGGCCCTTTGGCCCATTTAGTCCATACTGAACCATTATTCTGTCTAATCCCAGAGGCCCACTCCTGGACCATCGCCCTCCATCTCCCTCTTATCCATGTACGTATCCAAGCTTCTCTTAAACGTTGAAATCAAACCCACATCTGCCACTTCAGCTGGCAGCTTGTTCCATCCTCTGAGTGAAGATGTTCCTCCTTCCCCTTCCCCTTAAATATTTCACCTTTCACCTTTAACCCATGGCCTCTAGGTCTAGTATCACCTCAGAGGAAAAAAAGCACTTACCCTATCTATACCCCTCATAATTTTATATACAGTACCTCTATTTAATCTCCCCTCATTCTCCTACATTCAGGGAATAAAATCCTAACCTATTCAGCTTTTCCCTCGAACTCAGGTGCTCAATTCCTGGCAACATCATGTAAATTTTCTCTTTCAGTCTTATTGATATGTTTACAGCATAGTCCAGGCCCTTCGGTCTGCAATATTGTGCTGTCTCTTTAGCCTATGCTCAGACCTCTCTAACCTTTCCCTTCCCCATAACCTTCCATTTTTCCTTTCATCTATGTGCCTGTCCAAGAGATTCTTAAATGTCCTTAATAACTCTATCACCAACTATGGCAGCACGTTCCACATAACAACCAACACTCTCTATGTAAAACAAACCTATCTCTGACATCCCCCTAAACTTTCCTCCAAGCACCTTAAAAGTCTACCACCTTGTATGACCACCTTCTCAGCCTGGGAGAAGGTCTTTGGGTTCCCACTGATCTATTCCTGTGCCTGGCAGTGTTTGCTAGTGGCTATGCTTCCTGTTGCACCTTCATATCTTGGTTTTCTGTGCAACGAGCTGCCAGTATTCTGTCATGGTGAGGCCTCTCTCAAGTTGGAGGAGCAGCGCCTCATATTCCGTTAAGTAGCCTTCAACCTGCATGTCGATTTCTCCAACTTCCCTTTTCTTCATTTCCCCACTCTGGCCTCTTATCCCTACCCATCATCTGCCTATCACCTCCACCAGTATCAGTCATTCCCTTTCTCCCACGGTCCACTTCCCTGTCCTATTCGATTCCTTTTCTCCAGCATTTCATCCTTTTGACATCACCTTCCAGCTTCTCAGTTCATCCCCCCTTCCCCACTCACCTAGCTCCACCTAACACCTTCCAGCTTGTCCTCCTCCACTTCCCTCAACCTTCTGATTCTGGCATCTTCCCCCTTATAAGGGTTCTTGGCCTGAAAGATTGACTTTTTATTCCCTTCCGTAGCCTGACCTGCTGAGGTCCTGCAGCATTTTGTGTGTGTTGATGCAAAATTTATTGTTTTGTGGATGCAGTATAGAACAAAGACATAAGATTACTACAAATTACAAAATAAATAGTTAGTGCCAAAACAAGGCAAAAATAAAGTAGCCTGATGAAGGGTCTCGGCCCAAAGTGTCGGCTGTACTTTTTTCTATAGAGGCTGGCTGGCCTGCTGAGTTCGTCCAGTATTTTGTGTGTGTTGCTTGGATTTCCAGCTTCTGCAGGCTTTCTTTTGTTTGTTAATGAAGTATTGTTAATGGATTATTCAGAAATCAATCAGATGGCAGAGGGGAAGAAAGGCATGTTTCTGTGCTGTAGACTATGACATTTGAGGAGACTTGGTATGTCGTCAAAGACCCTTGCAAAGTTCGACAGATGTACCATGGAGAGCATCCCAACTGGTTGTTTCTCTGTCTGGTATGGGAGGGATCACTGCACAGGATCAGAAAAAACTGCAGCAAGTTGGAAACTCAGCTGGCTCCATCATGTCTTTCCTACATTGAGGACACCTTCTAAAGGCAATGCCTCAAAAAGACAGCATCCATCATTAAGGACCCCATACCCAGGATATACCCTCTTCTCGTTGCTTTCATCGGGAAGGAGGTACAGGAGCCTGAATGTTTCACTCAGTGTTTCAGGAACAGCTTCCTCCCCTCAGCCATCAGATTTCTGAATGAACCAATGAACACTTCCTCAATATTATTTGTTTCTCTTTTGCACTACTTATTATATATATCATTGTAATTTAGAAACACAGGAACAGAGAAAACCTACAGCACAATACAGGCCCTTCAGCCCACAATGCTGTGCCAAAAATGTACTTACTTTAGAAATTACCTAGGGTTACCCATAGCCCTATATTTTTCTGAGCTCCATGTACCTATCCAGGAGTCTCTTAACAGACCCTATCATATCCACCTCCAACACCGCTGCCGGCAGCCCATTCCACGCTCTCACCACTCTCTGCGTAAAAAACTTACCCCTGACATCTCCTCTGTACCTACTTCCAAGCGCCTTAAAACTGTGCCCTCTCATGTTAGCCATTTCAGTCCTGGGAAAAAGCCTCTAACTATCCACACGATCAATGCCTCTCATCATCTTATACACCTCTATCAGGTCCCCTCTCATTCTCCGTTACTCCAAGGAGAAAAGGCTAAGTTCACTCAACCTATTCTCCTAAGGCATGCTCTCCAATCCAGGCAACATCCTTGTAAATCTCCTCTGCACCAATTCTATAGTTTCTACATCCTTCCTGTAGTGAGGTGACCAGAAATGAGCACAGTACTCCAAGTAGAGTCTGACCAGGGTCCTATATTGCTATAATATTATCTCTCGGCTCTTGAACTCAATCTCACAGTTGATAAAGGCCAATACACCATATACCTTCTTAACCTTCAACCTGCGCAGCAGCTTTGAGTGTCCTATGGACTCAGACCCCAAGATCCCTCTGATCCTCCACACTGCCAAGAGTCTTACCATTAACTATATTCTGCTATCATATTTGACCTACCAAAATGAACCACCTCACACTTATCTGGGTTGAACTCCACCTGCCACTTCTCAGCCCAGTTTTGCATCCTATCAATGTCCCACTGTAACCTCTGACAGCCTCCACACTATCCACAACACCCCCAACCTTTGTGTCATCAGCAAATTTTTTAACCCATCCCTCCACATCGTCATGTTTTTTATTATTATATATTGCTGCCACAAAACAGTAAACTTCACAACATATGCCAGTGATATTAAACATGATTCTGACATTCACTTGCAATTCCTTAGCAAATGGACAGATGTTATCTGAATTGTTGAGTGTGGGTCTGTTGGAGTTGAACTCCAGATTCTGACTCCCCAAGCTGTAATAGTGTTGGGCCAACTGCTACCTACCTGGAGGGCTCTGCAGGTGGGAAAGATTGGATTGATCTTGGAGTAGGCTAAAAGGTTGGCAGAACATCATGGGCTGAAGGGTCTGTACTGTGCTGTGTAGATGTAGATGGATGAAAGCTCTCCAACCAGAAATAGAACGTAGAAATAAGTGGGTCAATTTTTTCTGGTTGGCACGATGTCATGAGTGGTGTAATAATGCAAACTGAAGCAGTACAGAAAGAAATAGACAAGAGAATTGGTAAATGGGTTTATTGTTTTCACAAGGTACAGTGAACAATGTTGTTTTTCATGGTCTCCATGCAGATGATTACATGGAGGTAGTACAGCGGGGACCGATAACAGGATCAGAATGTAGGACCACAGTTATGAAGTGCAATGCAGACAGACAGTGCAGAGGTTCACTTAAAATATTTCATTTCCAGCATCTGCAGAATTGCTTGTGTTTATATCTTAAAGTTAGCAGGTCCAACAATTAACAGCTTGTAATATTGTGTCCGGTGCTCCTGATGTGGCCGATAGGAAACTGTTTTGTCGAGAACCGCTGCACCATCCGCCACAAGTAGGACTTCCCAGTGGCCAAACAGTTTAATTCCGATTCCCATTCCCATTCTGACATGTTAGTCCATAGCCAAGATGAGGCAACCCTCGGGGTGGAGGAGCAACACTTTATATTCTGTCTGGGTACCCTCCAACCAGATGGCATGAATATAGATTTCTCCTTCCAGTTCAAAGGTTTCTGCCCCCTGCCAGCCTTTTCCTCTATTCCCCGCTCTGACTTTTTACCTCTTCTCACCTACCTATTACTTCTCTCTTGGTCCCCTCCTTCTTCCCTTTCTCCCATGCTCCACTCGCCTCTTCTATCAGATTCCTTCTTCTCCAACCCTTGACCTTTCCTACCCACCTGGCTTCACCTATCACCTTCTAGCTAGCCTTCTTCCCCTCCTCCCCCACCTTTTTATTTTAGCATGTTCCCCCTTCCTTCTCAGTCTTGAGGTTTTGGAAGGTTTTGACCTGAAATGTTGACGGTTTATTATTTCCATAGATGCTGCCTGACCTGCTGAGGTCCTCCAGCGTTGTGTGTGTGCTGCTTTGTAATAATTAATATAGTTCCTTATGGCTGTCATAGCCAAGGGGTGTGGGCAAGGGGTAGTACAGTAGTGTGTGACTGAGCACAGCTCCAATGTCATATTGAAGTTTGCTGATGACACCATCATTGGTTGAATCAAAGGAGGTGATGAATCAAAGTTCAAAGTGAATTCATTATCAAAGTACGTATACTGTATGTCACCATATACAACCCTGAGATTCATTTTCTTACAGGCATACTCAATAAATCCATTACAGAATAATATTCACAATAAAATCAATGAAAGACCACATCAACTGGGTGTTTAACCAGTGTGCAAAAGACAACTTGTGCAAATACTAAAAGAAAAAATTGAGCAATAAATATCAAGAACATAAAATGAAGAGTCCTTGAAAGTGAGTCTATAGTTTGTGGGGATATTTCAGTAATGGGGTAAGTGAAGTTATCCCCTTTTATTCAAGAGCCTGATGGTTGAGGGGCAATAACTGTTCCCGAACGTGGTGGTGTGAGTCCTGAGGCTCCTGTACCTCCGTCCTGGTGGCAGCCGTGAGAAGCGAGTACGATCTGGGTGGTGCTGGGGGAAAGGGGGTCCCTGATGATAGATGCCACCTTACTGCGACAGTGCTCCTTGTAGCTGTGCTCAGTGGTGGAGTTGGCTTTATCCATTACTTTTTGTAGGATTTTCCATTCAGGGACAATGGTGTTTTATCACCAAGCTGTGATACAACCAGTCAGTATACTCTCCACTACACATCTAGAAAAGTTGGTCCATTTTAGATATCATGCCAAATCTTCCCGAACTCCTAAGGAAGTAGAGAGAGAATGAAAATCCATCTGAGTAGTGGCAAAACAAAAATCTCTTTCTCAATATCTGCAAGACCAAGGAGCTGATTATTGACTTCAGGGGGAAGAAACCAGGGGTCCCTGAACCAGTCTTCATCAGGGGATCAGAGATGGAGAGGGTCAGTAACATTAAATTCCTCAGTGTTTTCATTTCAGAGCAGCTGTGCTCAGCCCTTTGAGTCTGATCTGTCATTCCATCATGGCTGATATATTGTCTCTCTCAACCCCATTTACCTGCTTCTCCCCATAACCGTTGACACCCCGACAAATCGAGAACCTATCAAACTCTTCTTTAAATATACTCAATGACTTGGCCTCTGTAGTCATCTGTGGTAATGAATTCCAAAGATTCGTCATCTTCTGGCGAAAGAAATCCCTCCTCATCGCCATTCTAAATGGATGTTCCTCCACTCTGAGATTGTGCTCTCTGGTCCTGTACTCCCACTGCAGGAAACAGCTTCTCCACATCCACTCTATCCAGACCTTTGAATATTCGATATGTCAATATGAATCTCCCCTCATTCTTCTAACCTCTAGTGAGTACAGACCCAGAGCCATCAAATGCTCCTCATGCATTAACCCTTTCATTCCCATGAACATTCTTGTGAACCTCGTCTGAGCCCTCTCCAATTCCAGCACACCTTTTCTTACATAAGGGCCCCAATTCTGCGTATAGTACTCCGTGTGATCTGACCAACGCCTTATGACATCCTTGCTTTTACATTCCAGTTCTCTTGAAATGAATTTTAACATTGCATTTGTCTTCCTCGCCACCAACTCAACCTGCAAGTTAATCTTTGAGGAATCATGAATGAGAATTCCCAGTGTGGGGGTTTTCTCCAGGTGCTCACGTTTCCTCCCACAGTCCATAAATGCGCCAGATCGAAGGTGACTTGGTCATCGTAAATTGTCTAGAGATTAGACTAGGGTTAAATCTGAGGAGCTGGGCAGTAAGGCTTGAAGGGCCTGTTCCCTATTCTACCTCAATAAACAAATACCTAAATGGATAGATATATAGAAAGATAATAATTTAGATTAAGTCCCCTTGCACCTCTGGTGAATATTCTCCCCGTTTAGAAAATGGTCTGGTAATAAAGGAGGAGCCGCGGTTAATCTGCACTGAGCAGATCCCACTAAGAGGAACGAGATAACTGATTCCATCAAATTATTTAGAATTCTAGATTAATCGGCCAATAAACAAAAATAAGACGAATCCCAAATAAAGAAAATGAAGTTAAAGGCTTGCTCCAAGTGCGAAGAGGTTGGTCAGAGTTAATATTGATCCTGTTCTAATTGGAGTATGTTGGCGTGGACGCACCGAGATCCGGATGGCCCAGAATCTCGAACGCCCTCATTCAGTGGGACGTTACCCATGTGAAGGTTACATTCTGCTGAGAGTTGAGCAGTTCCAATGCCCTGGATTTTGCAGAGAAGCGGCAGCAGTTGTTCGTGTTACCTGCCGGCCGTGGCCGTCCCCCGCGTCACCTGAGGCAGGAGATCGCGCTGCTCGCTGCCCGGGCAAGCGATGGCGACCTGGGACCGAGGCAAGTACCGTACTAGAGAGTCCAGACCATGCCGTCTATCGAGGTTTATAAATGTCACTTGTGTTTACATTTAAATTGTTCGTAGCAGCTTGAGTGATTCTTATTACTGGGACTATTTCTCAAATGCCTAAATTTCGCCGGCAGAAGTTACCTCTGGCGGTTGTGTGGGCGGGACTTACACTCCCCCGCCCCCTCCCCCTTCCCCTTTCCATTCCTCATTCGACCCCTTCCCCACTCGTCCCTCCGACCTCACTCCCCTCTTCTGCCCCTCACCCCCTCCTCTCCTCACCCCCTCCTCTCCTCACCCCCTCCTCTCCTCACCCCCTCCTCTCCTCCCCCTCCTCACCTCGCCCCCTCCTCACCTCGCCCCCTCCTCCCCTCAACCCCCTCTCCTCTCCTCAACCCCTCCTCTCCTCAACCCGCTCTCCTCACCTCCTCTCACCCCCCTCGTCCCCTCACCCGCCCTTGTCCCTCAAACCCCCACCCCTCAACCTCCCCGCCCCTTACCCCTCTCTGCCCCTCAACCCCCTCTGCCATTCACCCCCCTCTGACCTTCACCCCCTCCTCTCCTCACCCCCTTTGTCCCTCAACCTCCCCACCCCTCTGCCCCTCTGCCCCTCAACCCCCCTCTGCCCTTCACCCCCTTCTTCCTGCACCCCTCTTCCCTCCCCTTGTCCCTCTTCCTTCCCCTTCCTTTCCCACTAAACACCTCCACCTTCTCTTTCCCATTCTCCATCTTCCCCTATTTCTCCTCTTTTCCTCTCTCCCCTCTGCCATTTTCAAATGTTCTCTCACTTTTCCCAAAGCCTCCCACCTATCTACATTTACTCCATTCGCACTATGACATAATGACTGAGTGGCCTGGCCCAGGCTCTCTATTGAGCTTCTGACCACTGTTCACAACTTTTCAGATCTCATTATATTTTAAAGCTGTGAAGTTAATTAAAATCTGATGCAGTAAGTTAATTTTTCAATGCCAGGGAGACTATGGGGTGTAATTATGATGTACTCCTCTTGAATGGATAGATTTAATGTTCCCTACTGTGTTTAAAGGTTGCCCAGTGGGTAATAAATATCCTTACCTGGAGATCATCTGTTGCCAGTCCCTCCACTCTGAGCCCTAGACGAGACTGGCAGTGATACTGCTGGTAGAGCCGTAGGCAGTTCCATGGGGTCAGAGCTGGGGCTAATGGGTTACTGATCAACAGGTTAGACTTGAGGCAGGAGCTAGGAAGAGAGAACTGGTGGTGTAGGAGGTAATGTTGTGGGAGCATCAGAGAAGGTGCAGCGGAGATCCACCAGGATTAGAGATCATGTCAGATGAGGACAGGTTGAGTGAGCAGGGTTCTTCTCTTTGGAGCGAAGGAGAGTGAGCGGTGACTTGTTAGAGGTGTACAAGATGATTAGAGGCATTCAGAGAGTAGCCAGCCAGAGACTTTTTCCCAGGGTGGAAATAGCAAATACATTAGGGCATAATTTTAATATGATTGGAGGAAAGTATGTTGGTTGGTGGCAGAGATAGGTTTTTTTTTACAGGGAGTGGTGGGTGCATGGAACATGCTGTCAGGGTGGTGGTAGAGGCAGGTACATTAGGGAGACTTAAGTACCTCTTCAGCACATGAATAATAGGAAAATTGAGGGCTATTTGGGAGGGAAGGGTTAGATTGATCTTGGAGGAGGTTAAAAGGTCAACATGACATTGTGCGTTGAAGGGTTGGTACTGTACTGTTCTGTGTTCTCAGTGATGTGAGTGTTCAGTAGCCCACCATCAAGAAATAGAGAGGCAATGTAACTGGGTCTACTATTTCTGGCTGGCAAGATGTCATGAATGTTGCATGGCAGGGAACAATGCTGGAGGCTAATTGGGTCGCAGGTGGATGATGGTAGTAAAGTCACAGAGCACTACAGCACAAAAGCAGGCCTTTCAGCCCATCAAGTCCATGCCGAACTATTAATCTGCCTGGTCCCATTGGCCCACACCTGGACCACAGCTCTCAAACCCCTCCCATCCATGTACGTAACCAACTTCTCTTAAATGCTGAAGTCAAACCCACACCCACCACTTCCACTGGCAGCTCTTTCCACACGCTCGTCACTGAGGGAAGGAGTTCCCCCTCAGGTGTATGAGGTAATAGACAATAGACAACAGGTGCAGGAGTAGGCCATTCGGCCCTTCGAGCCAGCACCGCCATTCACTGTGATCATGGCTGATCATCCACAATCAGTATCCAGTTCCTGCCTTATCCCCATAACCTTTGATTCTGCTATCTTTAGGAGCTCTATCCATCTCTTTCTCGAAAGCATCCAGAGACTTGGCCTCCACAGCCTTCTGGGGCAGAGCATTCCATGTATCCACCACTCTCCGGGTGAAAAAGTTTTTCCTCAACTCCGTTCTAAATGGCCTACCCCTTATTCTTAAACTGTGGCCTCTGGTTCTGGACTCACCCATCAGCAGGAACATGCTTCCTGCCTCCAGCGTGTCCAATCCCTTAATAATCTTATATGTTTCAATAAGATCCCCTCTCAGCCTTCTAAATTCCAGAGTATACAAGCCCAGTCGCTCCAATCTTTCAACATATGACAGTCCCGCCATCCCGGGTGCAGAGATAAGTTTTGGAAGAAGTTACAAAGTGATCTGCATCAGTGCAGTTGGGCGCCATGGTAGTGTAGCGGTTGGCACAACGCTATTACAGCTTGGGGTGTTGAGATTTGTCTGTCCTCCCTGTGGAATGGGTGGGGTTTTCCTGGGTGCACCGGTTTCCTTCCACACTTCAAAGACAGACCTGGTAGGGTAATTGGTCGTTGTAAATGGCCCATGATTAAGTTAGGACTATTCAGAGTTGTTGGGGGCAGATGGGGTGGCAAAACTCAATGGGCCAGAAGGTCCAACTCTGCACTGTATCGCTGAACAGAATAAATAAGAACATGGACAGGGAACTGGCAAATGTAATGTAATACAGTGAATTCCAGTTAATCAGCCATCAGTTAATCAGGGCAGCTGTTAATTTGCAAGAACTCTTAAAGAACAGAAAATTCCCGTGATACCCTTCATTTATTTGGGGCATTATACCACTTAATTGGCACAGGAAACTGTTGCCAAATAGTTTCTAACTAGTGTTAGTTGTGTGCACTTGTGTGACTGTAAGGCACTGCAATGTACTTAGAGCAAACAGTTTTTAATTAGTGCCAGTTGCATTTTTGAGGTCAAAAAGCAGTAATTTTTGTAACTGATCATTGGCAAAAAGTAAGCAGTAAAACAACTCCAAACTGTTTTGCTCACTGTGGTTTCAAGCATTCAGGCTTGGAGATGCCAGAAATAGCCAGGTGTGAAAATGGAATAATTTTCATTATTTCAACAAGTTAGGAACGACAAAGAATTTGAAGGTATCAGCAACTAATTTGAATGTTACAATGAAAATGAAGATTTGGAGGATGCAATCATTGAAGGCATTGTATAAAGGCATACCATTATTTGCACTAGGTGCATTGATTTTGTTCATTTCCAGTTAATCTAAAGAATATGGCATTGTACTCTAAAACTATAATTTAATTTTATAGTAGTAGTAGGCAGCGATTGATACCAGGGGATCATGGGTTTGTGCCCCTGGTGGACTGTGTCCTCTCCAGGGTGCAAGCCTGGCTGGGAAGATTTGAAGAACTGGCTGTTGCCCATGCAGCGGGTTCCCCCTCTCCACGTCACTGATGTCGTCGAAGGGAAGAGCAAGCACTGATACAGCTTGGCACCAGTGTCATCGCAGAGTTTACCAGAGTGAAGTTGTAAACAACATCAAACTGCCTTAGGGACCCTGGCTCCGGATTTCTTCCTTGGGGTTTACTCTCAAAGCCTTTCCCATGGGTGGGTATGCCTACAAGGCAGCAGAAGTTTAAAATCAGAGTTTTCCTTTTAAGCAGACTGCTGTCCTAGGCTGATGAGCCCCATCTACCCAATAGTTTTATAATACTGTAGAGGTATTGGTAGTGTTCTAATTTGTTCTGTATTTTATATAAATACATAATTAGTTATTCATGTAAACAGTAGTTTCCCTTTTTTTATATACCTTTTTAACTATTTCTATGAAATTACGGCTGTTGGGGAGCCACTTAAGTGGGCCAAAATGTACTGGTTTCAATATGTCCCATTTAACCAGAATCCTCTGTATTACTGAATTGTGGATTAGAGGTCTCTAAGATCTGGTGTTCCAGTGCATGATTCATCAAAGGCTGATATGCAGGTGCAGAAAGTAATTGGTGAAAGTGAAGGTGAAATTTTTTGTCATGTGCGCAGAACATGTATGTACAGGTGTAATGGAAAAAACTTGCAGCAGCGTCACAGGCATTTAGCATTATATGAATGGTAGCACGCACACACTATTATTAAAAGGTTTCGGCTCAAAACATCATTTCCATAGACGCTGCCTGACCTGTTGAGTTGCTCCAGCATTCTGTGTGTGTTGCTTTGGATTTCCAGCATCTGCAGAATCTCTCGTGAATACTGCTTATATAAAGCTAAACACAAGAAAAACATAGAATAAACAAACTATTTACAATTTTTACAGGAAAGAAAACAATTAGAAAAAATCAATTTTAGTTTCTGTGAATGTGTGGGCACAAGTGGTTAGGGCATTGGACTAGCGACCTGAAGGTTGTGAGTTCGAGCCCCAGCCGAGGGAACGTGTTGTGTCCTTGAGCAAGGCACTTAATCACACATTGCTCTGCGACGACACTGGTGCCAAGCTGTATGGGTCCCAATGCCCTTCCTTTGGACAACATTGGTGTCGTAGAGAGGGGAGACTTGCAGCATGGGCAACTACTGGTCTTCCATACAACCTTGCCCAGGCCTGCGCCCTGGAGAGTGAAGATTTTCCAAGTGCAGATCTATGGTCTCGCAAGACTAGCAGAAGCCTTAATTTTTAAGTTTCAGTGATCAAAGTGGTGACTGTTCAAAGTAAATTTATTATCAAAGTACATATACGTTACCATATATGACAGTGAGATTCATTTTCCTGTGGGCATACTCAATACATCTATAAGATAATAGCCATAACTAGGGCATTCAACAGGAGTGCAGAAGACAACCAACTGAGCAAATAGAAAATAAATAAATCATAATATAAATAAGCAATAACTATCAAGAACTTGAGATGAAGAGTCCTTGAATGCGAGTCCTTTGGTTGTGGAAACATTCAATAATGGGGCATGTGAAGTTATCCCCTTTCATTCAAAAGCCTGATGATTGAGGGGTAATAACTGTTCCTGAACTTGGTGCTGTGAGTTGTGAGACTCCTGTGCCTTCTTCCTGATGGCAGCAGTGAGGAGAGAGCATGTCCTGGGTGTTGGGGGCTCCCTGATGATGGATGCTGTTTTCCTGTGACAATGTTTCATGTGGATGTGCTCAATGGTGAGGGAGGCCCTCACCCCTGATGGACTGGGCTGTATCCATGACTTTTTGTCGGATTTTCCTAAACTCTGGTGATTAAGATTGTGCCAGTTGGTTCAAGAACCAAATGGTTGAAAGGAAGTAGCTTTTGCTAAACCTGCTGGTGTGGGCCTCCAGGCTTTTGTACCTCCTGACCAATGGTAGCTGTGTGAAGATGGCAAGGATCTTTGATAATAGATGTTGCCTTCCATAGATACTACTGATGTTTGGGAGGACCTGCCTGTGATTTATTGGGCAAAGAAAGCAAGTAATTCCAAGAAGGCTGATACCTGGAATCTGTGATAATGGAGCTCATCGAGGAGAAGGAAAACTCTGATCTCAAACCTCCGCTGCCTTGCAGCTATACCCACTCATTTGGAAGGCTTCGGGAGTAAACCCTGAGGGAAAAATCCAGAACTGGAGTCCCTAAGGCAGACCTACATTGAGTTCAATGTTGACTGGCAGCTCCTGCAATGCCACTGGTGCTAAACTGTTTCTGTCTGTCACTGCTGTTCATTTAGATTCATCAGCTGTACGGAGAGGGGGAGCCTGCAACATGGGCAACAGCTTGTTTTCAATACCATACGGCCCTGGCTTGTGTACTGGCTTGCATAACTGACCAACAGAGGGCCTCAATCCAATACATAGATCGGGTAGGTGGTCTTATGAAGAAAGATTGGGCAGGCTTGGCTGTATCCACTGGAGTTTGATCGGTGTTTTAGATCCCAAAGGGTCTTGACAATGTCGATGTGGAAAGGATGTTTTCCCTTTTGAGAAAATCTAGAACTGTGTCCTGAAGAAGGGTCTCTGCCCGACTTGTCAACATTTTATTCATTTCCTGACGTGCTGAGTTCCTCCAGCTTTGTGAGTGTGTTGCTCTGGATTTCCAGCATCTGCAAAATCTCTTGTGTTTATGAATCACTGATCTGTCATCACCTATTTAAGAAAGAGAATATGACAAGTTTTTCTCTCTCTGATCATGATGACACGTGGCAACTCTCTTTAGTCTAGCAGAATCTTTGAATATTTTTACAACAGAGGTAGATGGAGCCTTGCTAAACTGGCTACTAAACTGTTTCACAAAACAAGAGACTCTGCAGATTAACACACAAACTGCTGGGGGGACTCAGAAGGTTAGACAGCATCTCTGGAAATGAATAAACAGTCAACGTTTTGAGACGAGACCCTTCGTGTGGACTCGAAGGGAAGGTGGAAGATGCCAGAATAAGAAGGTGGGGGGAGGAGATGTAGGTATGTGGTCAGAGAGCTGCAGAGCTGCAGAGATCATAGAGGGGGAGCAGTGAGAAGAAGTCTGAACTCCCATCGACAAGAAGATTTAAGCTTCTTTAGTGTAGGCATCACTTGAAGAGACCGCAGTGGAGCCGCAAGTTGTAAACATAAGAGATTCTGCAGCTGCTGGAAGTCCAGAGCAACACACACAAAGTGCTGGAGGAACTCAGCAGGCTAGGCAGCATAACAACTGCCAGTTATACTGTTACCATAGACTGCCTATTTCAGGTTACAATTTTTCATTGATTCTTTTGTATTTCTTGTATTTACTGTGAATGCCTGCAAGAAAATGACATATCTGTACTTTGATATTAAATTTACTTTGCACTTTGAACTTTCAACTGCATTGAAATGGAAGAGCATATTTGAAGCGGTGATCAGTGTCCCCTATTCCTAATTGATGTGTTTGACCATAAGATATAGGAGCAGAAGTAGGCCATTTGGCCCATTGAGGCTGGTCCACCATTCAATCATGGGCTGATCCAATTCTTCCAGTCATCCCCACTCCCCTGCCTTCTCTCCATACCCTTTGATACCCTGGCTAATCAAGAACCTATCTATCTCTGCCTTAAATACACCCAGTGACTTGGCCTCCACAGCTGCTCGTGGCAGCAAATTCCACAGATTTACCACCCTCTGACTAAAGTAATTTCTCCGCATCTGTGTTCTAAATAGACGTCCTTCAATCCTGAAGTCGTGCCCTCTTGTCCTAGACTCCCCTACCATGGGAAATAAATTTGCCATATCTAATCTGTTCAGGCCTTTTAACATTCAGAATGTTTCTATGAGCTTCCCCCTAATTCTCTTGAACTCCAGGGAATACAGCCCAAGAGCTGTCAGATGTTCCTCATACAGTAACCCTTTCATTCCTGGAATCATTCTTGTGAATCTTCACTGAACCCTCTCCAATGTCAGTATATCCTTTCCAAAATAAAGAGCATAAAACTGCGCACAATACTCCAAGTGTGGTCTCACGAGTACCTTATGGAGCTCAACATCACATCCCTGCTCTTATATTCTATACCTCTAGAAATGAATGCCAACATTACATTTGCCTTCTTCACCACCAACTCAACCTGGAAGTTAACCTTTAGAGTATCCTGCACAAGGACTCCCAAGACCCTTTGCATCTCTGCATTTTGAATTCTCTCCCCATCTAAATAATAGCCTGCCTGTTATTTCTTCCACCCAAGTGCATAACCATACACTTTCCAACATTGTACTTCATTTGCCACTTCTTTGCCCAGTCCCCTAAACTACCTAAGTCTCTGTGTAGGCTCTCTGTTTCCCCAACACTACCTGCTCCTCCACCTATGTTTGTATCATCAGCAAATTTAGCCACAAATCCATTAATCCCATAGTCCAGATGGAATGGAACATGAGGAAGTTCATGAGAATGATTCTGGGAATGAAAGGGTTAACATATGGGGAGCGATTGGTGAATCTGAGCCTGTACTCACTTGCGTTTTAGAAGAAAGAGGTGTTCTGATTGAAACCTATTGAATATTGAAAGGCTTACACAGAGTAAGAGGGGATGTAAGAGGACCAGAACACACAGACTCAGAATAGAGATGAGGAGGAATTTTTTTAGCTGGAGGGTGGTGAATCTGTGAAATTCATTGCCACAGATGATTGTGGAGGCAAAGTATAACAAAGTTGATAGTTAAGGTAGAAGTTGATAGTTCTATTAGTAAGCTCCATTTTCAGATCATGTATCTTGTAAAGGTCTCTCCTCAACAGGTGACGTGGTTTCTCTCTGTGCAAAGTAAATTTATTATCAGAATACATATATATCAGAATCAGAATCAGGTTTATTATCACCGGCATGTGTTGTGAAATTTGTTAACTTAGCAGCAGCAGCTCAAGGCAATACATAATATAGAAGAAAGATAAATCAGTCAATCAATCAATTACAGTATACGTATACTGAATAGATTGAAAATCATGCAAAAAACAGTAATAATATATATTTAAAAAGTGAGGTAGTGTCCAAGGGTTCAATGTCCATTTAAGAATCAGATGGCAGAGGGGAACCATATACTACCCTGAGATTCATTTTTTTGTGGGCATTCACAGTAAATACAAAGAAACATCATAGAATCAATTAAAAGCTGTACACACAACCATGTGCAAAAGACAGCAAACTGCAAATAGAAAAATACAGAAAGTAAAAAAATAAATATCAAGGATGTGTTTTGTTTAAACTTTAAAAGTGAGTTTATAAACAGTGGAATCAGTGTTTGGGTGAATGAAATTATCCATGCTGATTCAAGAGCCTGATGGCTGAGGGGTAATAACTGTTCCTGAACCTGATGGTGTGGAGCCTAAGGCTCCTGTACCTCCTTCCCGATAGCAGCAGTGAGAAGAGAGCATGGCCTCATTTCATTGAATCCTTAGTTATGTGACACTGCAGTGAGGTTCCAACAGATCTAAGAAGTGCTGGTGATTTGTTTGTCGACTATTATGTCTTTCTGCATTGCTTGTGTCCTGGCAAACTAGGATCAATTCACCAAATCATTCAGTATCTGTCACTGTTCACTTACAGTCCATGATATAAGGCTATCAACACCAAACTCTGAGCCAAGACTGTATTTTTAATAATAATCTTATTTTTAAAGGTTATTAAAGCATTACTGACAGAGTTCCTTGAACAGATGGGGCTTGTCAGCCATGGTTGGTAGTTTATCTAGGAGAAGCAAAACTCTGATCTCAAACCCTCGCTGCCTTGTGCTATACCCACTCACGGGAAGGCTTCGGGAGTAAACCCAGGAAAAATCCGGAGCTGGAGTCCCTAAGGCAGTCCTACGTTGAATCCAACACTGACTGGCAACTCCTGTGACACCGCTGGTACCAAACTGTATTGGTCTCTGTTGTTCCTTTGGGTTCATCGGCTGCATGGAGAGAAGGAGCCTGCCGTGGGGACAACAGCTTACTTTCCATATCCTACTGCCCAGGCCTGTATATTGGCTTGCATATCGAATGTAGACAGCTAGGACACAACCTTGTGGTCGACCTCAGCACAGCTCTGTCCCAGACAAAACCTTTAACTTTGCCACGAACTGCTTTCAGTAGGTCACACCTCCTAAGGAGTTCAACCAACCAAAAGCGGTTTGGTGTTGACAGCTTTATGTCATGGCCTGTAAGTGAACAGCGACAGGCACTGCATGATTTGGTGAACCTATCCCGGTTTACTGGAGGCACAGACTCTACAGATGCTGGAAATCTGGAACATTTGGATTCCTCCCAGGTTCTGGAGACGTATGGGGCAGTAGGTTAATTGGTCACATGGGTGTAGTGCAATCACTCAAGTCGAGTATGATGTTCTCCTGAGGAATTGTCTGTTGGCGGGTCCTCAGGTGGCTGTAGAGGCCAGTCTGGGATCCGTATATTCGGGTACAGTGTGGACACGAGTAAGTGGTGGCTGTGGTTAGTAGTTAGATTTTTGGTTGTTCAGTGTCTCTTTTCACACCTGCTGCTTGTTCTCTGCAGCACAGTGGAGGTCGCTCTCGTGTAGAGCAGCTCCCCCTTGAACAGATTTCTTCCAGGTGTAGCTATTGAGTGGAATGTCTTCCCAAGTTTTAGATGTAATGTTGAACTTGTTTTGGCTGATCTCAATGTTTTTCATTTGCTCACCAGGGGCTTACTGACCTTCCTTCAGTAAGAGTAAGGAATCTGTCTGGGGTGGCATGAGTTACGCATCCAGATCACATGACCTATCCATTGGCGCTGTTACGTTGGCCTCCTTCAGTATGCTGGTGTACTGTACATGGGTGTAATTAGGCAGCACAGACCAGTTGGTCCAGAAAGGCCTGTTACTATGCTATACCTCCAAATAAAAATAAATTTAATTTTTCACAACTCTATCTCAAACCCTCACCCAAACTGTGCCTTATTAATATTTGATATAATGGATACTAAATAAAACATCAGCCAGACTCAGTCTGGAGCTGAAGGCTTGGTGCAGACTTATGCAATAAAATAAAAGAGTTGTCCATGTCAGAGATGAGAAGTCATCCATTCCATTAGAACTGTAGATTAAAATGAATTGGGACGTGAATGACACCATTAACTGTGTAGAACTGCCAGTGTGTATCTACAAATAAGGAATGGAGGAAGATCAAAGGAATTTGGTGAAACGATCTGTACAATTTAATAGTAGAGTTTAAATGGGAAGAGTTTATCGTGAATTCTGAAAGGACATTATACATATCCTAATTAACTGAGTTAATATTAAAGAAGGAAGCACAATAGATTTCTTGCAAGTCGAGGGATCAGCAGTGGAAAGAGTGAGCATTTTCAAGTTCCTGGGTGTCAACATCTCTGAAGATCTATCCTGGGCCCAACATATTGATGCAATGACAAAGAACAACAACAGCGGCTGTATTTCTTTAGGAGTTCGAGGAGGTTTGGTAAGTTACTAAAGACACTCAATAATTTCTACAGATGTACTGTGGAGAGTGTTCTATTTAGTTACATCACCATCTGGCACTGCACAGGATCGGAAAAAGCTGCAGAGGGTTGTAAACTCAGCTCCATCATGGGCATTAGCCTCCCCAGCATCAAGGACGTCATCAAAAGGTGATGTCTCAAAAGGGTGGCGTCTATCATTAAGGATCCCCATCACCCAGGACAGGCCCTCTTCACATTACGACCATCAGGGAGGAGGTACACACTGAGAGCACACACTAAGTATTTCAGCAACAGCTTCTTCACCCCTGCCTTTGGATTTGTGAATGGACAATGAACCCATATACACTATGTCACTGTTTTTTCCTTTGGATTTGTGAATGGACAATGAACCCATATACACTATGTCACTGTTTTTTTCTTTTTGTTCTCTTTTTGCACCACTTATTTACTCCAATTCTATCTTCTTTAGAGTTTCATCATGGCGCAGGCCCTTCCCACCCAATAAGCCAGACTGCCCAGCAACACGCTCACTGAATTCCAGCTTAATCACAGGGCAATTTACAATGACCAATTCACATTCTAACCGGTACGTCTTTGGAATGTGGGATGAAACCGGAGCACCCGGAGGAAACCTACGTGGCCACAGGGAGAACGTACAAACTTCTTACAGAATTGAACTCTAAACTCCAGGACATACCAAGCTGTAGTAGCATCGCCCTGACCATGGTGACCCTATTCAAGTTATTTTTTTTCTATATACAGTGGATTCCTGTTAATTGGGCCATCAGTTAATTGGGGCAGCTGCTTTTTTTGGACAACTCTTAATGAACAAAAACTAATTGAGAAAATTGCCGGGGTTGCCTTTGTTTATTTGGGGCACTATGCCGCTTAATTGGGGCAGGAAACTGTTACCGAACAGTTTCTAACTAGTGATACTCATGTACATATGTGAGGATATTAGACACTACAATGTACTCGGAGTGAACAGTTTTTAAAATAGCATCAGTTGTGTGTGTTTGTGTTCAAAATGTAGTGATTTTTGTCCCTGATAGTTGGCAAGAGATAAGCAGTAAGACAATCCAAAACTGTTCTGCTCACTGTGGTTTCAAGCATTCAGGCTTGGAGATGTGAGGAACAGCTGGGAGTGAAAATGAAATGATTTCACTACTTCAACAAGTTAGGAACTATGAAGAATTTGAAGTTATCGACAATCATCTTGAATGTTACAATGAAAATGAAGATTTGGCGGATGCAATCATTGAAAGCATTGTATGAAGGCAGTCCATTATCTGCACTAGGTGTCTGCACTGATTTGTTCATTTACAGCCAATGAAAAGAGCACAGCCGAGTACGCTGGATGAATTCCTCCATCAATACCCATGAGGAGCTAATACATCATTTATGGTAGTGTAGTCGTGTTGGCAGTGTTCCAATTTCTTCTGTATTTCATGTAAATACATAATTTGTTTTATATGCATATATCTTTTTAACTATTTCAATGAAGCTTTGGTTAATTGGGAAGCAGCTAAATTGAGCCAAAATGTACTGGTCCCAATGTGTCCCAATTAACTGGAATCCACTGTATTTCTTACTGTTAGTTATAGTTTTTATTATTACGATTTGCAATGTACTGCTACTGCAAAACAGCAAATTTCATGACGTATTCCAGTGATATTAAATCTCATTCCAAGTTTAATTTATTGAGAATAAGCACATTATTTATGCTTATACCCTGTTACCCTCAAGGTACCTCCTGCTCATCACTGAAAAGTACCCGACAGAGTACTAAACATTGAGACCAACTCCTGATTGTTATATTTTTTTCTTTCCTTCTGTATTTACAGTTTGTTGTCTTTTGCATACTGGTTGTCTGCCCTGTTGCTTAGGCCTTTCTTTGATTATATTATGGTTATTGGATTTATTGAACATGCTTGCAAGAAAATGAATCTCAGGGTTGTATCAAAGCACATATATGCACCATGTAATAAATTTACTTTGAACTTTGAGGCTGCTGAATAAGATAAGAGCTCATGGTATTACAGGATGGAAGAGTGGCTGATTGGCAGGAGGCAAAGAGTAGAAATTAAGGGGGCCTATTCTGGTTAACTGCTGGTGACTGGTGGTGTTCTGCAGGGGGTCAGTATTGGGACCACTTCCTTTTACGTTATATGTCAATTATTTGGATGATGGGATTGATGGCTTTGTGGCCACGTTTGTTGTCAATGGGAAGGTAGGTGGAGGGGCAGGTTGTGTTGAGGAAGCAGAATGACTTAGACAGATTAGGAAACTGGGCAAAGAAGTGGCAGATGGAGTACAGTGTTGGGAAGTGTATGCTGGAAGGAATCAAGGCATAGACTATTTTCTAAACAGGGAGAAAATTAAAAAAATCTGAGGTGCCGGTGCAGAGGGACATGGGAGCCTTGTGCAGGATTGCCTAAATCATTGGTTCCCAAACTCTGATCCACTGACCCCCTAGGTTAATGGGAAGGGTCCACGGCATAAAAAAGGTTGGGGACCCCTGCACAAAAGGTTGAGTCAGGGGTAAGGAAGGAAAATGCGATGTTAGCGTTCATTTTGAGGGGCTAGAATATAAGAGAAAGGATGTGATGTTAAGGCATTAGTCAGACTACACTTAATTGAATTGACTTTATTTCTTACACCCTTCATCTACATGAGTAAAAACCTTTGTATGATATCTCCATCTAAATGTGCAAAGTGCAATTTATAGTAATTTGTAATAAAGAGTGTGTACAACAGGACAGTCAATATGACATAGAAATGCAATTGTATCAGCATGAACTCATCAGTCTGATGGCCTGGTGGAAGAAGCTGTCCTGGAGCCTGTTGGTCCTGGCTTTCATGCTACCGGATGGTAGCAGCTGGAACAGTTTCTGGTTGGGGTGACTCAGGTCTCCAATGATCCTTTGGGCCCTTTTTACACACCTGTCTTTGTAAATGTCCTGAATAGTGGGAAGTTCACAACTACAGATGTGCTGGGCTGTCCGCACCACTCTCTGCAGAGTCCTGTGGTTAAGGGAGGTACAGTTCCCATACCCAGCAGTGATGCAGGATGCTCTCAATTGTGCCCCTGTAGAAAAGTCTTAGGATTTGGGGGCCCATACCCTGTTGTGAAGCACTGTTGTGCTTTTTTCACCACAAAGCCGGTATGTACAGACCACGTGAGATCCTTGGTGAACTTAAGGAACTTAAAGCTGTTCACCCTCTCAACCCCAGATCCATTGATGTTAATAGGGGTTAGCCCGTCTCCATTCCTCCTGTAGTCCACAGCCAGCTCTTTTGTTTTTGTGACATGGAGGGAGAGGTTGTTTTCTTGACGCCACTGTGTCAGGGTGATGACTTCTTCTTTGTAGGCTGCCTCATTATTATTTGAGATTAGGCCAATCAATGTAGTATCATCAGCAAATTTAATTAGCAGATTGAAGCTGTAGGTGGAAACACAGTCATGGGTATACAGAGAATAAATGAGGGGACTTAGGACACAGCCCTGAGGGGCTCCTGTGTTGAGGGTCAGAGGGGCAGACGTGAGGAAGCCCACTCTTACTACTTGTTGGCAAACTGACAGGAAGTCCAGGATCCAACTACATGAGGCAGGGTGAAGGCCGAGGTCTCTGAGCTTCTTGTCGAGCCTGGAGGGAATTATGGTGTTGAATGCTGAACTGTGGTCCAAGAACATCTGAACTACACTTGGAGTATTGTGAGCTGTTTTGTGCCCCTTATCAAAGAAAAGATATGCTGGCACAGGAGGTGGTCCAGAGGAGGTTCAGGAGAACGATTCTGAGAATGAAATGGTTAATGTGTGAGGAGTTCTGGGCCTGTACTAGTTGGAATTTAGAAGAATGAGTGGGGATCTGATGAAATCCATTGAATATTGAAAGGCCTAGATAGAGTTGATGTGAAAAGGATATTTCCTGTAGTAGGAGAGTCCAGAATGAAAGGGTGCAGCCTCAGATAAAGGGATGTCCGTTTAGAGCTGAAATGAGGAGGGAATTCTTCAGCCAGAGGCTGGTGAATCTGTGGAATTCATTATCACAGATGGCTGTGGAGGCCAAGTTCATTGGGTATATTTGAAGTGGAGCATGACAGGTTTTTGGTTCATCAGGCATTAAAAGTTATGGTGAGAAGGCAGGTGAGTGGGGTTGAGAGGGAATATAAATCAGCCGTGGTGGCAGGGCAGACGTGATAGGTCGAGTGGCCTAATCTGGCTGCCATGTCTGCTGTTGTTATGGAGCTGCTTTCTGTCTGTCCTCTGGTGATAGATTAGATCTCTGTGTGCTTTTCAAATGTCTTTTCAAATTAGGCCAATTAAGTGTGTTTTCAACATAGCTCACAAAATGTAATTCATTTGTTCCAACTAAACCCAGGAACTGTTTAAATGCACACTAATGTTCAGCTAACGACAGTGAAATTAAAATGTGTGAAACACTAGCTCCAATTTAAAATCATTTCTTGCTGCAGATCAATTGTAAAATTAAATATTAGATGATGTCTTCACTCAGAAGAGTCTCCTGTAAAGCCTGTGTTCAAAATACAAAGTAAATTTATGATCAAAGTGCATAAATTTCACCATATACAAAACAAAATACTGGAGGAAGACAGCAGGTCAGGCAACATCAATGGAAATGAACAAACAGTCGAAGTTTCGAACCGAGACCCTTGTTTATTCCTCTCCACAGATGCTGCCTGACATGCTGAGTTCCTCCAGCATTTTGTGTGTGTGCATTGCTCTGGATTTCTGGCATCTACAGAATCTCTTGAGTTTACTATACAAACCCTGAGTTTTCTTTGCTTGCTGGCATTCACAGTAAATACAAAAAAACACACTAGAATTAATGAAAAACTGCACACAACAAAGATGAACAAACAACCAATGTGCAAAAGAGGTCAAACTGTGCAAATAAAGGAAACAGGAAAAAGTAATAAATTAATAGTAATGATTGGGAACACGAGTTGTAGAGTCCTTCATTTACCTCAGCAGTTCATTGTTGGGGTGAGTGAAGTTATCCCCTTTGGTTCAAGAACTTGATGGTTGAGGGGTAATGGCTGTTCCTGACCCTGGTGGTGTGGTACCTAAGGCTCCTGTACCTCCTTCCTATGGCTGCAGCGAGAAGGGAGCATGGCCTGGATTGCTCAGACACGAACCTCCCGTGCATTAGGCCACGTTGTCTATCCCTAATCAGTCCCTGTCTCTCCAAGTACTTGTATATCTGGTCCCATAAGACCATAAGGCTTAGGAGCAGAATTAAGCCATTCAGCCCATCGAGTCTGCTCTGCCATTTCATCATGGCTGATCCCAGATCCCACTCAACCCCATACACCTGCTTTCATGTCATAACCTTTGATGCCCCGACCAATCGTGTTCTCCTGCAACGCTTCAGAGGCACCGGCCTAGAATCAACACGTCCCCAGAGCCACAAAATCCTGGCATCCTGAAGGCACACTCGTCTTCCAGGCCATATCCTTGGGATATCAAAAAGCAGCCAGTCCTGAGGCCCTGAGAATGGGTCCCATTCCTGCAAAGAACCGAAGTCAGAGTGTAACTCCAGGTCAGGGTCTTCAAAAGATCCCCCACACACTGGAAAAAAATATTGCCTTCCTCAGCACTAACTACCCCTCCACCTGTTTTCATATCATCCTCAAACTTTGCCACAAAGTCATCAATTCCATTATCTAAATTATTGACAAACAATATGAAAAGTAGTGGCCCCAATACTGACCCCTGAGGAACACCACTAGTCACAGGCAGCTAAGCAGAAAAGGCCCCCTTTATTCCCATGTGCTATCTCCTGCCTGTCAGCCATTCCTCTATCCATGTTGGTATCATTCCTGTAACACCATAAGATTTTATCTTGTTAAGCAGCCTCATGTGTGGAACCTTATCAAATGCCTTCTGAAAATCCAAGTAAATGACATCCACTGCCTCTCCTTTGTCCACCCTGCTGCTATTTCCTCGAAGAACTCTAACTGATTTGTCGGGCAATATTTTCATTACAGGAACCATACTGACTTTGACTTGTTTTATCGTTAGTCTCCAAGTATCCTGAAACCTCATCTTTAATAATAGACCCCAACATATTCCCTACCACTGAGGTTAGGCTAACTGGCATATAATTTCTTTTCTTTTATCTTCCTCCCTTCTTAAAGAGTGGAGTGACATTTACAATTTTCCATTCCTCTGAGACATGCCAGAATCAAGTGATTCTTGAAAGATCATCCACACCAGTATCCTCTTCCAATCCACCTGGGCAATCTCCTCTCTCATGCCTCTGTAATTCCCTTTATTCCATTGTGATACAGATGCATGTGAGTTATGCTTCTCCCTCTCAAATTGCAATATTATGATCACTGCCTCCTAAGAGTTCCTTTACATTAAGCTCCCTAATAAGATCTGGGTCATTACACAATATCCAATCTAAGATAGACTTTTCCTGAATAAGCTCAAGCACAAGCTTCTCTAAAAAGCTATAATGTAGGCATTCAACAGATTCCTCTCTTGCGATCTGACACCACCCTGATTTTCCCTTGCATTGAAGTCCCCCATTACAACTGTGACATTACCCTTGTGATACAAAGTATATCCTTTGATGTTAAGTTCCCAACTATGGCCTTCTCTCAGCCACAGCTCAGTGATGCCCACAACATCATACCAACCATTCTAATTGTGCCATGAATTCATTCACCTTATTCTGAATGTTACGTGCATTTAAAAACAGCACCTTCAGTCCTGCATTCTTCACCCTTATGAATTTTGCCTCCAAGGTATAATTTAACTCTTTGACCTGTCTGCATTTCTGTCCAATCATTGGCTTGTCCTTCCTTACATTCATATTACACCTATCATCTGCTGGCTCATCCTCAGCTCCGTCATACTGTTTCCATCCCCCTGCCTTATTAGTTTAAACCATTCCCAACAGCTTTAGTAAATCTGCCTGCAAGAATATTGGTCCCCCTCGGATTCAAATGCAACCCATCCCTTTTGTACACGTCCCACCTGCCCCAGAAGGGGTCCCAATTATCCAAAAATCTGAATCCCTGTCCCCGCTCCAATTATTGAGCCACACATTTCTCTGCCACCTCATTCTATTCCTATCCTCACTGTCGCATGGCACAGGCAGCAATCTCGAGATTACTACCCTTGATGTCCTGCATCTCAGCTTCCTTCCCAACTCCCTGTATCCTGTTTTCAGGACCTCCTCCCTTTTTCTACCTATGTTGTTGGTACCAATATGTACCACGGCCTCTGGCTGCTCACCCTCCCTTTTCAAGATATTGTGGATGCGTTCAGAAGCACAGACCCGGGCACCTGGGAGGCAAACTACTTCCACGTTTCTTTTTCATGTCCACAGAATCACCCATCTCTCCCCGAACTATAGAGTCCCCTTTTACTGCTGGCATCTCTTCAGTTCTCTTCCCTTCAGAGCCACAGGGCTAAACTCAGTGCCAGAGAGATGACCAGTGTTGCTTCCCCCAGTTAGATCGTCTCTTCCACACCCCCCCCCCCACCGTCCCCCAACAGTACTCAAAATGGAGTACTATTGTTGAGGGGAACGGCCACAGGGGTGCTCTCCACTATCTGACATTCTCCCTTCCCTCTCCTGACAGTCACCCATTTATCTGTCTCCTGTAGCCTTAGGGTGACCAGCTCCCTGTAGCTCCTGTCTATCACTGCTTCACCCTCCTGAACAAGCCGAAGGTCATCGAGCTGCAGCCCCAGTTCCCGAACATGATTTCTAATGAGTTACAATTTGATGCACCTTCTGCAGATGCGGCCATCAGGGAGGCTGGCAGTCTCCCTGAAGTCCCACATCCGACACGCAGAACAGAACACTGGCTCTGTACCCATACCCCATATTACATAGAAACATAGAAAACTGACAGCACAATACAGGTCCTTCGGCCCACAAAGCTATGCCGAACATGTCCTTTCCTTAGAACTACCTAGGCTTACCCACAGTGGAAGATCTATTTTTCTAAGATCCATCTACCTATACAGGAATCTCTTAAAAGACCCTATCGTATCCACCTCCACCACCGTTGCCGGCAGCCCATTCCACGCACTCACCACTCTGAGTAAAAAATTTACCCCTGACATCTCCTCTGTACCTACTCCCCAGCACCTTAAAACTGTTCCCTCTGGTGTTAGCCATTTCCCCCCAGGAAAAAGCTTCTGACCAGCTGCACGATCAATGCCTCTCATCATCTTATAGATCTCTATCAAGTCACTTCTGATCCTCCGTTGCTCTAAGGAGAAGAGGCCAAGTCCACTCAACCTATTCTCATAAGGCATGCTCCCCAATCCAGGCAACATCCTTGTAAATCTCCTCTGCACCCTTTCTATGGTTTCCACCAGAACGGAGCACAGTATTCCAAGTGGGGTCTGACTAGGGTCCTATATAGCTGTAACATTACCTCTCGGCTCTCAAACTCAATCCCACAATTGATGAAGGCCAATACACCGTATGCCTTCTTAATCACAGAGTCAACCTGCGCAGCTGCTTTGAGCGTCCTATGGACTCGGACCCCAAGATCCGTCTGATCCTCCACACTGCCATGAGTCGTACCATTAATACTATATTCTGCCATCATATTTGACCTACCAAAATGAATCACCTCACACTTATCTGGGTTGAACTCCATCTGCCACTTCTCAGCCCAGTTTTACATGCTACCAATGTCCTGCTGTAATCTCTGACAGCCCTCCACAATATCCACAACACTCCCAACCTTTGTGTCATCAGCAAATTTACTAACCCATTCATCTACTTCCTCATCCAGATCATTTATAAAAATCATAAAGAGTAGGTGTCCCAGAACAGATCCCTGAGGCACACCACTGGTGACCGACCCCCATATAGAATATGACCCGTCTACAACCACTCTTTGCCTTCTGTGGGCAAGCCAGTTCTGGAACCACAAAGCAATGTCCCCTTGGATCCCATGCCTCCTTACTTTTTCAATAAGCCTTTCATGGGATACCTTATCAAATGCCTCGCTAAAATCCATATATACTATATCTCCTGCTCTACCACCATCAATGTGTTTAGTCACATTCTGAAAAAATTCAATCAGGCTCATAAGGCACGATCTGCCTTTGACAAAGCCATGCTGACTATTCCTAATCATATTATGCCTCTACAAATGTTCATAAATCCTGCCTCTCAGGATGTTTTCAATCAACTTACCAACCACTGAAGTAAGACTTACTGGTCTATAATTTCCTGGGCTATCTCTACTCCCTTTCTTGAATAAGGGAACAACATCTGCTATCCTCCAATTCTCCGGAACATCTCCCATCCCCATTGATGATGCAAAGATCATTGCCAGAAGATCCTCCCTCGCCTCCCACAGTAGTCTGGGGTACATCCCGTCCGGTCCGAGAGACTTATCCAACTTGATGCTTATCCTCTCGCGTTAAATAAGAAATAAGGAATGAACTTGCTTACTTACCTTGCCTCTGCCTGTTCTCGCCAAAGCCTTCCCGCTCTGATGAGGACCACTCTGTGAAATGGTACCCCTCTTTTATGGAGACTGAGTTTTTAAAGCTCTTCTCCAGACTTGCATGGAAATGCTTCTATTGTGTCTGCACAGTACTCCAAACAAAGCCTCCCACTAAAAAAAAACTTCCTGCTTTTTAAAGTCCCCTAGAATACCTTCCAATAACTTATCCACAACTGTTGTCAGGCTCACCAGCCTATAATTTCCTGGTGTATTGTCAGAGCCTTTCTTAAACAAAGGAACAACATTAACTGTCCTCCACCATTTCATCTGTGGCTACGGACATTTCAGATATCTTTGCTAGGGCCCCTGCAATTTCTGCACTTGCTTCCACAGGGTCCGAGGGAACACCTTGTCAGGCCCTGGTGATTTATCCACCCTAATTTGAATAGCAAACACTTCCTCCTTTGTAATCTGTATAGGGTCTATAACAACACTGCTGGTTTGGCTCACATTTATAGACTCTGTGTCCATCTCCTGGGTAAATACAGATGCAAAAAAATCTATTTGAGATCTCCCCCATCCCTTTGGCTCCACACATGGAGCTAATTTTGTCTCTTGTAATTCTTTTGCTCGTAACATATCTGTAGAATTCCTTAGGATTCTCCTTCACTTTATCTGCTCGTGCAAGCTCATACCTTCTTTTAGCCCTCTTGATTTCCTTCTTAAGTATTCTCTTACATTTTTTATACTCAATTACCTCATTAGTTCCTACCTGCCTATACATGTGATACACTTCCTTTATCTAAACCAGGGACTCAATATCTCCTGAAAATCATGTTTCCCTAAACCCGCTGTCCTAACCTTTTATTGTAGCAGGGACATACAAATTGTACTCTCAAAATTTCATTTATTGAAAGCCTCCCACTTACCAAGTACCTTTGCCAGAAAACAAACTGTCCCAATCTACCCTTGCCAGATCCTTTCTGATACCATCAAAACTGGCCTTTCTCCAATTTAGAATTTCAAGCTGAGGACCAGACCTATCCTTCTCCATAATTATCTTGAAAGTAACGGCATTATGATCAAAGTATTCCCCTAAACAAACTTCAGTCACCTCCCTGTCTCAGTCCCTAAAAGGAGCTCTGGTATCACACTCTCTGTCATTGGGACTTCTATTTACTGATTAATGAAACTTTCCTGAACACATATGACAAACTCTTTCCCATCCAGTCCTTTTACAGTAAGGGAGTCCCGTTAAAATCACCTCCTATCACAGCCTTGTATTTCTTGCAACAATCTGAGATCTTTTTTCAAATGTGCTCCTCTAAATCCCATAGACTGTTGAGTGGTCTCCAATATAATCTCATTAATGTGGTCATCCCTTAGTTGATGAGCTCTCCACCGTCTGAGCACTGCCGTGACATTTTCCATGACTAGTAATGCCACCCCTCGTCCTTTAATCCTTCCCGCTCTATAACGTCTTAAGCAACAGAACCCTGTTCTGCTCCTCCTGCAACCGAGTCTCACTATTGGCTACAATGTGATAAATTAACATGCTGGTGCACGCCCTTACTCGCCCACCTTTCCTACAATACTCCTTCATTGCATTGAAGTATACGAGGCTCAGAACATTAGTCCCACCATTCTCAATCTTTCAATTCCTGACACTGTATGTAGGCTTAACACCATCTTTCCTCACAACCACTCCACTATCTGCTGTGACCCAGAGATTCCCCTCACCCCGCTAGTTTAAACCCCCCTGTGCAGCACTAGGAAACCTTTCCACAAGGATACTGGTCCCCCTCCAGTTAAGTTGCAATTGTTCAAGATTCTCAAGATTTCCAGCATCTGCAGAATCTCTTGTGTTTACGGTGTGTTTCTGAACTGATCAACGGCCACCGATCCCTCTGAGCAGACAAGAATAATACATCATTACTCAACATTCAGCCCAGTCTTCTTACTGCAATGCCACACCTCACCTCCAGCAGGCTTCCTACCAGAGTGGAGCTAATCTCTGGGACATGGGGTAGAACATCAACTCCAGAACCAAAGAGTTACAAGTAATTGTCAACCTGTCATCAAGTTATTGGTCGTTTGTTAATGGTAACACACACAAAATGCTGAAGCGACTCAGCAGATTAGACAACAGCTATGGAAATGGATAAATGGAGGCGTTGCAGGTCACAATCCATCACCATCGTTGTCATCATCCCCTGATAAAGGCTCTCGGCTGGAAACATTGACTGTTTGTTCATTTCCATAGGTGCTACCTGACCTGCTGAGTTCCTCCAGCATTTTGTATGTGTTACTCTGGATTTCTAGTATCTTGTGTTTATAGTTCTTCGTTGGTGTAGTGTGCGGTATCTCTGCCTGTCATGTGGGAGACTGGTGTTCAGTTCCTCAGTGACGCAGTGAGGGTGACACTCCACAGTGATCACTGATTGAGTTTCGAATCCCGCTGCCGTCTGTAAGGAGTTTGTACGTTCTCCCTGTGAGTTTCCTCTGGGTGCTCCAGTTTCCTCCCACATTCCAAAGACCGACGGGTTAGGGCTAGTGAGTTGTGGATGTTAAGTTAGCCCTGGAAGCATGGTGACACTTGTGGGTTACCCTCAGCATGTGACAAAAGGTCACATTTCTCTGTATATTTTGATGCTTCGAGGTGCATGTCACAAATTAATCAGATTGTCTTTATTATCGTTGACCTATGTGGTGAAGTTTGTTGTTTTGTGGCAGCAATGCAGTGCCATACATAAAATACTACAAATTACACAAATAAATAGGTATTGGAAATTAAATACATAGTGCAAAAATTGTGTGGGCACGTGGCCAAGTGGTTAAGGTATTGGACAAGTGACCTGAAGGTCGTGAATTCGAGCCCCAGCCAAGGGAACGTGTTGTGTCCTTGAGCAAGGCACTTAATCACACATTGTTCTGCGATGACACTGGTGCCAAGCTGTATGGGTCCTAATGCCCTTCCCTTGAACAACATTGGTGTCGTGGAGAGGGGAGACTTGCAGCATGGGCAACTGCCGGTCTTCCATACAACCTTGCCCAGGCCTGCGCCCTGGAGAGTGAAGACTTTCCAGGCGCAAATCCATGGTCTCGCAAGACTAACGGATGCCTTTATTTAGTGCAAAAAGAGAGCCAAAATAGCGAGGCAATATTCATGGGGTCATTACTAATATTTATCTTTATAGATTAAACTAGTTTTAATTAAAATGAATTTTTATCTCTAGCTTGGGTGAGTAGTTCCAATGCTGAACACAGGGCGGCCACTGTGTTCACCTGTGTGGTGGGAGAGAATATCTTCATTGATGAATAGGTACCAGTCAGATGCAACTCACACCAAAATGCTGGAGGAACCTGGCAGGTCAGGAAGCATCTATGGAAATTAATAAACAGTTTTGTGCTGAGACCATTCATCAGGACCGGCAAGGAAGGTGAGCAAAAGCCAGAATAAGAAAATTGGTGGGGGGGCAGGTGGAGGGGAGGGGAGGGGAAGGAGTAGAAACTGGCAGGTAATAGGTGAGACCAGGTGAGGGGGGAAGGTAAGTGAGTGGGGAGGGGAAATGAAGTAAGAAGACAGGAGGTGATAAGCTGAAGAAAGAATCTGATGGGAGAGGAGAACGTACCATAGGTGAAAGGGAAGGAGAAAGAGGAACCAGAATGGGGAATTGAAAAAGGGAGAAGGCGGAGGGAGAGAAATGACCAGAAGTTAGAGAAATCAATGTTCATGCTGTCAGGTTGGAGGCTACTCAGTCAGAATATGAGGTGTTACTCATCCAACCCAAGAGTGGCCTCATTGTGACAGTAGAGGAGGCCGAGGGTTGACGTGTGGAATGGGAAGTAGAATTAAAACAGGTGGCCACCAGGAAATACTGCTTTTGGCAGCAGACGTGGAGCTTCCTCAGATTTGGTGGAGCTGCACCCTTCATACTCTCAGCTCGTGCTTAGTAGCTAGTCGCTGAGCGACAAAATGAAACAGGCTCTTCAGTCCCATTTGCCTGTGTTGAGCCCATAACCCTCTAAATCAGGGGTTCCCAGCCTGGGGTTCACGAACCCCTGAGATAATGGTAAGAGTCCATGGCACACCGTGGCGGTTAGCGCGACTCTATAATAGCTCAGAGCGTCAGAGTTCAAAGTTCAATTCCAGCGTCCTCTGTTAGGAAGTTTGTGCATTTAGGCTTCCTCTGAGTGCTCCAGTGTCCTCCCACAGACCAAAGACATACTGGTTAGTAGGTTAATTAGTCATCGTAAATTACGTTGTGATGAGGCTAGAGTTAAATCAGGGGTTGCTGGGCATCACGGCTCGGTGGACCAGAAAGGCACGTTCCACTTTGTATCTCTAAAAACAAAATCTTTTCCCTCTCTTCATAAACCCATGTCTCTAGTTCTTGATTTCCCAATCAAGACCGTGCACGTTAACCCCATCCCCTGCCCCTCCTGACTTTGTACACCTCCGTAAGGTAACCCCTCATTCTCTTGCACTGCAATGATAACCTGCTCAACCTCTCTACATAATTCAGGGGGGTGAGAGGTGGCTTCATAGAGGTGGACAAGAGGTATAGATCAAGTGGACAGCCAGAGACGTTTTCCCAGGGTAGGAATGACTAACGCATGGGAACATAATTTTCAGGTGATTGGAGGGAAGTATAAGAGGGGTGTCAGAAGTCATATTTTACACAGAGTGGTAGGTGTGTGCGATGCCCTGCCAGGGGTAGTACAAAAGGCACATACATTAAAGACATTTAATAAACTCCTAGAATGGACATTGAACCCATGACCACTACCTCACTACTTATTTAATTTAAATTTTTAAAATATAAATATACTCAGTGTAATTTACAGTTTTTGTTATATCTTGCAATGTACTATTGCTGCATAACAACAAATTTCACGACATATGCCGGTGAGAGTAAACCAGAGCATCACACACAAAATGCTGGAGGAACTCGGGAGGACAGGCAGCATCTATGGAAAAGAGAACAGTTGATGTTTTGGGCAGAGACACTTAATCAGGGCTCCCGATGAAGGGTCTCATCCTGAAATGTCGACTGTTTGCTCTTTTCCATCAATGCTGCCTGACCTCCTGAGTTCCTCCAGCATTTTGTGTGTGATGCTTTGGATTTCGAGCATCTGCAGATTTACTTGTGTTTGTGATAGTAAGCATGGCTCTGATTCTGATGGGGCCATGGATGATAGGGAAATAGGGGTAGGGGCTATATGTGAGGGAAGGGTTAGATTGAGCTTGGGATAAGTTACAAGGTGGGACGAAGACCCTGCCATGTTTTGTAAAATTCTGTGTTCAAGTCCCAGCAACATCCCTGTAAATTTCCTGCGCACTCTCTCCATAGAAACATGGAAACATAGAGAACCCACAGCACAATACAGGCCCTTCAGCCCACAAAGCTGTGCCATACATGTCCTTACCTTAGAAATTACCTAGGCTTACCCATAGCCCTCTATTTTTCTAAGCTCCATGTACCTATCCAGGAGTCTCTTAAAAGACCCCTGTCATATCCACCTCCACCGCCGTCATCGGCAGCCCATTCCGCGCACTCACCACTCTCTGCGTAAAAAAACCTTACCCCCGACATCTCCATATGGTGCAGTTGAGCCTGCTGTGGTCCGTGTAGATGTGAAAATGGAACAGATGGTATTTTTGGGTGATGTTTCTGCCATTAGAGTGGATGTACTAATCAGGGAGGTCAAGGATGGGGCCTCAAAAATGTGCAGAGTACAGAGACAGGAAGAGAGGAGATTGCGTCCAGTCGCCTGGCCGAGACCGGTGGGCTCAGTGGGAGCAGATGGTTGAGGACATAAACCATCGGCGCCTTCGCTGCTCTGAATCCGAGTCAGCTTTATCAGCAGTACAGTGCAATACATTTAAAAAATATCAACTACCATACGAAATACTGTGTGTAAAAATGAAATTAGTGCAAAAAGAGCCAAGAAATAGTGAGGTAGTATTCATTGTCCATTCAGAAATCTGAAGAAGGGTGACGTGGTTCCCTGGCAGAGATGAGTCAGTGGTATCAAATATGCCTGCACTTCACTGGAATGAACAGCAAGCAAATCAAACCTGCTGCCTTCTCACTCTATCTACAATGTTCAGAATCAGAAACATGGCGATCCCCAGCCATTTCAGACACAGTGCTGAAAATCATTTGGCTTCACCATTCACCGTAAAAGCAGAACAGATCAGTCTTAAAAAGGCAGGAGGTGGCCTATATAATTAATTTATCATGTGCATAGACCTGGCGGTTCGGTCTCAGTCCTGCTCACTTGACATGGGACATCAGGCGTTAAGTGTCATCCTTTTTATCTGGTGAGGGAGTTTTCCTCCATCATCGTGATAGTGGTGAACACTCCACCCCAGGGCATTCACCATTATCCTGATAGTGTAAACGCTCCACCCCAGGCCATTCACCATCACCTTAACAGTGGTGAACACTCCATCTCAGGCTGTTCACCATCATCCTGATAGTGGTGAACACTCAGCCGCAGGCCATCCACCATCATCATGATCGTAGTGAACACTCCCCCTCAAGCTGTTCACCATCACCCTGATAGTGATGAACACTCCACCTCAGGCTGTTCACCATCACCCTAACAGTGGTGAACACTCAGCCGCAGGCCATTCACCATCATCGTGATTGTGGTGAACACTCAGCCTCAGGTCATTCACCATCATCGTGATTGTGGTGAACACTCCCCATCAAGCTGTTCACCGTCACCCTGATAGTGGTGAACACTCCACCTCAGGCTGTTCACCATCACCCTAACAGTGGTGAACACTCAGCCGCAGGCCATTCACCATCATCGTGATTGTGGTGAACACTCTACCTCAGGCCTGTTCACCATCACCCTGATAGTGGTGAACACTCAACCTCAGGCTGCTGTCAAGCTGCATTGGAGGAAATAAGCTCTGTAATCAGCGGGCATGAAGCCGCACACCCTGATGCATTCCCTATCATTGTTGAGGATTCAGCTTGCAGATGTCTCTGAACAACTACCTCCAAAGTATTACCTGTGGAATCAGAGAAGCCAATACGCTTGAACACTGTGGAGAATGTTTACCGTGCCATCCCACACCCACACTTTGGAAAGTCCGATCACCCTGTTGTACTTCTACTCCCTACGTATAGGCAGAGACTGAAGACTGCTGACGACCAAGAAGGTATGGTTGAGGGAGGCAGAGGAGTGCTTAAAGAACTGCTTTGAGTCAGTGGACTGGACAATATTCAGGAATTTGTCTTTGAGTCTGAATGAATATAACACAATTGTTACCGACTTCTTCAAGACCTGTGTGGATGAGTGAAAGCATTCTGGACAAACCCAAACCGAAAGTTGTAGATGAACCAGGGGATTCGTAGTACTCTGAGGACTAGATCTGTGGCATTTAAGACTGGTGATCCAGAAATGTACGAGAAGTCCTGATACAACCTAAGGAAGGCTATCTTAAGAGGGAAAAAATATTTCTGATTGAGTTTCGAGATGGAATTAGATGCACGTCAGCTCTGACAGGGGTTGCAAACTCTTACTTCCTGAAATGTGAAACCTAACATCGTAAATCGCTGCGGATGCTACACTCCCAGATTGAGCACAACGCCTTTTATGCATGCTTTGAAAGGGAGAGTGAAACTACATTCATGCAAATCCCTGCAGCATCCGTTGACCCTGTGATCTCTGTCCCAGAAGCTGGTATCAGATGGTGTACGTGGTAGGGCTGTGCAAGCATGGGCCAGCCAGCTGGCAGGAGTGTTCAAGATCCCACTGCCGCAGTACAAGGGTCCCACCTGCCTCAAAAGGGTGACGATCCGTGAGCAGAACAGGGTGAGCTGCCTCGATGACTATCACCCAGTTCCACTCACATCTCCTGTCATGAAATGCTTTCAGAGGTTGGTCATGGCCAGAATCAACTCCTGTCTAAGCAAGGGTCTGGACCAGCTGCAATTTGCCTATCCCCACAATAGATCTACAGTGGATGCATCCAAAAAAGTCCAAGTCTTGGGTCTCTGTACCTCCCTCTGCAACAGGATCCTTGTCATCATCTCACTGGGAGACGACAGTCTATGCAGATCAGAAATAACATTTCCTCCTCAATGACGATCACCTCAAGAAAGAGTGCTTAGCCCACTGCTCTATTCTCTCTACACCCACAACTGTGTGGGCAGGCACAACTCAAGGGTGTGTACACACTGCCGGCGTGAGACAAGGGCACCCGCCCACTGCCCGCATGAGACAAGGGCGCCCGTACACACTGCCCGCATGAGACAAGGGCTCCTGCCCACTGCCTGCATGAGACAAGGGCGCCCGCACACTGCCCGCATGAGACAAGGGCATCCGCCCACTGCCCGCATGAGACAAGGGTGCCCGTACACACTGCCGGCATGAGACAAGGGCGCCCGTACACACTGCCCGCGTGAGACAAGGGCGCCCGCCCACTGCCCGCGTGAGACAAGGGCGCCCGCCCACTGCCCGCGTGAGACAAGGGCGTCCGTACACTGCCCGCGTGAGACAAGGGCGTCCGTACACTGCCGGCGTGAGACAAGGGCGCCCGTACACACTGCCGGCGTGAGACAAGGGCGCCCGTACACACTGCCCGCGTGAGACAAGGGCACCCGTACACACTGCCCGCGTGAGACAAGGGCGCCCGCACACTGCCCGCGTGAGACAAGGGCGCCCGCACACTGCCCGCGTGAGACAAGGGCGCCCGCACACTGCCCGCGTGAGACAAGGGCGCCCGCACACTGCCCGCGTGAGACAAGGGCGCCCGGACACACTGCCCGCGTGAGACAAGGGCGCCCGGACACACTGCCCGCGTGAGACAAGGGTGCCCGCCCACTGCCCACGTGAGACAAGGGTGCCCGCCCACTGCCCGCGTGAGACAAGGGTGCCCGCCCACTGCCCGCGTGAGACAAGGGCGCCCACCCACTGCCCGCGTGAGACAAGGGCGCCCGCACACTGCCCGCATAAGACAATGGCATGTGTACACTGCCCGCATGAGACAAGGGTGCCCGCACACTGCCCACGTGAGACAAAGGCGCCGCGTGAGACAAGGGCGCCCGCATACTGCCTGCGTGAGACAAGGGCGCCCGCACACTGCCTGCGTGAGACAAGGGCGCCCGCACACTGCCCACATGATTCCAGATCGCTCAAAGTCATTTTCATTATACAACTGCAAAGGAGAACAAAATATTTGTTACACCAGATCGGATGCAGCGCACAAACACACAAAGGATAAAGAACACAATAATAAAAAAAGCAGAATAAATATAAATATATAAGATAGCTTATATATTTCACTGTGTGAAAGTGGCGACAAAGATAATTAGAGAGATTGGAACTGGTATTTCTCCTGGATCCTCAGTTACTTCTAAAAATGTGTTTTATATTACATTTCATTTATGTTACCATTTTACATTTTGCTCTATGGAGACTTTCCTGAACTTTCCCGAACTTTCCCAAGAATGTTTCTCCAAACTTGAAATCTGAGATTCATTCACCTCATCACTGAACTGTTCCCACAATCTACAGATTCACTTACAAGGACTCTTCATCTCATGTTCTCAATTTTTATTGTTTATTTTTTCCTGATGTACTTGCATAGTTTGCATTGGTTGTTTCTCCATTTTTTGTGTGTTTTTTCATTGATTCTATTGTGTTTCTTTCTATTTACTGTGAATGCCTGCAAGAAAATGAACCTCTGAATTGTTTATGGTAACATACAGTGGCATGCAAAAGTTTGGGAACCCCGGTCAAAATTTCTGTTACTATGAATAGTTAAGTGAATAGAAGATGAACTGATCTCCAAAAGTCATAAAGTTAAAGATGAAACATTCTTTTCAACATCTTAAGCATGATTAGTGTATTTTTTTGTTTTGTACAATTTTAGAGTGAAAAAAAGGAAGGGAGCACCATGCAAAAGTTTGGGCACCCCAAGAGATCTGAGCTCTCAGATAACTTTTACCAAGGTCTCAGACCTTAATTAGCTTGTTAGGACTATGGCTTGTTCACAACCATCGTTTCAAAGCTTTATAAATATTATAAAGGAAATTTCAAAGCTTTATAAATACCCTGACTCCTCAAACCTTGTCCCAACAATCAGCAGCCATGGTCTCCTCTAAGCAGCTGCCTAGCACTCTGAAAATAAAAATAAATGATGCCCACAATGCAGGAGAAGGCCGTAAGAAGATAGCAAAGCGTTTTCAGGTAGCCGTTTCCTCGGTTCGTAATGTAATTCAGAAATAGCAGTTAACAGGTGGAGGTCCAAGTTAAGGTCTGGAAGACCAAGAAAACTTTCCGAGAGAACTGCTCGTAGGATTGCTAGAAAGGCAAATCAAAACCCCCCTTTGACTGCAAAAGACCTTCAGGAAGATTTAGCAGACTCTGGAGCAGTGGTGCACTATTCTACTGTGCAGCAACACCTGCACAAATATTACCTTCATGGAAGAGTCATCAGCAAGAAAACCTTTCCTGCATCCTCTCCACAAAAATCAGCGTCAGAAGTTTGCAAAGGAACATCTAAACAAGCCTGATGCATTTTGGAAACAAGTCCTGTGGACTGATGAAGTTAAAATAGAACTTTTTGGCCGCAATGAGCAAAGGTTTGTTTGGAGAAAAAAGGGGGCAGAATTTCATGAAAAGAACAGCTCTCCAACTGTTAAGCATGGGGGTGGATCGATCATGCTTTGGGCTTGTGTTGCAGCCAGTGGCACAGGGAACATTTCACTGGTAGAGGGAAGAATTAATTCTATTAAATACCAGCAAATTCTGGAAGCAAACATCACACCGTCTGTAAAAAAGCTGAGGGTGCAAAGCAGGTGGCTTCTACAACAGGATAATGATCCTAAACACACCTCAAAATCCACAATGGACTACCTCAAGAGGCACAAGCTGAAGGTTTTGACATGGCCCTTACAGCCCCCCAACCTAAACATCATCAAAAGTCTTTGGCTAGACCTCAAAAGAGCAGTGCATGCAAGACGGCCCAAGAAACTTACAGAACTAGAAGCCTTTTGCAAGGAAGAATGGGCGAAAATCCCCCAAACAAGAATTGAAAGACTCTTAGCTGGCTACAGAAAGCGTTTACAAGCTGTGATACTTGCCAAAGGGGATGGATGTTACTAAGTACTGACCATGCAGGGTGCCCAAACTTTTGTTTCAGGTCCTTTTCCTTTTTTGTTATTTTGAAACTTTGAAAGTTGGAAATAAAAAAGTAATCTTGCTTAAAATATTAAAGAAATGTGTCATCTTTAACTTTAAGCCTTTTGGAAATCAGGTCATCTTTTACTCGCTTAGCTATTCACAGTCACAGAAATTTTGATCAGGGGTGCACAAACTTTTGCATGCCACTGTACTTGTACTTTGATAATAAATTTACTTTCAACTTTTGAACTTGTTTGAGATAAGGGTTCAAGGATAGAATGACTTTTTTTCACATTTATATTCAGTCCCTCCCATCCTAAAGCCATGAACTGTCAGTAGAGTACTTTAGAAGTGTGGTTCTACTAATTTAATTGAAAGCATAAATCATAACTGTTCCGGATATTCACTTATGAATGAGAACTACTTAATATCATGGGATTCATGAATTATTCAGCTGCTAATTCACAAGCAGCCACATGTAGGTTTCTAACCAATGTTCCTGGATCATCTCCTTCCAGCCTATTATCAAACAGACATATTTAGTTAACATGTAGTCCCTTTCTGTTGTCTATTTTCCACAATATATCTTTAATTTATTTATTGATTGGTTGACAAATATAGTGCAGAACAGGCTCTTCTGGCCCAATGAGCAGCATTATCCAGTAAGCTACCAATTTACCCCTAACCTAGTTGCAGGACAACTTACAATGACCAATTAACCAACTAACCCGTACATCTTTAGACTGTGGGAGAATTTTGCAACTACAGGCGGTGTAAAAATTGACTGATTAGCAACCGGAAAACAAAAAGAAATCATTCCATTCCAGGTCATGAACAGTAAATACTCTGAGATCACTTTATTTGGTCATAAATGCAAATATCTAATCAGCTAATCATGTGGTGGCAGCTCGATGCATAAAAGCCTGCAGACATGGTCAAGCAGTTCAGTTGTTGTTCAGACCAAACATCAAAATGGGGAAGAAATGTGATCTATGTGATTTTGACCTTGTAATGATTGTTGGTGCCAGATAGGGTGGTTTGAGTATGTCAGAAACTGTTAATCTCCTGGGGTTTACATGCACAACAGTCTCTAGAGTTTACAGAGAATGGTGTGAAAAACAAAAAAAAAATCCAGTGAGCAGCAATTCTGTGGGCAAACATCTCTTGTTAATGAGAGAGGCCAGAGGAGGACGGCCAAACTGGTTCAAGCTGACAGGAAGGTGACAGTAACTCAAATAAACATATGTTTTACAACAGTGGTGTGCCGAAGAGCATCTCTGAAAGTACAACACATCAGACCTTGAAGTGGATGGGCTACAGCAGCCCCGAACATACACTCAGTGGCCACTCTTAGATATAGGAGATACTTAACAAAGAGGCCATTCAATGTAATTATTGCACAGAAGAAATAGAATGCTGGAGTGTCTCAGCAGCTCAGAACAGGATTGAAATAGATAGTACAAAACACTGTGTATTTGCCTCCACAGATGCCGACTAACTCACACATCAAAGTCAAAGCGGAGCTTATTGTCATCTGCGCAAGTCCATGTGTGCAGAGGTGTCATGAAAAATGTAGCTGCAGCAGTGTCACACACACAGAGTGTCAGATAATCAGCATTCACAAGGAAAATACATAAATTTAAATGATATGCCATTATTACAAGAGAGAACAATTAGAGCAAAAACTGTCCGTTTTAGTGCGAACTGATCAACGTGGTCACAGTGTTGCTAAACCATAGTGATTTAGGTTTTGCCAGTTGGTTCAAGAACAGGGTGGTTGAAGGGAATTAATTGTTCCTGAACCTACTGGTGTGGGACTTCTGTACCTCCTGCCCAACAGTAGCTGCGAGAAGGTGGCATGACCCAGATGGTCGGATCTTTAATGGATATTGCCTTCTTGTATCAGCACCTCCTACAGGTACTATGGAGGGTGGAAAGGGATGTGCCTGTGATGAATCGGGCAAAGTCCACTAACCTCTGTGATTTCTTGCATTCCTAAGCTTTTTCAAATTGCCAAACCAGGATATGATTAACTAGTCAGGATACCTTCAACAGTACATCCCTCGCAGTTTGTTGTCAAGCTGAACCGTCCTTATCCTCCAGGAATTTGTTAGTTTTTAGCTCCGGATTCCAGTATCTGGAGTTGCTTGAGTCTCCGTAGATAAACGAAGGGCTGGTGGAGTGGGATGAGGAGAGACATGAGAGAACTCACTTTGGGGAGCAGAGTAGAGAAACAGAATAATGTTTAATTGGTTTGAGGCTGCTCGCTGTGTGTCTCGAGCAAACTGGAACTGCTCGCACCAGGAACACAGAGAAGCATTGCAAATTCAGTGGATTCTGGTTAATTGGGACACATCAGCACCAGTACATTTTGCAATTAGGTGGAAATAGTTAAAAAGATATAAAAAGACAAATTACTTTTTAACTAATAAACAAGTTATGCACAAAACAAATTAGAACAATACCAATCCTACTACGATACTATAAAACTGTGTATTAGTTCCTAATACTGTAGTCATCAGTGGGGGAATTCATTCATGTACACAACTGTGTTCTTTAGATTGACTGTAAATGAACCATCAGTGCAGACAATCAATGGACTTCATACAATGTTTTCAACAATTGCATCCTCCAACTTTTCATTTTCATTGTAACATTTAAGATGCATGTCAATACCTTCAAATTCTTCACTGTTCATAACTTGTTGAAGTAGTGAAATAATTTCATTTTCACTCCTGGCCATATCTGACATCTGCAAGCCTGAAAGCTTGAAACCACAATGGGCAAATTAGTTCAGAGTTGTCTTACTGTTTATTACTCGCCAACTATCAGTGACAAAAATCACTGCATTTGAACACAAAAGCCTGCTCCTGATGCTACTTAAAAACTTGTGTGGCCTTTAGAGACTACTTCAGTCTAAGTTTTTTTATAGACATCCGTTAGTCTCACGAGGCCATGGATTTGTGCCTTAGAAGTCCGTTTCCAGGGCGCAGGCCTGGGCAAGGTTGTATGGAAGACTGGCAGTTGCCCATGCTGCAAGTCTCCCCTCTCCACGCCATTGATGTTATCCAAGGGAAGGGCACTAGGGCCGATACAGCTTGGCACCGGTGTCATCACAGAGCAATGTGTGGTTAAGTGCCTTGCTCAAGGACACAACACGTTGCCTCAGCTGAGGCTCGAGCTAGTGACTTCCAGATCACTAGACCGATGCCTTAACCACTTGGCCACGCACCAACATCAGGCTAAGTATATTGTAGTCTTTAAAGGCCACACAAGTGCACATGACTGACACTAGTTAGAAATGGTTTGGTCAGTCTCCTGTCGCAATTAAGTGGCATAGTGTACCAAATAAATGAAATGATTTCCAGCTATTTTCTTGATTAGTTTTTGTTCTTTAAGAGTTGTCCCAAATAAGTAGCTGCCCGAACTAACTGATGCTCAATTAACTGGAATCCACTATACTTCAGAAGGCAAGTGAAACATCAGTCATAACTTCAATGGGGAACAAGTGCAAGAATGAGGAAGTTTTAGAACGCAGAACATAGAACAATCTTGTGCCGACCCTTAAACCCTGCCTCCCATATAACCCCCCACCTTAAATTCCTCCTTATACCTGTCTAAGTTTTGCCATGATTGCTGTGGTCAGATCCCACCCTGTGGACAGCAAGCAGTTCTCATGTGGGGTTATGTGCTTCAACTTTTATATGGAAAAGTTTCTCCTTCCAGAGGTTTGTGAATCTTCAGAATTCCCCACCTCTGAGTATTTTTGAGAATAAATTACAATTATTTTCATTTATTGGGGTGGCATGGTTGTGAAAAGTCAGTGTATCACTGTTACAGTGCCAGCGATCACCATTCGCGGTTGATTACCAGCCGCTGTATGTTCTCCTCGTGACCACATGGGTTTCGTCCAGGTGCTCCAGTTTCCTCCCAAACTCCAAAGACATACAGGTTAGGGTTAATAAATTGCGGCTCTGCTATGCTGGCAGCCACGGCTGCCAAGCACAGTCCTCAGACTGTGTTGGTCACTAATGAAAACAATGCCTTTCACTGTATGTTTCGATGCTTCGCTTTTGGTGTGAAACATAAATCGAATTTTTATTTTTCTTAACTGAGGTAGACTTTGGGATTTTAGGAGGATTGAGGGTTCTGAGGGAGCATGCTGAAAATAGAACTGAGAACAGTGATGGAGCTCAGCCCTCTGAATTGGTGGGACATACCAGATGGAGTTTGTGCCCTGCTGTTCCTCCGATTGTTTCAGATCTTCTGGTTACTAATTTGAGCCTGTCTTACTTTCTGGAAAATCGGTGGCATCTGTCATTGAGTCATCGAATTGTACAACACAGAAACCAGCCTTTCAGCCTATCTCATCCATATCATCAACTGCAGAAGGCATTTCAGTGTGACTCAATTCAAAAGCAGAATCTGCAGATGCTTGAAACCTGAAATAAGAACAGAAAATGCTGGGAACCTTCAACACGTCAGGCAGCACCTGAGCAAAGAGGCGATGAAATGTTAACCATAAGACATAGGAGCATAATTAGGCTATTCGACCCATCAAGTCTGCTTCACCATTCTATCATGGCTAATTTATTATCCCTCTCAACCCCATTCTCCTAACTTCTTCCCATAACCTTTGACATCCTGACTGATCGTCAACCTATCTACCTTCATATTAAATATACCCATCGACTTGGCCTTCACAGTTGCTTGTTGCAATGAATTCCATAGATTCATTACCCTCTGGCTAAAGAAATTCCTCCTCATCTCTGTTCTAGTGGGACGGACTTGTATTCTGAGGAAGTACCCTCTAGTCCTAGATTCACCCACTATAGGAAGCATCCTCTCCACATCAACCCTGTCTAGGCCTTTCAGTGTTTAATAGATTTCAACGAGATACCCCCTCATTCTTCTAACATCCAGTGAATACATGCACAGAGCCATCAAGCACTCCTCATACGTTAACCCTTTCATTCTCAGAATCACTCTCACAAACCTCCTCTAGACCCTCTCCAATGTCTCAGATAAGGGGCTCAAAACTCCTCACAGTAGTCCGTGCAGTCTGACAAGCTGTAGTTTCTCTTCGCATAGATGCTGCCTGACTTGTGTGTTTCCATATAACATTACATATAACATTACAGCACGGAAACAGGCCATCTCGGCCCTTCTAGTCCGTGCCAAACTCTTACTCTCACCTAGTCACAGCGACCTGCACTCAGCCCATAACCCTCCATTCCTTTTCTGTCCATATAGCTATCCAATTCTGCTTTAAATGACAATATTGAACCTGCCTCTACCACTTCTGCTGGCTGGAAGTTTCCAATGTTTTCTGTTTGAAGTCAGTTAATATTTCAAGTCAAGTCAAGTCACTTTTTATTGTCGTTTCAACCATAACTGCTGGTACAGAACATAGTAAAAATGAGAAAATGAGAGAAGGATTTCCAGGATTTTATTTATTTTATACACAGATTTTTGTAATTTATATATTTATTATGTTTTGTAATGTACTGCTGCCACCAAACAACAAGTTTCACAACAAATGCCAGTGATTTTAAACTTGCTTCTGATTCTGAGGTGGTTGCCATGTCAACAGAACCAGTTCTGAAGTAAAGTCATCTACCTGCAATGTTAACTGATTCTGTCTCCACAGATGCTACCTGAACTGTTCAGTATTTGATATTTTTGTTTGAATTTTCATTTCTCTTGGCCAATACCTACTTATATAAGTCATGTATCATTCTGACTTTGAGATATATCACCAGTCTTTCATTGTTGCTGGGTCTAAATCCTGGAATTCCTTCCTAACAGCATCATGGGAACGGTCTCAAAAAGAGTTACTTTCCCCAAGCAGTAAGGCTGATCAACACCTCCACCCACTGACCCACCCCTCCACACCCCCAACCACAGATACTCCTGTGTCATCCACACCAGGACCACCAGACTCAGTTACTTTCCCCAAGCAGTAAGGCTGATCAACACCTCCACCCACTGACCCACCCCTCCACACCCCCAAACACCACTGCTTTATCATGCCTGTCAATCACCTTATGTACAGGCACTCTAGTGCCTCATGTCACTTTATAGACCTACACTCAATCGATGTGTATAAACTATCCTATGTATTTTAAATTATTGCATTTTATTGTTATTATGTTCTTTACCTTATCAGGTTTTTTTGTGTGCCGCAGCTTAAATCTTCCCCATACACACTGAGCTGGTCCAAATGAGCCCCTCTCCCTGCTCTGAATCAGCTTTACTATTACAGGCATGTGTTGTGAAATTTAACTTAGCGGCAGCAGTTCAATGCAATACATGATAGTATAGAAAGCAAAATAAATAAATCAATTACAGTAAGTACATATAAGGTGTATTAAATTGATTAGAAATAGTGCAAAAACAGAAATACTTTATATTTTTAAAAAGTGAGGTAGTGTTCATGGGTTCGATGCCCATTTAGGAATCAGATGGCAGAGGGGAAGAAGCTGTTCCTGAATCGCTCAGTGTGTGTCTTCAGACCTCTGTACCTCCTACCTGATTGTAACAACGAGAAGAGATTTGACTGGGTGATGGAGCCCTTAATAATTGACATCGCCTTTCTAAGGCACCACTCCTTGAAGATGTCTTGGATACTACGGAGGCTGGTACTCAAGATGGAACTGACTAATTTTACAACTTTCTGTAGCTTCTTTCGGTCCTGTGCAGTAGCAACCCCCCCCCCCCCATCCCCCCGCCATACCAGACAGTGATGCAGCCTGTCAGAATGCTCTCCACGGTGCATTTATACACGTTTTTGAGTGTTTTTGTTGACATACCAAATATCTTCAAACTCGTAATGAAGCATAACCACTGTCTTGCCTTCTTTATAATTGCATTGATATTGTCTGACCAGGTTAGGTCCTCAGAGATCTTGAGACCCAGGAACTTGGCATTGCTCACATCCCTGAGGTGCGCCATTCTTGATCGTCAGTAAGGAGAAGATATTATTATCAATCCGGATAGATTGTGGTCATCCTGTTCGGAAGTTGAAGATCCAATTGCTGACGGACATACAGAGGCCTAGGATCTGTAGCTTATCAACTAGGACTGTAGCAATGATGGTGCTAAACACTGAGCTATAGTCAATGAACAGCTTCCTGCCTAGGTGTTTGTATTGCCTAAGGCCGAGTTGAAGAGTCATTGAGATTGCGTCTGCTAGAGACCCATTGTGGTGGTAGGTAAATTGCAGCTGGTCCAGGTTCTTACTGAGACAGGAGATCAGTCAAGCCATGACCAACTTCTCAAAGCATTTCATCACTGTCGATGTGAGTGCTACCGGGCGATAGTCATTAACGCAGCTCCCACTACTCTTCTCAGGCACTGGTATAATTGTTGCCTTTTTGAAGCAGATGGGAACATGACTGTAGCAGTGAGAGGTTGAAAATTTCCTTGAATACACACGCTAGTTGGATGCCTAAGTTTTCAGAGACTTACCAGGCACTCTGTCGGGGCCTTCTGACTTGTGAGGGTTTATGCTCCTTAAAGACAGCCTAACATCAGCCTCCAAGACAGAGACCTCAGAGTCACTGGGTGCAGCAGGGATCTTCACAGCTGTAGGTATGTTCTCCTTTTCAAAGCAGGCATGGAGGCATTGAGTTCATCTGGTAGTGAATCATCGCTGTCATTGATGCTCTTGAGTTTCTCGTTGTTGGAAGTAATGTCTTGCAAGCCCTTCCAGAGTTGCTGTGCATCCTGTGTTGCCTCCAACCTGGCTCGGAATTGTTTCTCCACCCTTCAAACAGCCCTCCGCAAGTCATACCCAGCTTTCTTGTACAGACCTGGGCGGCTAGATTTGAATGCCACAGATCTAGCCTTCAGCAGATAACGTACTTCCTGGTTCACCCACGGCTTTTGATTTGGGAATGTACAGCAAGTCTTTGTAGGCACACGCTACACACTCATCCACACAGGTTTTAATGAAGTCGGTAACAACTGCAGCGTACTCATCCAGATTCGAAGATGAATCCCTGAACACGATCCAGACCACCAATTCAAAGCAGTCCTGCAGGCGCTCCTGTACTTCCCTTGTCCATACCTTCTTGGTCCTCACTACTGGTGCTGCAGTCTTCAGTCTCTACCTATACTCAGGGAGTAGAAGTTCAGCCAGGTGATCAGACTTCCCGAAGTGTGGGCGTGGAATCGCACGGTCGGCATTCTTGATGGTGGTGTAACAGTGGTCTAGTACTTAAAGTGATCTGTTGATGGTAATTATTTAGTAACTTTTTCAAGTTTCAAGGTGTCAGAGTGTGCTGTTTTGTGCATGTTGATCCCATTGCTTAGATCATCCAGAGCCTGTTTGACATTGACCTGAACACCCCTACCAAAATGATCACAGAAATCTCCCGTGGCAGGTAAAATTAGTGATGCCTCTGACATCTACGTCCAATGGTGGACAGAATCCCTGAAAGTGAAATAGCTGTCACCAACACGAGAGATTCTGCAGATGCTGGACATCAAGAGCAACACACACAAAATGCTGGAGGAACTCAGCAAGTCAGGCAGCATCTATGAGAAAGAGTAAACAGTCGACGTTTCAGGCAAAGACCCTTCAGCATAAATGGAGAGGTGGGGCAGAAGCCAGAATAAGGGGTTGGAGAGGGGAAGGAAGGTTATAGGTGAGAGTAGGTGAGGAGGAGGAATGTGGGTAGGGGACTCCCTGTTCAACATATTCCTAAATCCCTGCACGACTCTATTATTTTCTGATGGTTTTAACAGTACCTCTTCTCCACAGGTTTCATGTAGGTAGAAATTAACAACAAGATGTCCAGCTGTTAACCAGTGGAAGTGTGGCCTTGTCATGAGACTGAAGTTAGTCTCATTGCTGTTTGGTAAAATGCATCTTCATGAAGCAAAAGTAATTGTGTTCAAACTGCATGACTGGATGGTCTCAGTATTAATTACCTATCTGTTTATTTGCACAGTTTTTCTTCTTTTGTACATTGATTGTCAGCTTTTGTTTCATAAGTTCATAAATTTATGTCTTCATAACTTCTGTATTTTTTTTATTTTCCCATGAACAGGAAATGAATTTCAGGGTTGTATATGGTGACATGTGCTGTATGTCCTGTGATAGTAAATTTACGTTGACTTCAACTTTGTCCGGTTCTTGGGTAGCAGACAAAAGGAATAGTTTTTGTGCAGAAGGCGGTCAGTGATTGACACTAATTTTAGGTACACTTCCCTTCGCGATATGCAAGTTAGCTCGAGGTGTATATATGTATGTGATGAAATAGCATTGAATTGGCTGTTGTTAGGACAGTGGGGTGACAATGCAGTGTGGTTCATGAACCCACCAAAGTTGAGTGTAATGGGAAAGACCCAAATGCTGAACGTTTTACACTCGCAGATCAGAGAGCCAAGGGATTGGAAGTATAGCCCCAAAAGGCTATGTTCTTTGGGGCCTGTACCTTCTGAGAATCACAGATCACTCTTCCTAAACTCAAGAAAATACCACTGTAACGGTGCAATCTGTCCTCCTAATTTAACACTTTCTGCTGGAGAACTCGTTGTCCAGCTCACACACACCTCTCGGAGTTGAGGACATGGTGCAGAAGGCTTCATCTGTAGCTGAGGGAGCTCTCCCTCCCGTTAACATTTAACCTCTCAACACAGATTAGCTTCATTTGCCAGGTGTACATCGAGTGAAACATGCATCGTTTGTGGAAATGTCCAATGCAGTCCGAGGGCATCCCACAAGTGCTACCATCCTTCTGGTGCCTGGGTAGCACACCCACAGCTCACTAACCCTGCCCGGTATGTCTTTAGAACGTGGGAGGAAACTGGAGCACCCGGAGGAAACCCACATGGTCACGTGGAGAACGTACAAACTCCTTACGGGCAGTGACGAATGTTGAACCCTGATCGCCGGTGCTCTAAAGCTCTATACTACCATGCCACCAACTCTGCACCACTCTATAAGATCACCGTTAATGCCAGGTCTTAATCCTAGTGAAATGGCCCAATCCTCTTGTCTTCTGATTCTCTCGCACCAATCTCAGCCTTCAGCTTCCGTAATCCTTTTTTCTATTTATGGGGTACGGCAAGGCTGTTGTTAGGACAATTACTCATTCCTGACTACCCTTGAGAGTGAAGGATCCACCCCACCCACCCTGCTCATCAACTGTCTGTCCCACTCCCATCTGTGAGGAGGTGATGCAGCATCCACACCAGGATCATCAAACTCAAAAACAGTTACCTTCCCCAAGCAGTAAGGCCGTTCAGAATCAGAATCAGGTTTATTATCACTGGCATGTGTCATGTAATTTGTTAAATTTGTCAACACCTCCACCCACTAACCTACCCTTCCCCACTCCTTTACCCATGTGCTGGAAGTCACCTTGAGCACAGGCACTCCTGTGTCTACTGTCACTTCATGGACAATCAATCATTCTATGTATATACCGTAAGCTAGCTTATATTTATTGTGCTTTTTTTATTTTAATTATTATCTTCTTTAGCTTAGTGTGTATTTTTTGTGCTGCTTTGGATCTGGAAAAACAATTATTTTGTTTTTCTTTGCATTTGTGTACTGGAAGTGACATTAAACAATCTAAAGTTATGAATAGAAGGTGGGGGTGTGTTGCATTCTTGCACCACTGTTGTCCTTCTGGGGAAGGTCTTCCCACAGTCCGGGAGGGAGTTCAGGAATTTGGATCCACTAACGATGAAGGAAGGTGATATATTTCAAAGTTAGGATGACGTACGACTTGCAGGGGAACCCGTGAATGGTGGCGTTTCCTTGCACCTGCTGCCCTTGTCCTTCTGAGTGGTGAAGGCGTTGGATGTGGGTGATCTGGGAACACAATTTGCATTGAATTTTACACATTGCACAAGCACGAATCTAAACCTCCAGGAGCACCTGAGGCATCAGACCTCCTTACCATGTTGTAGAGCGGGGGTCCCAATCTTTTTTATATCGTGGACCCCTATTGTTAACTCAGGGGTACGTGGACCCTGGATTAAGACCACATGTTGTGGAGACTCTTCGACATTAAAGGGACAGCAGATGTGACGGTCTAAATCTTTTTCTTGTAAAATCTTTTGTGTTGCATGGTGTGGTCACAGCAAGAGTTTGCATTTAACATGAAGAGATTTAATTCTGAGTAATTGAGTTTGGAATCTATGGTTTTACCAACATGGAATTTATTGCTATTCCAGACTTAAAAATGTATAAAGAACTGTATTTCTTTTAAACACAAGAAATTCTGCTGATGCAAGAAACCCAGAGTAACACACACAAAATGCTGGAGGAACTCAGCAGGTCAGACAGCAGCTATGGAAGTGAATAGACAGTCGATGTCTTGGGCCAAGACCCTTCTTCAGGGGTTTTGATGAAGAACCTCAGATCGAAATGTCAACTGTTTATTCCTCTCCATAGATGCTGCCTACATGCTCAGTTCCTCCAGTATTTTGTGCGTGTTGCTCTGGAATTTTTTTTGCGAGGGGACTGGTCTAAATGTTTTAACAAGAGTTCAGGGGAGATGGGATGGGGAAGTCTGGTTGAATACCTGCTAATCCTAGTTCATTTTGTTGTATGAAAACCACAGTTCGAGATGATGCTGTCCCTGACACACAGGATTACTATGTGTTGCATCGAGACTCTATCCAATCCGCCGATGTTAAGAAAAAAGAGTCTCCGTTTCGTGCTAAATGTCACGAAATCTTCTGCTGCCCTCTGAAGCAAGTCAACCACAACGAAAACACAGACCTGGAAGGTTTGTCTACCGCACAATCAGCTGTTTTTGTCTGTCTTTGTCCGTGTCCCTCTGCTGTGCCATGTTCTGGAGGGGGTGGGAGGCTGTGATAGCGGCGCGGACCCTGCATTCCGACCAGAATCGCTGTGAACATCTCACCTGCGGATTGCTTGCCTACCCTGGGCCCAATGCTTTGCCAGAATCGCATGTGAGAAATGTTTTTTTGGATCCAATGCTTTGGAAACAGGGAGGGAGAAGGAATGTTTTTTTTTCATTGTGACTCATTCTATGTCACTTGGCTGTTTTGAAAGTTGCTTGCTGTTAAAGACCACCCGGCCCCAGAATCTGCCTCTCGGCTAAGGGAGTGACGCTGTGGCCATTGAGAAACGCTTCTGCGCACTTGCTCGCTCAGACTCCATGTTCTGTGTGCTCCACTGGCAGAGGAGCAGTATTAATACGGGAACTGTATGCAATGCACGTCAATTCGAATTGTAAAGGAGCGTATTGCATGCAGATGTGTGTTGTACGTTTCGAGTCTATAGCACTGTGTTAAGTCACTGCAGTTTTCTTCACAGTTTATAATGCAGCCAATTGCTGTGCCTGAAGCACCGAGATATGCATTCTCCCCTCAGATGAATGTTTTGCTTCCCCCGTTTTTATTTTTAAACAAAGAATTACAGTGAGGGCATTGAAGCACTCAGGGCTAGGCTAAAAATAACTCGAGCAGTGTGCTGTGTGTGTGGTGAAGCAAAGGCTTGTAATTCAACAGCACACATGCTCTCTGTAAAGAGAGACATGGATCACGGCTCGACAAGTTCTCTCTTCACCTGCTGCATATAAGGTAATGGAATAAGATATACCTGTGCTCTGCACTGTATTCAGATTCCATTGGAACATACTGCATTTTCCCCGTCTCCTCCCCCTCTTCTAACCATCCCCCACTCTGGCCTCTTACTCGTTTCTTCACCTGCCTATCACCTCCCCTGCTGCCCCCCTCCTTCTCATTCTCCCATGGTCCACTCTCTTCCCTCTGGTCCGGCCTTTTTCCTTTCACACCGATCATCTCCCGGCTTTTTACTTCATACCCTCCCCCACCCATCCGGCTCCACCTGTCACCTTTTAACTTGTCCTCATTCCCTTCCCACCACCTTTTTATTCTGGCATCTCCCCCCTTTCTTTCCAGTCCTGATGAAGGATCTCAGCCCAAAACATAGACTGTTTATTCATTTGTAGAAATGCTGCCTGAGCTGCTGTGTTCCTCCAGCACCTTGTGTGTTACTGCATTTTATTACTGGCAACTCTGCCTGTTCCCTGTCATCCTACAAGCTGTTTCTATTCAGTCAGGAATCCTCCTTCCTTCACCCTCCTTTCCAACTTGAATACTACCTGCTCATCCTTTCACACATGAATTTCCCAATAATACTAGACACTCTGTGGCCACACCTGTACACCTGGTCATTAATGCGGATATCTAATCAGCCAATCACATGGCAGCAACTCAATGCGTAAACACATGCAGACATGGCCAAGAGGTTTATTTGTTGTTCAGACCAAACATCAGAATGAGGAAGAAATGTGATCTAAGTGCCTTGGACCATGGCATGCTTGTTGGTGTCAGATGGGGCGGTTTGAGTATCTCAGAAATTGTTGATCTCCTGAGATTTTTCACACACAACTTTCTCTAGAGTTGACAGAGGATGGTGCGAGAAACAAAAAATATCCAGTTAATGGCAGGTTTGTGGGCAAAGAAACCTTGTTAATGAGAGAGGTCAGAAGAAAATGGTCGGACGGGTTCAAGCTGACAGTAACTCTAATAACCACATTACAGCAGCGGTGCACGGAAGATTATCTGTGAACACACAACACGTCAAACCTTGAACTGGATGGACTACAGGAGCAGAAGACCATGAGCGTGTATTCAGTGGCCATTTTATTAGGTATAGGGGGTAGCTGATAGAGTTGTTGCTGAGTGTATACCCAAGCTTTGCACCATATTCCGATGCCATTGGAGAATAGTGTCTTATTACTGGCCAAGTCCAGCTGTTCCCTGTGCTCCTGCAAGCTGTTTCCATTCACACAGGAACCCTCCCTCTTTCACCTGCCTTTCAACTTGGAATCCATCCGGGTCGTCTTTTCAAAGTTCAAAGTAAGTTTATTATCAAAGTACAGAAATATCACCACATACAACCCTGAAACTCATTTTCTTGTGGGCATTCACAGTAAATGCAAATAAATAAAAAAACAGACAAAATAATAAGAGTAAATATAAATTTGAGAACATGAGATAAAGAGTCCTTAAAAAGAGTCCATAGGTTGTAGAAACAATTCAGAGATGGGGTGAGTGAAATTATTGCCACTGGTTCAAGAAATTTATGGTTGAAGGGTAACTGTTCCTGAACCCAGTGATCTAGATCCTGAGGCTCCTGTACCCGCTTCCGGATGGCAGCAATGAGAAGAGAGCGTGTCCTGGATGATCCTTGAAGATGGATGCTGCTTTCCTGTGACTGCACTCCTTGCAGATGAATTTCCCAGTAACAACGTACAGTGTATTGGCTGTGCTGCTGGTTTGTGGAGACTGACAGTCACATTCTATCCTTGTTGCAAGCTGGAGAATCCATTCTCAGGTGCAGACAGAGCTGGCAAAGGTTGTCATCCTGATCTTTGGGCTGGCAACAGTTGCAACAGACATGAGACCTGAGCCATGTGTGAAGATATTCAAATATTTAGTATATTTTACAAACTAAAGCTGTGAAGCATCATCGATCGGTGATCGTCTGCAACAAGCAGCAGCTCACAACCGTTACACTTTAAACAGGAAAAAAGAATTAATTTCTTCAGAGCTTTTGTGTTGTTAAACACAAACACAAGCAATGATAGTATGCAGTCAGACTGTCAGGAAGGGCAGGCAGATGATAGGACAAAATTGCAGCCAGCAGAATGAGTATCAGTGCAGAATCAAAAAAGGTAACAAATACGGTATTCAAAGTCTTATATCTCAATGCACAGAGTATAAGAAATAAGGTGGATGATTTTGTTGCACTTTTACAGATTGTCAGGTATGATGTGGGCATCACTGCGTTGTGGCTGAAGGATAGTTGTAGTTAGGAACTGAATGTCCAAAGTTACGCATTATATCGGAGGGACAGGAAGGTAGACAGAGGGGGTGGTGTGGCTCTACTGGTAAAGAATGGCATCAAATCAGTAGAAAGATGTGACATAGGATCAGAAGATGTTGAATCCTTGTCGCTTGAGTTAAGAAACTGCGTGTGTAAAAGGACCCTGATGGGAGTTATATACAGGCCTCCCAACACTACCTGGGATGTGGGCCACAGATTACAATGGAAAGTCGAAAAGGCAGGTCAAAATGACAATTTTATGATAATCATGGGTGATTTTACCATGGAGGTAGACAGGGAAAATTGGGTTGGTAAAGGATCTCAAGAGAGTGAATTTGTTAAATGCCTATGAGATGGCTTTTTAGAGCAGTTTGTTATTGAGCCTATTAGGGGATCAACTATTCTGGATTGGGTATTATGTTAGAAACTGGAGCTGATTAGGGAGTTTAAGGTAAAGGAACACTTAGGAGCCAGTGGTCATAATATGACTGAGTTCAACTTGAAATTTGATAGTGAGAAAATAAAGTCTGATGTAGCGGTATTTCAGTGAAGTAAAGGAAATTACAGTGGTATGAGAGAGGAGTTGGCTAAAGTAAATTAGAAGGAGATGCTGGCAGGGAATACAGCAGAGCAGCAATAGAGTGTGTTTCGGGGAAAAATGAGGAAGGTGCAGGACATGTGTATTCCAAAAGCAAATAAATACTCAAATGGCAAAATAATACAATCATGGCTGACAAGGGAAGTCAAAGCTAATGTAAAGTTAAAAGAGAGGGCATACAGCAAAACAAAAACGAATGGTAAGACAGAGGATTGGGAAGCTTTCAAAACCCTACAGAAAGCAACTAAAATGATCATTAGGAGGGAAAAGATGAAATATGAAAGCACCTCGCAAACAATATCATGGTGAATTAAAAAGCTTTTTCAAGTATATAAAAAATAAGAGAGATGAGAGTGGACGTAGGACCACTAGAAAATGAGGCCGGAGAAATAATAATGGGGGACAAGGAGATGGTGGATGACCTAAGTGAGTATTTTGCATCAGTCTTCACTGTAAAAGACACTAGAGTGTGCCAGATGTTGAAGGGTGTGAAGGGAGAAAAGCGCACCCTAGGGTTCTGAAAGAGGTAGCAGTAGAGATTGTGGAGGCATGAGTAATGATCTTTCAAAAATCATTGGACTCTGGCATGATGCCAGAGGACTGGAAAACTGCAAATGTCACTCCACTCTTTAAGAAAGGAGGAAGGCAGCAAAAAAAGAAATTATAGACCACTGGTTGGGAAGGTGTTGAAGTCAATTGCTAAGGATGAGGTGATGGAGTACTTGGTGACACAGAACAAGATAGGACAAAGTCAGCATGGTTTCCTTAAAGGAAAATCTTGCTTGATGAGCTGGTTGGAATTCTTTGAGGAGGTTGCAGTAGGATTGTTATAGGGGATGCAGTGGATGTTGTGTATTTGGATTTTCAGAAGGCCTTTGACAAGGTGCCACATATGAAGCTGCTTACCAAGTTAAGAGCCCATGGTATTATAGTAAAGTTATTGGCATGGGTAGAGCTTTTGCTGATTGATAGGAGGCATCGAGTGGATATAAAAGGATCCTTTTCAGGTTGGCTGCCGGTGACTAGTGGTGTTCCACAGGTATCAGTGTTGGGACTGTTACTTTTTATGCTGTATATAAATGATTTAGATGATAGAATAGATAGCTTTGTTGTCAAGCTTTCAGATGATACAAGATTAGTGGAGGGGCAGGTAGTGTTGAGGAAACAGGTAGGCAGAAGGACTTAGACAGATTAGCAAAAAGGGCAAGGAAGTGGCAAATGAAATACAATGTTGAAAAATGCATGGTCATGAACTTTGGTAGTAGAGATAAATGTGCAGACTATTTTCTAAATGGGGAGAAAACCCAAAAATCTGAGATGCAAAGGGACTTGGGAGTCCTTGTGCAGAACACCCTAAAAGTTAACTTGTAGGTAGAGTCGGTGGTGAGGAAGCAAATGCAATGTTTGTACTCATTTCAAGAGGTCTAGAATACAAGAGCAAGAATGTGATGCTGAGGCTTTATAAGGCACTGGGGAGACCTCACCTTGAGTATTGTGAACAGTTTTGTGCTCCTTATCTAAGAACATGTGTGCTGGCATTGAAAAGGGTTCAGAGGAGATTCACAAGGATGATTCCAGGAATGAAAGTGTGATCATATGAGGAATATTTGATGGCTCTGGGCCTGTACTCACTGGAATTTAGGAGGATGAGGGGATCTGATTGAGCAGACTCAATGGGCCAAATGGCGTGATCCTGCTCCTATATCTTATGGTCTTATGCTATTATCATTAAGAAACCATTGGTTAGATACTGTACATGGAGGGGTAGGACTTAGTGAGAGATGGACCAAATGCAGGAAATTGGAACTCGATCAAAAGTTCAATGTAAGTGTGTTAGCAAGGTATGTTTATGTCACCATACACTAGTCTGACATTCAGTTTCATGCAGGCATTCACAGCAGATATCAAGAAAGGCAACCAGATCAATAGAAAATAAAGACTGACAAACAATCAATGTGTCAAAGTAGACAAAATGTGCAATTACTAAATAAGTAAACAGATAAATAAATGAATAAATGATCTATTTATTTAGAGACAAACAGCATGGCGTAGGCCCTTCCAGCTCTCCGAGCCACACCACCCCATCAACCCCCAACAACCCTAATTAACCCTAACCCTAGTCACGGGACTATTAACAATGACCAATTAACCCACCTGTTATGACTTTGGACACGGCGAGGAAACCAGAAGACCCAGAGAAACCCCGTGCATTCCATGGGGGGAGCGTTTGGAGATTTCTTACAAATGCCGCCAGAATTGAACAATGAACGCCCAAGCCGTAACAATGTTGTGCAATAATACTGAGAACATGAGCTGTAGAGTCCTTGAAAATGAGTCCATAGGTTGTGGAATCAGTGTTGACGGGAGTAAAATTATACAGACTGTTTCAGGAGCATGATGGTTGAAGGGTAACTGGCTCCCGAACCAGCGTGGTATAGATGGGCATGCACCATGGAGGGCACCGACTGTTTGGGATGAAGAGCCTGTAGCCTTGCTATATCATTCTGCGACTCACACTGCAACTGTGTTTCCCTCTCGTCACTCATGACAGTTCTTTCAAGATGAACACATCTTTAGGATTAGCACCAGTCAGTGAGTACCTGTTCTTAGCAAGAGGTTTAAGAAAGAAATCAGGAGGGCTAAAAGAAGACATGAGGTTGCCTTGGCAGTCAAAGTGAAGGATAATCCAAAGAGCTTTTACAAGTATATTAAGAGCAAAAGGATTGTGAGGGATAAAATTGGTCCTCTTGAAGATCAGAGTGGTCGGCTATGTGCGGAACCAAAGGAAATGGGGGAGATCTTAAATAGGTTTTTTGCGTCTGTATTTACTAAGGAAACTGGCATGAAGTCTACGGAATTAAGGGAAACAAGTAGTGAGATCATGGAAACTGTACAGATCGAAAAGGAGGAGGTCCTTGCTGTCTTGAGGAAAATTAAAGTGGATAAATCCCCGGGACCTGACAGAGTGTTCCCTCGGACCTTGAAGGAGACTAGTGTTGAAATTGTAGGGGCCCTGGCAGAAATATTTAAAATGTTGCTGTCTACAGGTGAGGTGCTGGAGGACTGGAGAGTGGCTCATGTTGTTCCGTTGTTTAAAAAAGGATCGAAAAGTAATCCGGGAAATTATAGGCTAGTAAGTTTAACGTCGGTAGTAGGTAAGTTATTGGAGGGAGTACTAAGAGACAGAATCTACAAGCATTTGGATAGACAGGGACTTATCAGAGAGAGTCAACATGGCTTTGTGCGTGGTAGGTCATGTTTGACCAATCTATTGGAGTTTTTCGAGGAGGTTACCAGGAAAGTGGATGAAGGGAAGGCAGTGGATATTGTCTACATGGACTTCAGTAAGGCCTTTGACAAGGTCCCGCATGGGAGGTTAGTTAGGAAAATTCAGTCGCTAGGTATACATGGAGAGGTGGTAAATTGGATTAGACATTGGCTCAATGGAAGAAGCCAAAGAGTGGTAGTAGAGAATTGCTTCTCCGAGTGGAGGCCTGTGACTAGTGGTGTGCCACAGAGATCAGTGCTGGGTCCATTGTTATTTGTCATCTATATCAATGATCTGGATGATAATGTGGTAAATTGGATCAGCAAATTTGCTGATGATACAAAGATTGGAGGTGTAGTAGACAGTGAGGAAGGTTTTCAGAGCCTGCAGAGGGACTTGGACCAGCTGGAAAAATGGGCTGAAAAATGGCAGATGGAGTTTAATACAGACAAGTGTGAGGTATTGCATGTTGGAAGGACAAACCAAGGTAGAACATACAGGGTTAATGGTAAGGCGTTGAGGAGTGCAGTAGAACAGAGGGATCTGGGAATACAGATACAAAATTCCTAAAAGTGTCGTCACAGGTAGGTAGGGTCGTAAAGAGAGCTTTTGGTACATTGGCCTTTATTAATCAAAGTATTGAGTATAAGAGCTGGAATGTTATGATGAGGTTGTATAAGGCATTGGTGAGGCCGAATCTGGAGTATTGTGTTCGGTTTTGGTCACCAAATTACAGGAAGGATATAAATAAGGTTGAAAGAGTGCAGAGGAGGTTTACAAGGATGTTGCCGGGACTTGAGAAATTCAGTTACAGAGAAAGGTTGAATAGGTTAGGACTGTATTCCCTGGAGCGTAGAAGAATGAGGGGAGATTTGATAGAGGTATATAAAATTATGATGGGTATAGATAGAGTGAATGCAAGCAGGCTTTTTCCACTGAGGCAAGGGGAGAAAAAAACCAGAGGACATGGGTTAAGGGTGAGGGGGGAAAAGTTTAAAGGGAACATTAGGGGGGGCTTCTTCACACAGAGAGTGGTGGGAGTATGGAATGAGCTGCCAGACGAGGTGGTAAATGCGGGTTCTTTTTTAACATTTAAGAATAAATTGGACAGATACATGGATGGGAGGTGTATGGAGGGATATGATCCGTGTGCAGGTCAGTGGGACTAGGCAGAAAATAGTTCAGCACAGCCAAGAAGGGCCAAAAGGCCTATTTCTGTGCTGTAGTTTCTATGGTTCTATGGTTTAGAAATGACAATTATTACTGTCCTAGTCAACAAGCTCCAAAATCTGGGCCAATGTAATGCACTAACAAGAGAAAATCTGCAGGTGCTGGAAATCCAAGCAACACACACAAAATGCTGGAGGAACTCAGCAGGCCAGGCAGCTTCTATGGAAAGAGTAAACCATCGGCATTTTGATCTGGGAAATGTTGACTGTTTACTCTTTTCCATGGATACTGCCTGGCCTGCTGATTTCCTCCAGCATTTTGTGTGTGTTGCTATAAATCCCCCTCTACATTTGGATTCTTGACTTCCTCACCGTGAGACTACAGTCTGTGCGGATGAGAAATAACATCCCACCCTCGCTGACAATCAGCACTGCTGCACCTCAAGGATGTGTGTTTAGCCCACTGCTTCACTCTCTCTACACCCATGATTGTGTGGCTAGGCACAGCTCAAACACCATCTATAAATGTGCCGATGCTATTAAACCCGATCCTGAGTCGGATACTGATGAATCTCCATCCACAACCAGAGGTTTGTCACTCAATTTACACCAGCTGGACACCTTCAAATCAACACAATGCCTCTCAGTGAAGGACACAGCCACACGCTCGGTCTTTATAAAGCAAGGTTAGTTTTTACGTGGACAATGAAGCAGCTTCACTGCAGCCAGACAAAAGAGACATCACCTTGTCTGTTCAACAATCTTTTATCATAGATTTATTTTTCCTTTTTTCACATATTCCAATTTCCATTTTCTTTCATGGATTTCTGTTTCTTACAGATTTATTACTTCCACAAAATATAGAGCATAGAGCAGTACAGCACAAGTACAGGAGCATCGGCTCACAATATTGAGCTAAAACAATTAAATTAGTAATCAGATGGCCAACTAAACTAATCTCTTCTGCCTACACAATGTCCATATCCTTCCATTTTCCTCACATTCATGTCTCTATCTAATCTTCTCTTATAAGTCCCTAATGTATCTGCCTCTACCACCACCCCAGGTAGTGCATTCCAGGCACCCACCACTCTCTGTGTGTTTTAAAAAAAAACTTGCCCTCATATTCCTTTGATATTACCCCCTCACCTTAAATGCATCCCCTCTAGTATTAGACACAGTCTGTCTGCTCTCTCTATGCCACTCATTATCCTATAAACCTCTATCAGATCTCCCCTCAGCCTCTGCCACTCTGGAGAAAACAACCCAAGTTTGTCCAACCTCTCGTTATAGCACATGCCTTTGAATCCAGACAACATCCTGGTTGAACCCCTTCTGCGTCCTCTCCAAAGTCTTGACATCCTTCCGATAACAGGGTGACCAAAACTGTACGCAATACTCCATTTACAACTTGAATTTGGCATTCTCCACCAACCCTGCTACGCTTAGCGATTTCTTCTGCAGGGGTGTGGAGGGTTGGTAGGTGCAGATTACTCCTCGGCTCAATCACCAGGAATGCTGCCTCTCTCAACACTGCCGTTGGTTGTCTGTATTTCCTCAGAGCCGTCTGCATTTGGTCTCTGCCCACGTGAGATCTTTTCATGGATTTGGTACTGCAGACAGTTTTGTATTACAGGCCACATTCTCTCTTCCTATGCTCCCACACAACTCTTGCTGCATGAAGTGTTTATCCGTCTTCATGGAGAAAGTGAGCAAAATGTGAGTCTCAGAGATGATTTTATTTACTTAGAGATATAGCATTGGACAGGCTCGTCCAGCCCACCAAGCTGTGGCACCCAGCAACCCACTGATTAAACCCTAGCCTCATCACAGGACAATTGTCACTGACCAATTCACCTACTAACCGGTACGTCTTTGGAAAGTGGGAGGAAATCAGAGCACCAGGAGGAAACCTGTGTGCTTATAGGAGAAGGTACAAGGTTCCTGGTAGAGGATACCGGAAATTAACTCCGAACTCTGCTGTAATAGCATAGCATTCACCTCTGCCCTACCGTGGTGCCCCAATCACCGAATTCAGGATGCTGAGACAGGAGACTGCAGACGCTAGATTGTGGAGCAGCACACAGTCTGCTGGGGGGAGCCCCATGGGTTGAGCAGCACCTGTTGGGGTGGGGAGGAAGGGAATTGTCAACATTTCTTCTGCATCCTCTCACAGATGCTGCATGACCTGTTGAGCTCTTGCACATTGTTGCTCATCTCTCGGGATTTTAGTTTGTGGCAATAATTATATTTTATGCCAATAGATCCAGTGGATAGCTAGAGACTTCTTTCCCAGGGTGAAAATGGCTAATAGTAGAGGGCGTAATTTTGAAGTGACTGGAGGAAAGCATAGAGGGAACATCAGAGGTAGGTTGTTTACACAGAGAGTTGTGGGTGTGTGTAAGCCTGCCAGGGGTGGTGGTACAATGGGGCATTTCAGAGACTCTTAGACAGGCACCTGGATGATCGAAAAATGAAGGACTTGTGGGAGGGAAGGGTTAAATTAATCTTGGAGTAGGTTAAAAGGTCGGCATGACATCGTGGACCAAAGGAGCTGTTCTGTGCTGTGATGTTCTATGTTCTGTGAACAGGCATGAACCTACGAGCAGCACTTCACTTCTTGCTTTCTTTTAGCACTACATACTTATTTTTATATATTTTTTATTGTAAGTTATAGTATTTTTTGTCTTGCACTGTACTGCTGCCACGAAACAACAAATTTCACAACATATGTCAGTTATAAAAACTTCATTCTAATTCTGATTCTGATATTCTGGGCAAATTCTTGGTGGTCAGAATAAAAATACATTCACAGTTTTCAATCCTTTGATAAATTAACATTCTTTTGGAACGTTAATTCAAGGTTCAAAGTAAATTTATTATCAAAGTACATATATGTCACCATATACAACACCGAGATTCATTTTCTTGTGGGCATACTCAATAAATACAAAGAAAATTTTAAAAAACCCGAAAGAATGATAATAAATAAATAAGAAATAAATATCAAGAACATGAGATGAAAAGTTCTTGAAAGTGAGTCCGTAGGTTGTGGGAACAATTCAGTGTGGGGTGAGTGAAGTTGAGTAAATTTATCCCCTCTGGTTAAGAGCCTGCTGGTTGAGGGGTAATAACTGTTGCTGAATCTGGTGGTGTGGGTCCTGAGGCTCCTGTACCTCCTTCCTGATGGTGGCAGTGAGAAGAGAGCACGGCCTGGATGGTGGGGGTCCTTGATGATGGATGCTGCTTTCCTGTAACAGGGCTCTGTGTTGATGTGCTCAGTGGGAGGGAGGGCTTTACCTGTGATGGACTGGGCTGTATCCATTACTCTTCAAGGGCACTGGTGAATATTCTCGGATGGTTTAATGTAAGGAATTTATTTTTTATGCAGTTAAGTTATTCTATGATACTCAGGATAATATATGCAATTTCTTCCAATCCTTAATTCTGAACCAAGACACCAAAAGTTTCCTTTTTAAAGTCTTCCTTGACCCATGCATCAGTATGCCATCCAGCACCGAAGGCAATTTGCCTGGTTTCATCTTCCATCAAGGTCAATTAAGCTTCCATCCAATGCAGTCCCAGGACTGAGATGACGTGCATGAACCAATTGAATTTTACCCTGATGTGTCAGGAGGTCACCTGAAGCAGCTGGACCTATTAGAGTTCTTTTCCTCCAACACGATGTCCACAGGGTGGATGAAGCCTTCCAATGTCAGGGTGATGCATCAGCGACTCTCTCACTGTAGCACTAAAGCAGTTTTATCCTGTCTGTGCAAACGGCAGAGACCCCCCACTGGGAAATAATAGCCATATTCATCACCAATGCACTGAGTTTTATTTCCATAAGACATAGGAGCAGAATTAGGCCATTAAGCCTGTCAAATCTGCTCTGCCAATACAATTCCCCCTCGTTCTTCTAAATTCCAGTGAGTACAGACCCAGAGCCATCAAATGCTCCTCAAATGTTAACCCTTTCATTTTCAGGATCATCCTTGTGGACCTCCTCTGGATCCTCTCCAATATCTGCACATCTCTTGTTAGATAATTGGCCAAACCGGCTGACAGTGTGGTCTGACCAATGTCTTATAAAGCATCAGAATTACATCTTTGCTTTTATAGTTTCGTCCTCCCGAAATGAATGCTAACTTTGCATTTGTTTTGGAAATATTTCTGGACATTTCACTTGAACTACTGTTTGTGGCTCAGTCTGGTTTAAGTCTAGTGCTGACTGTTACTGCCTGGTACCAAACCTCTGGAGTATCCATTTATCCCTCTGCTACATGCTCAACCCCCTGCCTCTCCTGCACCACAGACCCCAGAATCCATTAATCTGTGTACTCCCTACAATGGAGCTTTGGGGAAGCACCACAGAGAGAGCTCTATTGAAAAACTCTTTTAATACAATTTGTCGTCTGTCTTCCTCCTGATCTGAATATTTCTATAACACTAACTCCAAGCTGAATATTGGATTTATCAGCAGGATATGGTTTGAGACAACAAAATTTAATTTGTGAGTTGGAACACGGGCTACAGAGAGAGAGAAGGGAAGACAGTAGTAAGTCGGTTTCAATACTGTGCAGTACTAATTACTAAGTGAGCAGGCAAGATAACAAAACATGACAGTTCGTTTATATTCAAACAAACAAATTGCTTGAACCTGAGAGGAAATTATCTTTGAGAAATTGGATGCATTTATAAACCACTTTCTAGGAATTGCATTGGAAATGAAGAGTATCAGATGCAAGACTATAACTCTGTCATGTAACAGGCTTGTACAAACACTTTGTCGTGAATACAACCCTCTACTCTGCCCCAGCTTCTGGGGAGGGGCTATTGACCTGGAATGTTTACAAAGATACCACCGAAGCAGATTCAGGTTTGCTGTCACTGACGTATGCCATGAAATCTGTTGTTTTGTGAAATACAGTGTAATACATGAAAATCACTATTCAGCAGGATAAAATAAGAGATGTAAAAAACAAAGATTAGTTTTATTTGTCATATGTACATTGAAACATGCAGTGAAATGTCTCATTTGCATCAACAACCAGAAAAGTCAGAGGATGTGTTGGGGGAGGCCTACAAGTGTCACCATGATTTCTGTGCCCGCGTAGCTTGCCCACAACTCACCGCCCCAAATCCGAACAGGACACATTTTGAATATGGAAGGAAACTGGAGTCCCCAGAGGAAGCCCACACAGTTACGGGGAGAAGGTACAAACTCCGTACAGACCACGGCGGGAATTGAATCCCAGTTGGTGATTACTCGTGCTGCAAGGTGATTGCGCTAACCACTGTGCTGAAGTGCTGCCTGTGAAGGTGGGTTTCGCAGACCTGTTCTGAATCGAGTCGGCGAGGCCCTGGGACAAGGGTGAGGGTCACCTCAATGTCTGACCGATTTCAGGCCTGGTCCAGATTGCAAAGTCTGATAGGGGCAAATCGAGGCAGCGGGTCCCAGGTCCCAGAGTCTATCAAAGTGACAGGGCCTGGATCCAGGAGTGTATCGAAGTGACGGGGCCCGGATCCAGGAGCGTATCGAAGTGACGGGGCCCGGATCCAGGAGCGTATCGAAGTGACGGGGCCCGGATCCAGGAGTGAGGAAAGACCCGCTGCTTGACCAATTTAGGTACCGGGCTAGATTGAAAAGGTTAGGGGGTCAGGGCCAGAGGAAAGGGCCAGGCCGGTGTTTGGCTCGCTGATTGGCGAGGTTTACTCATCTCTGCGCTGAACTGAGGCTGTGGCCTGCAGCTAATGGGCCCTTGGATTGGCTACAGTGATGACCAACTTTGTGGCTGTGGACTCACTTTTGTGAACTTGAGTTCTGAATATTACTTGCTGACTTTTATTGTTTGCATGGTTTGTTATTTTCTGCTCATTGGGTGTTTAATAGTCTTCACTTTTAATGGGTTCTACTGGATTTCTTTGTTTTGTGGCTCCCTGTAAGGAGATAAACCTCTTGGTTGTATATAGTCTACATACTTTGATAATAAATGTACTTTGAACTTTGTTCCCTGGGTTGGTTAGGTCTCCCTATCAGTATGCTATTGATGGTTTGGTTTTGGACACACCTGTCATTTTCCTTAAGGAAAATCTCGGGAATTTCTCAAAGGTTTTTCTGAAATACCTTTTGCTTGTCTTGCCTCCCCGAAGAGCGAACATCTCTTTGAGTGGAGTGACAGAAACTTTTTCCCAGGGCAGAAATGGCTAATACTAGGGGTCATAAATTGGAGGAAATTAATTCAAGATTCAAAAAACTTTGTTGTCATTCTAACCATACATCAGCTCTGCAGGGCAGAATGAGACAGCGTTTCCCAGGAGCAGTGCAATCATAACATAACAAATGCAACACTAAATAATAAACATAACAATAAATACTAAAACACAACAGCCACATGTCAGTTAAAATCAGTTATAAGTGTCCAGTGCAAGTTAAAAGTGTCCAAAGCAGAGTCGGGTAGAGCAGCTATTTAGCAGTCTGACTGCCTGTGGGAGGAAGCTGTTTAGTAGCCTTGTGGTTTTAGTTTTGATGCTCCTGTGACGTTTGCCTGATGGCAGAAGAACAAACAGTTCATGGAGAGGGTGTGAGGGGTCTTTAATGATGTACCGTGTCTTCTGGAGGCATCGACTCTGAAAGAGGTCTTGGACAGAAGGTAGGGAGACCCCAATAACCTTCTCTGCTCCCCTAACCACCCTCTGCAAGGCTTTTTTGTCAACAGCACTGCAGCTGGAGTACCAGGTTGTGATGCAAAAGGTCAGCACACTCTCAACCACGCCTCTGTAGAATGTAGTTAAGATGTTAGTGGGGAGTGATGCTTGTTTAAGCTTCCTCAGAAAGTGCAATCTCTGCTGGGCCCGTTTCACAATCCCAGTGGTGTTCCTGGACCAGGTGAGATTGTCCGAGATCTGCACCCCAAGGAACTTGATGTTTCCCACTCTCTCCACTGTGGAGCCGCTGATGCTGAGGGGTGTGTGCTCAGGCTGAGACCGTCTGAAATTGACGATCATATAAGGGGAATGTCAGAGGTAGGTATTTTACAGAGAGAGCAGTGGGTGTATGGAACGCCTGGGGGGGGGGGGGGTAGAAGCAGATACATATGGGGCATTTAAGAAACCACATTTCATAGAAGAATGGATGGTGTTGTGGGAGGGAAGGGTGAGATTGATCTTAGAGTACGTTAAAAGGCCAGCACAACATTGTGTGCTGCAGTGCTCAATGTTCTATCGCTTAATGCTGCCAGTGTTGAGGCTTCAAGATCACACAGAAATGCAACTGAATATATTCACCGAAGTGAGTTGTTAACTCCTGTCAAGTCATCTCAGTCCGTTACTGTTCGTAGATGGAAAAAAGTGAACTTACATCAATGTGCTTGTCTGTCACCCATTTCAGAGTCACTCTGGTTATTAGCCCAGGAGACTAATTAAGCCACAGACGTCAACTGTGAGCTTGGTGTTAGCAGATGTGAGTCACATCGTTGTCAGCTGACAGCTGTGCAAATCGCACTGGTTATGATGGGGCATCTTGGCTGAAGTGAAATGCGGTAATTCCACTGTGTGAAAGCTCACTGCTCTGGAGACAGCCAGCATCCACTCGACCTGGATCGCGTGCTTCAGGGGCTGATATTGGTCACTGACAGAGACCAAAACGTGACTGGGGAAATGGGGTGAGGATAATTTCTCAAAACTCAATACCTGCCCTACGGTGGGGTTTAGGACATAGTTCATAGATCATCAAGAATATATATCGTAGAACATTGAACACAGTACGAGTTCCTAGACCCACGACATTGTGCCAACCCTTTAGCCTGCTCTAAGATCAGTCTAACTACTCCCTCATACATGGCCATCCATTTTTCTATCATTCATGTGCCTATTCCTGAGTCTCCTCAGTTCCCCTAATGCATCTGTCTCTACCACACCTCTGTCCCTTCCACATACCCACCACTCAGTGTGCTTAAAAGATAAAAACAACCTGCCTCTGACATTCCCTCTGCACTTTCCTCCAGGACATGAAGCATATGATAAAATATGCCAAAGTCAGCCTGGTTTCCTTAGGGGGAAATCTTGCCTGATAAATCTGTTGGAATCCTTTGAGGAAATAACAGTCAGGATAGACTGCAGGAGTTGGTGTTGGACAGAGGAGAATCAGTGGATTTTCTGAAGGCCTTTGACAAAGGGCAACCCATGAGGCTCTTAACAAGATAAGAGCCCATGGTATTACAGGAAAGACACCAGCATGGATGGAAGATTGGCTGACTGCCTGATGCACTATCAATTACTCCAAAAGACTGGAAGTAGAGTAAATACTGAAAGGCTTTAATTAGCAGTAAAATCTGACCTCGACTATGCTGAGTATCTGCCCCTGGACTGAGGGAGGAGCAGTGGCCCAATCGCCTTTATTCAGGGGTCTGTAGGAGGAGCCACAGGAGCCGTCAGCAGAGGGGCGTGTCCAGACAGGTAACCCAGTTACAACCTATATATATGGTTTACCACACTGCCCTTGTTGTTAGAAAATTTACTATACAACTCGTAATTAATGAAAGCTCACACAATAATGTCTCTGCACAAACAACAAAGTAACTATGTTGACCCCAGGCCTACAGCTTAGAACATAAATTCTACCATTCCCTCTGTACCAATACTCACTCAGACCACTTTTCTAATTTATAACACTGAAATGGAGGGGGCCAGATGATTGATCCTTTTTTCACCCAGCCCGTGGTGTGGGGGTTCTTCCTTGTGATGATTTGTTTCTAGAGTTTTCGTACTTGTGCATTTGAAACTCCTTATTTTAAATGTACTATCAGTTCAAATAGTGCACTTCATTCCTGTTGGCACGAGCTCATCTGGGTTACCTATAACACCTTCATGCCTTAGATGACTTTTTTTGTTCTTCTTAACTCTGGTTCAAAGCAGGACAGTCAGACACTGGGCCGAGATGACGAGATTACTTCTGCAAATCTGCCATTGTAAACAATACATGGCTTAACTGAAAATGATCTGAGGTTGAGAAGTTCAGTAGCTGAAACTCCATGTGTCCACGTTCAATTGTTCTGATTAGATTATCTCAGAGCCAGAATCAGTTCTCAAACAATTCACAGGATGGAGGTTACAGAGCAGCCTCACAAAATGGTAGCCTCCATTCCTTCTAGCACATGGCAAGATCAAAGGCAATTGATTTGACTTCTTCCACTGTCCTTGACCCATTCAAGTTTGATGTTTTCTTCCAAATTTGAATTCCTCCATGGCTAACATTTGGAAGCAAACACTGGGAATAAAGGAAGATTTTGCTGGTTAGCTGCTGGTGACCAGTGTTGGGACAGCTTCTTTTCACATTGTCTATGGTATGATTTGGATGAAGGAATTGATGGGTTTATGGCCAAGTTTGTGGACTATACAAAGAGAGGTGGAGGGGCAGGTAGTGTTGAGGAAGCAGGTTGTCTGCAGAAGGACTTGGACTGATTGGGAGAGTGAGTAAAGAACTGGCAGACGGAATACCATGTAGCGAAGTGTATGGCAGTGCACTTTGACAAAAGGAATAAAGGGGTGGACTGTTTACTCAATGTGGAGAAAAATTCAGAAATCAGAGGTGCAGAAGGACTTGGGAGTCCTCATACAAGACTCCCTAAAGGCTAATTTCCAAGTTGAATCAGTGGTAAGAAAGGCAAATGTAATGTTAGCATTCATTTCAAGAGGACTAGAATACAAAAGCAAGGCTGTAATACTGAGGCTTTATAAGGCACTGGTCAGACTGCACTTGGAGTATTGTGAGCAGCTTTAGGCCATTTATCTAAGAAAGGATGTGCTGGCATTGAAGAGAGCCCAGACGAGGTTCACAAGAATGATCCCAGAAATTAAAGGGTTAACATTTGAGAAATGTTTGCTAGCTTTGGGCCTGTACTCAATGGAGTTTAGAAGAATAAGTGGGGATCTCATTGAAACCTACCGAATACCGAAAGGCCCAGATAGAGTGGATGTGAAGGTGATGTTTCCTATAGTGGGGGAGTCTAGGTCCAGAGGGCACAGCCTCAAAATAGAGGGATGTCCAATTAGAATAGAGATGAGGAGGAATTTCTTTAGCCAGAGGGAGGTGAATTTATTGCCACAGACGACTGTGGAGGTTAAGTCGTTGGGTATGTTCACGGTGGAAGTTTATTCGCTTCTTGGTCAGTCAGAGTGTTGAAGGTTTTGGGGAAAAGGCAGGAGATGAGGATGAGAGGGGTAATAAATCAGCCTTGAAGGAAGAGTGGAGAAGACTCGATGGGCCGAATGGCTCATTACATCCTATGTCTTATGGCCTAAGACATTTCGGACTAAAGCAAGGAGACATATATTCACCCAGAGATTAGTGAGCCAGGGGAATTCTCTACCACAGAACGAAAGCAGTGGAGGCCACGTCACTGAATATATTTCAAAAGGAGACAGATTTCTGGACAGGGAATCAGCGGCTATGCTGCGTAACAGTTCAAAAGGAAAGTGTTAAATAGTAAACACAAAACGTCAACTGTACTCTTTTCCATAGATGCTGCCTGGCCTGCTGAGTTCCTCCAGCATTTTGTATGTGTTGCTCTGGATTTCCAGCATCTGCAGATTTTCTCCTGTTTGTGATTAGGCTATTCTGTTTTAAGGTTATGATTCAATCCTCTCCACAGATGCTGCCTGACCTGCTGAGTTCCTTCAGCACTTTGAGTGTTAGCTGCTGAGGTGGTAAATATCGCTATAATCCTATCTGTCAGCTCCCCCCCCCCCCCCCGCTCCTGCCTCTCCCTGTGTGGCGTTTATTTATTTACTTTATTTAGAGATACTTCGCGGTAACAAGCCCTTCCGCAAATGAGCCCGTGACTCCCAATTACACCCACGTGACAAATTAGCCTGCTGATCAGTACATCTTTGGATGAAACCAGAGCACCTGGAGGAAATGCACACAGTCACAGGGAGAACGTAGGAACTCCTAACAGACAGCGGCTGGGATTCAGCCCGGGCCGCTGACGCTGTAATGGTGTGACGCTAACCGCAACACTATCGTGCTTCCACTGCTGTCCCTGGCAATGAGCCCAGATCACAGCTTTACGTTAAAAGCCAGTTCAATTTCCCACAAAATAATCAGTGTTTTGATAATTCAGATACAACCCGTGCAGGGGATGGTCATGGTGAACAATTCCACATTTGGGAAATGTGCTCGTAGCTGGTCTCCAAGGTCCCACTTTGTGAAAGGTGGCCTCTGGTCACACATATCTGTCAGAGACTGATTACAGGGTCTCTGCAGATGCTGGAAATCCAGAGCAACACACACAAAATGCTGGAGGAACTCAGCAGGTCAGACAGCATCTATGGAAAAGAGTGCAGTTGATGTTACGGGCCAATAAGGACTGGGTTTCGGCCTGAAAAGTCGACTACTTACTCTTTTCCATAGATGCTGCCTGAACTGCCAAGTTCCTCCAGAATTTTATGTGTATTGCTTTACCATTTCCTGTCAGTCACCTTACATACAGACACTCCTGTGCCTAGCGTCACTGTATGAGCATACAATCAATCTGTGTATCTATACAATATTATGTATTTCTTTTTTTTATTATTGTGTTCCTTATTATGTTTTTTGTGCTGCATCAGAATGGAGTAACAACTATTTCATTCCCCTTTACACTTGTGTACTGGAAATGACATTAAACACTCTTGGATGTGGTGAAAGTTGATGTGTGGTCACAAACGCCGGTCTGAAACTGATTACAGTGCTTCCTCTGGTGGAGTGTGACTGCACTGATTTGCTGGTCATCACACTTTGTGGGCCCACACCACCGGATGCTGCGAGCAGTCAAGCATATGTGTTATCATACACAGCTCCAACATGTCAGGGATATCATTCTAACATGGTGGTCCAAGGCTTCCTCTTCAGCTATAATGAGGCCACCCTTGGGTTGAAGGAGCAACACCTCATATTCCATCTAGATAGCCTACAACCTGATGGCATGAACATCAATTTCTCCTTCTGATAAACATTTTTTTTCTTTTCCCCTCCCCTTCCCTCTTCTACTCCCCACTCTGGCCTCTTACCTCTTCTCTTCAACTGCCTATCACCTCCTCCTAGTGCCCCTCCTCCTTCCCTTTCTCCCGTGGTCCGCTTTCCTCTCCTATCCGATTCCTTCTTCTCCACCTGTCACCTCCCTCCCAGCTTCTCACTCCCCCCCCCCACACCTGACTTCACCTATCATCTTCTACAAACGAGATTCCCATACCTTCACTTTCAACCCCCTTCCTTTCCAGTCCTGGTGAACGATCTCGGCCTGAAACATTGACTGCTTATTTCTGTCCCTAGATGCTGCCTGACCTGCTGAGTTCCTCCAGCATCTTATGTGTGTTCACGCTAGCTCAGCTGTCTATCTGCCCAGTGCAATCTGAGCTCAGGGCTGTGCCAAATGAAGGATTACTCCATGTAGTTTGTACGTCCTCAACCTGACAGATATGTTTCAGATGTTTGTTTGCTATTTGCTTTGCATTTGCCATCGACTTATTACCATACAGATCCTGCATAATTCCTGAGGCCAGCCAGGATGTATTTCCGGAGTGGTTATTTCTGTTCAATGAGATCGCTTCCACATTGAAATAGAAATGTAACTAGCTCTGGTAAGAATGTCATGTGACTTCCAGATAATTAGCCAACAAACAGCGCTGTGCATTTCCTTATCGAAATCTCCAGTTGCTCTTGATCTTATCACTCTCTGTTTCTCTCCTCTCTTCTTCCTCTCCCTCTCCTCGCTACCTCCACCCTCTCCCCCTCTTCCCTCCCCCTCCTCCTCTCCCTTCCTCCCCCTCCTCCTCTCCCTTCCTCCCCCTCTCCTCCATCCTTTTCCCCTTCCCATCTTTTTCCTCTCCCCCTCTCCTCCCTCCCAGCCTCCTCCCTCTCCTGCCCCCTCTCCTCCCCTCTCCTTCCCTATCAAGAAAATAGGCTGTAAAATTCGCTATTTTGCAGCAGCAGTGCACAAAAGTCACTTTAAGCCACGATATAAATATTTTAAAAATCAATATGTAGTCCAGAGAGAGAGCAAAATGGTGAGGTAGGGTTCATGGACAGTTCAGAAATCTGATGGCGGAGGGGAAGAAGCTGTTGAATGTGTGTCTTCAGGCTCCTGCCCCTCCTGCTCGATGGTAGCAATGACTAGAGGGCCTGTCCCAGCTATGATGAAGGGCCTCAGCCTGAAACATCGACCGTTTATTCCTCTGCAGAGATTTTTTGATATGCATTACCTTGCTTCTTGCCTGTTGTCTGGGCGTTGCTGAAACTACCTCTTGTGGTTGTTTTCCAGCTGTTCCGAAGTGGAAGTGTGAAACATCGTTTCCAGAGGATTATTATCAATCAGTGTTCCCTGCTCCCCTTCCCCTCCCACTTTCAAATCTCTTACTATCTCTTCATTCAGTTAGTTCTGATGAAGGGTCTCAGCCTGAAACGTCGACTGTACTTCTTCCTATAGATAGTCATAGTGATAGTCATACTTTATAGATCCCGGGGGAAATTGGTTTTCGTTACAGTTGCACCATAAATAATTAAATAGTAATAAAACCATAAATAGTTAAATAGTGATATGTAAATTATGCCAGTAAATTATGAAATAAGTCCAGGACCAGCCTATTGGCTCAGGGTGTCTGACCCTCCAAGGGAGGAGTTGTAAAGTTTGATGGCCATAGGCAGGAATGACTTCCTATGATGCCAGATGCTGCCTGGCCTGCTGCATTCACCAGCATTTTGTGTGTGTTGTTTGAATTTCCAGCATCTGAGATGTGTTTTCCTGCAGGGGTATACAAAGGAACACTATAGAATCAATGACAGACCACACATAGCAAGATGGGCAAACAGCCAAAGCAAATCTGATGGGCCGAATGGACTAATTCAGCTCCTATGTCTTAGGAAACCTTTGTTTACCGGGCTTGGGATCCAGTGATCGCATTCCCTGGATGTTTTCCAGGAAATATGCAAACGTAGAAGAGTGAGGAAAATAGATGGTAAAGAAAGTGATGAATTCTCAGCAGACGTCACTGGAATTTCCGATCACTAATCCCCCCCGAGTGCAATCTGACCTTTCCTCACGTCTGTGTCAACTCGAAGCAGGAACATTTCAGGGCCTCGCAATCCAAACAATGTATGACGACATCAGGGAAGAAAATAGGTTTCAGTGGGAACATCGCTCATCCTTCTAAACTCCAGCGAGTACAGGCCCACAGCCATCAAACTCTCCTCATAATTAACCCTTTCATTCCAATGACCTCCTCTGGACAAAGAAGATGTTAGCAATGATTTTATTACCCTCACTGTTTCTTTGGATGGAGTTAATGACCTGAACTTGGGTGCTGGCTGCCACGTGGACCCCAGCTCCCACCTCTGCTCTGCCAGCCGTGGGGGTGGACAGTGAGAGGGAGGTACGGCACAGATAAGGCCCAGGTTAGATCAGCTATCATCCTACTGACGATGGATGAGTCGAACAGCCATTTGCTTCGCCATTCGGGTTCCTGTCCCACCCACCCAGAACCAGAAACAGGTTTGTTATCACCGATGCATACTGTGAAATCTGTTGGTGCAGTTCAATACATAAAAGAATTACTATAAATTACGATAAGAATATATCATCGTCATCATCATTACCTGCTAAGTCGTATAATGTGGGCGATCATGGTGACCATGATTGTTCTTGGCAAATATTTCGCCAGAAGTGCCTTCTTCTGGCCAATGTCTTTACAAGACGGGTGACCCCAGCCGTTATCAATACTGCAGAGACTGTCTGCCTGGTGTCAGTGGTCACATTACCGTGACTTGTGATCTGCACCGGCTGCTCGTAAGACCGACCACCACCTGCTTCTGTGGCTTCATGTGACCCTGATGGGGCGCTAGGCAGGTGCTACACCTGGCCCATGGGTGACCCGCAGGCTCGCGGAGGGAAGGAGCACCTTACACCTCCTTTGGTAGAAACCAATCTCCACCCCGCCACCCAGAAAAAGATACAAAAGTTAAATAAACAGTGGAAAAAGAGAGGGAAATGGTGACGTACTCTCCAGTGTCCGGGATTGGTATTTGTTATTGCCACTTAGCTCCCAACCATCCCTCCCACAACCGCCCTGTGCAGAGTTCAGTCTTTAGCTCATAGTCAGCCCGACCTGGGACAGTCCTTAAATCTTTAATGGTGATAGATCAATCTTCCCTTCTTGTTAAATATCTTATGTTCTAATTACTCTCAACTGGTCTGTTCAATCTCTGTACCTTGATTCAGAATTTCAGATCGTTTCAAAGCTAATTACTCTGTCCCTGACAGACAGATGAAGATTAAAATGACACAAAATTGATAGTGATTTTGTTCTGAAGCACAGTGCAGATCTAATAACGGAGCTCCAGCTCTGTAGTTTGCAGGATTCTGTTCTTCAGGCAGTGAAATTTATTATCAGGCCTTGCTACAACTGTGAATCATCCCCTCACGTAATTATGATTCATGGTCCAACAGATGTCTGCCTTATAGGAAGGTAGTGACTTTGGTATCAAAACAAAACAATATTCCCACATAAGCTTTTTTGCAGCCTTGAGAGCGTCAGCGATCACTAATCAGGGTTCAATTCCCGCTGCTGTCGGTATTCGGTTTGTCCATTCTCCCTGTCACGCCGTAAGTTTTTCCAGTTACTCCCGTTTCCTTGCACCTTTCAAAGACGTATTAGTTAGGCTTAGTAAGTTATGTCCATGCTATGTTGGCAATGGAACGGACACTTGGTGATACTTACGTGCTGACCCCAGCACGTCCTCAGACTGTAGTTCAAGTTCAAATTCAGGCAGAATTGTTTTTCCAGCATGCGCGTGCGCACAGTTTGACAAAACAGTATTCTTTTGGGGCCGGTGTGCGTAGAGTGACACACAGCACACAGCACATAGTTATGATAGCACAAAATAACATTGGTCATTGATGCCAATGATGCCCTTCCTGGTATGTTTCGATGTTTCGGTAAACGTGACAAATGAAACTAATCGTTACCTAATCTTTATATTTAGCCCAAACTGATTTATAACCCACTGGTTCCTTTCTGGATCTTTTCACTGTTGCAAGAAATTGTGCTTGCTAGTTTATGTACCGCCAGCGCCTTTACTTCCTGAGAAAACTAAAGAAATCTGGCCTGTCCCCTAAAACCCTCACTAATTTTTATAGATGCACTGTAGAAAGCATTATTCTAGGGTGCATCACAACCTGCTATGGAAGTTGTCCTGTCCAAGACCGGAAGAAGCTGCAGAAGATCGTGAACACGGTGCAGCACATCACATAAACCAATCTTCCGTCCTTGGACTCACCTTACACCGCACGCTGTCGGAGCAGTGCTGCCAGGATAATCAAGGACACGACCCACCCAGCCAACACACTTTTCGTCCCTCTTCCTTCTGGGAGAAGGTTCAGGAGCTTGAAGATTCGTACGGCCAGATTTGGGAACAGCTTCTTTCCAACTGTGATAAAACTGCTGAATGGATCCTGACCTGGATCTGGGCCGTACCCTCCAAATATCCGGACCTGCCTCTCGGTTTTTTGCACTACCTTACTTCCCATTTTTCTATTTTCTATTATTTATGATTTATAATTTAAATCTTTAATATTTACTAATTTTAACTATTTTTAATATTTATAATATTTAATATTTGTCATCCAGGGAGTGTGAAGCGCAGAATCAAATATCGCTGTGATGATTGTATGTTCTAGTACCAATTGTTTGGCGACAATAAAGTATTAAGTATAAGTATAGCAAGATCCCAGAAGAGATATTCTGATGGTGGCCAAATCTATTCTTTTTCTTGTGTGACGTGACTACCAGCAGCTGGGAGAAAAAGATTTTCCCCTTTCTTTCTGAAAACCCAATCTTCCATGTCCCCCAGGATTGGTAGAGAGTGTTTTCATGTAACTGCTCATCTGAAAGACCATGCCTGTGTCAGTGCAGCACTCTCCCTGTATTGTCACCTTGTCACTGGAGGTAAATGCAGCCGTTCAGTTGTGAGTGGGGTAAATGAGCCCCAAGCCCCCAGTACACTCTTCCCACACTGTCACCTGTGTCCAGGAACTGGAATCTCCATCTTCACAAGGCGATGCCTCAAAAAAGTGGCATCCGTTATTAAAGACCTTCACTGTCCAGGATGTGCCCTCTTCTCATTACTACCATAAAGGAGGAGGTACAGGAGCCTGACAACATACACTCTATTTCAGAAACAGCTTCCTCCCCTCCACCATCCCATTTCTGAATGGACAGGGAACTGATGAACACTACTTCCCTCCCACTTTCTACTGCTTACTCCATTGAAATACAGGATATAGACTGCGCAGGTCTCAGTGTAATTTATAGTATAATATACTGCTGCTGCAAAACAACAAGTTTCAAAACATGCCAGTGGTAATAAAACTAATTCTGATCCTGAATTTACACAGTTTCAGTGTGATTAGCAGCCCTCACACCCAATCAGATCACTGAAACACTCAACTTTACTCTTTGAAGCCTGGGTTGACCTTACAGAGGTGTATAAAATGACCAGGGCATAGAGAGGGTGAATGCCCCAGTCAGGGAATCGAGAAGTAGGGGACGTTAGTTTAAGGTTGAGAGCAGAATGATTTAATAGGACACCTGAGACACAGGGTGGTCTCCATGTGGAATGAGCTGCCAGAGAAAGTGGTTGTGGCTGGTACAATAACAACATTTAAAAGGACATGGGTTGGAAAGGTTTAGGACGATGATCCACTGTCCCCTCCGCCAATGGTAGGAGTCCATGACATAAAAAAGGTTGGGAAGCCTTGATTTAGGGGAACATGGGCCAAATGCAGGTAAAGAGGACGAGTTTGGACAGGGCAACTTGTTCAGCATGGATGGGTTGGACCGGAGGGCCTGTTTATGTGATGTATGACTCTATTACATCAGAATACTTCAGCAGAACATCTCATTGCAAATGGGCCGGGGGAGTTCCAGCCTGCTTTATCCAGTGAAACCTTTCCCTGTGCAGTTCCTGATACTGACGTCTGCAGAGTCTGCTGCATATTGTCAGTGTCACACGTGGGGGGGGGGGGGGGTCCTTGTTTCTGACCCACACAGGGAGAGGTTCCTTGAAACAACTGACCTCAGGGGTATTGTTACTAAGACCAGATTTAAACTCACAGGATTTTTCATTCTCCAGAGAGGAATGTGGATTCATGTTCTCTTAATACTCTCCTGTATCTCCTGTAATTAATAAAGTAGCCATGGATAGCATGAATATCAGTTTCTCCAACTTCTGGCAAATTCTCCCTCTTCCCCCTCCCTCTCTTTCAGTTCTCCACTTTGGCCCCCTCTTACCTCTTCTCAGCTACCTATCACCTCTCCCTGGTCCTTTCTTTCTTCCCTTTCTCCTATGGTCCACTCTCCTCTCCAAACAGATTCCTTTTTCTTTAGCCGTTAACCTTTTCCACCTATCATCTCCCGCCTTTTTACTTCATCTCCCCTCCCCCATTAACTGGCTTCACCTTCTAGCTAGTCCTCATTCCCTTCACCCCTACCTTTTTATTCTGACATCTTATCCATTCCTTTCCAGTCCTGATCAAGGGTCTCAGCCCTAAACTTTGACTGCTTTTCCATTTGCATCGACGTTGCCATATCTGCTGACTTCCTCCGGTACTGTGTGTGCGTTACTCTGGATTTCCAGCGTCTGCAGAATCTTGTATGTTCATGGTTAACCGTGGGCCTGTACAACAGACACCTGGATGGGCACCTTCAAACCCAATTAATGAATATCGGTTGGTCTCGGATGTCACATGAACAGTGACCCCATTGTTGTTCGAGAATGGTTTTGAACTTCAGGTAATTTGCACCTGAACTGGAGGGGGTCTAATATCCTAGTGGGAAGGTTAGGAAGGTTTTCTACACAGGGGGGTGGAGGGGCGAGTTAAACTGGAGTTGCAGGGGGATGCGAATCAGAGTGCCAGGCAGGTGTTGCAGTGCTTATGAGGAAAGTTGTATGCAGGCTTGACAACAAAGCCAGGAATCCAAAGGTTGAGCATGGTGGGACTATTGTTCTAAGCTGTGTGTATTTCAATGCAAGGAGTGTTGGTCCATGTAGAAATATGAAGTTGTAGCCATTAGTGAGACTTGATTGCAGGAGGGGCAGGACTGACAGATGAATATTTTGGGGTTCCGTTGTTTTAGATGTGACAGACCAGGAGAGATTAAAGGAGGAGGGGGTGGAAAATGTCATTGCAGTACTCAGTCAGGACAGAATGGAGAGCTTGTTTAGTGAGGCTTTATAGGTGGAACTGAGAAATCAGAAAGGTATACAACAGGAATTCTGCAGATGCTGGAAATTCAAGCAACACACATAAAAATTGCTGGTGAACACAGCAGGCCAGGCAGCATCTCTAGGAAGAGGTGCAGTCGACGTTTCAGGGGTCTCGGCCTGAAACGTCGACTGCACCTCTTCCTAGAGATGCTGCCTGGCCTGCTGCGTTCACCAGCAATTTTTAATCAGAAAGGTATGACTACGTTAATGGGGCTCTATTACAGACCACTCAACCGTCCGAGGGATTTAGAGGAACAAGTTTGTAGAGAGATTGCAGACTATTGCAAGAAACGTAAGGTTGTGATAGTAGGAGATTTTAAATTTCCGCATACTGACTGGAATACCACTATCTGCCTTATGAGCTTTCCCTCATATCATCAATCACAAAATCCCACAGCACAGAAAAAGCCATTTGGCCTATTTCACAACCAGAATCAGGTTTATTGGCACCTATTATTATTATTTCATTTGACACGAAATTTATTGTTTTGCATCAGTACCGTGCAAAGTCGTAAGGTTACTATAAATAATAAAAATAAATTAATAGTGCAAGAAAAAGCAATAACAAGGCCGGGTTTATGGACAGTTCATGAATCTGGGGAAAAAGCTGTTCCAAAGTTTTTCAGAGTGTCTCCTGTACCCACTCCCGGATGGCAGCAATGAGAAGAGGACATGTCCTGGGTGATGGGGATCCCTAACTGTGCTTGCTACTTTTTTGGGGCATTGCCTTTTGAAGGTGTTCTGGTTGCTGGGGAGGTTAGCGCCCATGATGGAGTTGGCTGAGTTTGCAAATTTCTGCAGCTTTTCCCGATCCTGTGCGGTGGCCCCTCCGTACCAGACGGTGATGCAACCAGTTAGAATGGTCTCCACGGTACATCCGTAGAAATTCAAAGGTTCAAAGTACATTTATTATCGAAGTTTGTATGCAGTATACAGCCCTGAGATTAGTCTTCCCACAGACAGCCACAAAACCAAAATAACCATGGAACCTGTTCAAAGAAAAACATTGACCCTCCCATGCATAAAAAAATCAGCAAATGATAAAAAAAATGAAAAACACAGAATATAAAATAAAAAATCAAGTGAGTTCGCCATACTCAGTTCAGTTCAATCTAGCGCTGTCATTCATAATCTGCAGGCTGCCCTAATTAAAATCACCCAAAATAGCAAGAAAAATGATGCGACCAGAAACCAGAAACACATCTTAACGTGAACGACATAGTCCAATCTACAAACCGCGTCAATTAAACCTTGCCGAAGACCCAGGAGTCCCACACAATCCTCTGGCAGCATCGAGCGAAGAGAGGGAGAGAGAGACCATCCAAAATTTGGTATCGTCTTTGGTGACGTACTGAATTTCCTCAAATTCCATCCCGGTGAAGTTCACCTCCAGCGCAAGCATCTGTGTGCGGTAGTGTGGTGACCAGGAATGCAGACAGTGGTGCAAATGAGGCCGAGCCTGTGTTTGATGAAGTTGCTTGACTCTTAGCCCAAAGCCCAGGGACAGCTACCCAGGTGTGTGGAATCTCTCCTCAAAGTAGCAGAAAGTCAACCCAAAGACGCACGGGTTAGTGGGATAATTGTTCACATGGGTGTAATTGGCCAGTGAGGGCTCGTTGAGCCGGAACAGCCTGTTACTGTGCTGTATTTCTGAATAAAACCATAAAAATAAATAAAACAGAGATTTTGGACCTCTTGAGATTAAACAGAAAATGACGGAAGCACGCAGCTGGTCAGGTGGCACAAGTCCACAGGACACTATTGCAGAATTAGGCCAATCGGCCCATCGAGTCTGCTTCACCATTCCATCATGGCCCATTTATCATCCCGCCCAAACCCATTCTCCTGCCTTTGAAACCCTGACCAATCAAGAACCTGTCAAACTTTGCTTTAAACATGCCCATTGACTTGGCCTCCATGTTATGGCCCATTGCCGAGTTGGATATTGTATACATATCTGCATAAGGGCTCCTTACTGAGTGATAACAGATGGACGAGAACTATGGTGACATAGCTCCATAAACAGAGGAGGAGATTTTCAGCTTAAAAGCTTTCTGTTGCTGTAGCTAATTTGCAAAAGGTACTGCACGTTAAAGAGTTCAGCATGTCTGTGGAGAAGGGAGCGGAGTTAACATTTCAGTCAGAAATGTTCACATTTCTAATGTAGCCTGACCTGCTTACGATTCACAGCATTTTCTGTTTAATGATCAAACATAGAACATGTACATACAACATAGAACATAAAACATTACAGCACAGTACAGGCCTTTCAACCCATGATGTTGTGCCAACCTTTTAACCTTCTCCAATATCAATCTGACCTTTCCTCCTACAAAGCTTTTCAATTCTCTTAACTCGGTGCACTGATCTAAGAGTGTCTAAAATGCCCCTAATATCTCTTTCTAGCAGCACCTCCGGCAGCGTGTTGTAACTTGTAGCTCGGCACTGAACTCATTCCAAAGATCAGTGAACCGTTCCCACTGGTCTGAAGGTTATCGATATGTAAACGTTGGGCAATGATGGTGTTCCTTGCGGGTGTTGCATTCCCCGGGAATCTTCAGCTCGACGTGAGAGAGCCACAAGTCTGAACCTGCTGACAAGTGTTTAAACTCTGTTCAAGCCTGTGACGTGTGTATTGTGGGCGCACTGTGATCTGGAGGAATGTTGTTTCATTTGGTTGTATGTCTGTGCGGTCAGATAACAATAAATTTGAAATGGAACTTGAATAACTGGTGCAGATGAAACGTGAGCCCAGGCCGAGTCTCTGTGCATCTCCAGCCTTCAATGTGCAGTTCTGGAGTCAGACAGCACTACGGCTCAGGAACAGGCTATTCGGCCCATTTACTCCATGCAGAACTGCTATTCTCGTCTCACTGACCGCAGTCCCAGTGACCCACATCATTACCGGCAAGTTACTGTGTGGTACAGCTCAGAAATAAGCCATTCGGCCCATTTAGTCATAGTCATAGTCATACTTTATTAATCCCTGGGGAAATTGGTTTTCGTTACCGTTTCACCATAAATAATAAATAGTAATAGAACCATAAATAGTTAAATAGTAATATGTAAATTATGCCAGTAAATTATGAAATAAGTCCAGGACCAGCCTATTGGCTCAGGGTGTCTGACCCTCCAAGGGAGGAGTTGTAAAGTTTGATGGCCACAGGCAGGAATGACTTCCTATGACGCTCAGTACTGCATCTCGGTGGAATGAGTCTCTGGCTGAATGTGCTCCTGTGCCCAACCAGTACATTATGTAGTGGATGGGAGACATTGACCAAGATGGCATGCAACTTAGACAGCATCTTCTCTTCAGACACCACCGTCAGAGAGTCCAGTTCCATCCCCACAACATCACTGGCCTTACGAATGAGTTTGTTGATTCTGTTGGTGTCTGCCACCCTCAGCCTGCTGCCCCAGCACACAACAGCAAGCATGATCGCACTGGCCACCACAGACTCGTAGAATATCCTCAGCATCGTCCGGCAGATATTAAAGGACCTCAGTCTCCTCAGGAAATAGAGACGGCTCTGACTCTTCTTGTAGACAGCCTCAGTGTTCTTTGACCAGTCCAGTTTATTGTCAATTCGTATCCCCAGGTACTTATAATCCTCCACCATGTCCACACTGACCCCCTGGATGGAAACAGGGGTCACCGGTACCTTAGCTCTCCTCAGGTCTACCACCAGCTCCTTAGTCTTTTTCACATTAAGCTGCAGATAATTCTGCTCACACCATGTGACAAAGTTTCCTACTGTAGCCCTGTACTCAGCCTCATCTCCCTTGCTGATGCATCCAACTATGGCAGAGTCATCCGAAAACTTCTGAAGATGCCAAGGCTCTGTGCAGTAGTTGAAGTCCGAGGTGTAAATGGTGAAGAGAAAGGGAGACAAGACAGTCCCCTGTGGAGCTCCAGTGCTGCTGATCACTCTGTCGGACACACAATGTTGCAAGCACACGTACTGTGGTCTGCCAGTCAGATAATCAAGAATCTATGACACCAGGAAAGCATCCACCTGTATCGCTGTCAGCTTCTCCCCCAGCAGAGCAGGGCGGATGGTGTTGAACGCACTGGAGAAGTCAAAAAACATGACCCTCACAGTGCTCGCTTAGTCCATGCAGAACTGTTACTCTCGTCTCACTGACCGTAGTCCCAGTGACCCACATCATTACCGGCAAGTTACGGTGTGGTACAGCTCAGAAACAGGCTATTTGGCCCATTTAGTCCATGCAGAACTGTTATTCTCGTCTCACTGACCGTAGTCCAAGTGACCCACATCATTACCAGCAAGTTACGGTGTTGTACAGCTCAGAAGCAGGCTATTCGGCCTTGGCTTCAGTGGCCACCTCCCCATCTGGTAGAAGAAGGAGCCTCACCGTGAGACGCCGCTGAAGAGCGGGTTGTGTTGGGAGAGGAGTGCTCGCTGAGTGCCTGTGTCACACTCATGGACGTTACCGCCAGCTTTGTCCTCGACAGTGAACCCACTGCTGTTCTCACATCATCCCCCAGTATCGGAGAGCCTGAGCAGGCTTATCAGCAGTTAGCATGGCGTCGTTACGTCATGGGGCTATCTGGAGTTCAGAGTGTAATCCCAATGCTGTCGGTAAGCAGTTTGTATGTTCTCCCTGTGACTGTGTGGGTTTCTTCCCACAGTCCAAACGCGTACCAGTTGGTAAGTTAGTTGGCCATTGTAAATTGTCCTGTGGTTAGACCAGGGTTAAATTGTCCGTGGTTAGACCAGGGTTAAATTGTCCGTGGTTAGACCAGGGTTAAATTGGTGAGTGGCTGGATTGTGCAGCTCATTGGGACAGAAGGGCCTGTTTCACACTGTATCTCTAAATAAAATAAATAAGTCAAGCCCCAGTCTGGCCTGGCAGGTTTCAGTAAAAACTCAGCATCTGACCAATCTGACAACATCAGGAATTCAAACACTGCAGGAAAGTGTAAAAATTTGCTGCAGAATTCTGTATGTCTTTGCTGCAGTTTTGTGCCACGTTGCCTTTACCTTTTGTACTGTGGTTTGAACTCTGCATGACGGGCAATGCAGCAAGATCTTTGCCGTACTGCCACTCTGTGTATCAGTTCAAACTGGAACATTTCCAGAATGGACAGATTCAGAACTAGGTGCCAGAAGCCCATGTGTTCCTGGGTCAATGCTGCCATCTGCTGGGCACATCAGAATCAGGTTTACTCTATCACTGACATATGTTGTGAAATTCATTGTTTTGCAGCAGCAGTACATTGCAATACATATTTTTAAACTATAAATTACAATAAAAGTATGTACAAAATTTAAATTAGGTAGTGCAAAGAGAGAGCAGAAAGAAAGAAAAAATGGTGAGGTAGTGTACTTGCACCCATTGTCTGTTCAGAAATCTGAAGGTGGAAGATACCAAGATGTTTTGAAACATTTTCAGGCTCCTGTAACTCCTCTCTAAAGGTAGCAATGAGAAGAGGGTACGCCCTCGGTGATGGGGTCCTGGATGACAGATGTTACCTTTTTGAGGCATCGCCTTTTGAAGGTCCTTTAAAGGGAATGCAGCATATCTCCCCGTTTATCAGATTAGATTGGGTTTATTTATCAGATGTACATCGAAAACCTCGGTGATATGCGTCGATTGTTTTAACAACTAGCACACCTAGAAGTGCCGCCACGCATTCTGACACCAACATAGCACGTCCATAATGTGCAGCACTCAACATACAAGATAGACATAACAACAGCAAAGCAAATTCCTTCCTACACCCACCTCACGCGCGCCCCCCCCCCACCGGTGAGAACATAAACATAGAATAGTACAGCACAGTACAGGCCCTTCGGCCCACAATGTTGTGTCGACCCTCAAACCCTGCCTCCCCTATAAGCCCCCACCTTAGATTCCTCCATATACCTGTCCAGTAGTCTCTTAAACTTCACTAGTGTATCCGCTGCCACCATTGACTCAGGCAGTGCATTCCACGCACCAACCACTCTCTGAGTAAAAAACCTTCCTCTAATATCCCCCTAGTAGGCCTGGAACAATGTTGGAGACAGAAACCCTCCCCACATTTAACCAGCAGGAGTGTTTATCTGTACGTGTGGACTACAGGGCAATGGAATCAGCACTGGACAGTGTGATAAGGTTGGAGAGTTCTTTCCCAGCTGACATTGGCACGATGGGCCGAAGAGCCTCCTTCAGCTCCGTAAATTTGTTTAGAGTGTACAAAAGAGGAGGAATTTCTTCAGCCAGAGGGTGGTGAATCTGTGGAATTTGTCGCCACAAACAGTTATGGAGGCCAAGTCATTGAGTACATTTAAAGTGGAGGTTGATAGGTTCTTCGTTAATCAGAACATTAAAGGTTACGGGATCTGGCAGGAGAATGGGGTTGAGAAGGATAATAAATTAGCCATGATAGAATGATGTAGCTGACTTGATGGGCTGAATGGCCCAATTCTCCTCTCATAGCTTATGGTTTTATGTACTTACAACTTGCCCATTTTCCTTCGGTATTTACAATGCACTCATGCTCAGAGAAGCCAACATCTGTGTCTAACGAATCTAATTATTTTAGTGATTGAATCCACTCCCAACCCTCTGTGGTTCATCCATTTGACCTGCTAAATCCCCTTCACCTTGTTTCCAGCTGCCATACACCTATCCTCGAATGGTCCCCATTCTCTGCTCCTTACATCAGAGTGCAGCACTATTAGTGCCTTGTGTCCTCACTTATCTCCCTGCAATGGCTGTCTCCACTTTTACCCTCCCCTTTCTCCCCCTAACCATCATCCTACCGCTGTCTCCCATCTAAATGATAACTAGATTATATTGTCCCCTGTCAGAATCAGAATCAGAATCTGGCATATGGTGTGAAATTTGTTGTTTTGTGGCAGCTGTAATACAAAATCAAAAAACTATACATTACAATAAAAATACATCAGTAGTGCAAAAAGAGAGCAAGAAAAAAAAGTGAGGAAATGTTCATGGGTTCATTCTTTGTTCTGAAATTGGATGACAGAGGGGAAGAAGCTATTCCTGATACATTAGGTCTTCAGGCTCCTGTACCTCCTTCCTAATGGCAGCAATGAGAAGAGGGCAAGTCCTGGGTGATGGGGGTCCTTAATGATGGATGTCGCCTTTTGAGGCATCTCTTTTTGAAGGTGTCCTTGATGGTGGGCAGGCTAGTGCCCTTGATAGAAATGGCAGAGGGTACAACTTCCTACAGCTTTTTCTGATCCTGTGCGGTGGCCCCTCCATACCAGGTGGTAATTCAACCAGCTAGAACACATCTGTAGATATTTGAAAGTGTCTTTGGTGACATACCAAGTCTTCTCACACTCCAAATGAAATACAGCTGCTATCGTGCCTCCTATGTAATTGCACCAATATGTGGGGCCCAGGACAGATCTTCAGAGATGTTGACACCCAGAAACTTGAAACTACTCAATGAAACTTTTCCATTGTTGACCCCTCGATGAGAACTGGTGTGCGTTCCCTTGACGTCCCCTCCCTTGGTCTTGCTGACATTGAGGGCAAGGCTGTTGTTGTTCTTTGTAGTTGCACCAATATGTGGGGCCCAGTTCAGATCCTCGGAGATGTTGACACCCAGGACCTTGCAACTGTCCATTCTTGCCACTGCTGATCCGTCAGTGAGGACTGGTGTGAGTTCCCTCAACCTACCCTTGCGAGATAAAGTGAAAATCTGTGTTTTACATCTCATCCACACAGATTATTCCTGACATAAATACACCAGGACAGTACAAAGGGAAAAGCAGGAACAGAAACAAAATAAAGTGTTATCATTACAGAGTACAGTGCAGAGGTCATGACAAGGTAGACTGAAAGATCAGGAAATCATCTTTAATGTACAAGACATCCATTTAAGCATCTGATAAGAGTGGAATTGAAGCTGGCCTTGAGTCTGTGATACACGTTCTGTCCGATGGGAATCGGGGGAAAGGATAGGAGGGGCCTTTGACTATTCTGGCTCCTTTCCCTAGACAGTGAGAAGTATAGGCAGAGATACATATCGGCCGGTTTCCGTGATGTGCTGAGTTGTCCACAATGCTCTGCAGTCATGGACAGAGCAGTTTCCATATCAGGTTCTGATGTATTGGGGTAGGATGTTCTGATGTATTGGGGTAGGATGTTCTGATGTATTGGGGTAGGATGTTTTTTGTGGTGCTTCAGTTGAAATTGCTGAGAGTCTTTGGGGACTGTTGAACTTCCTTGGCCTTTTTGGGGGGTAGAGGCAGTAGTGAGCTTTCTTGGCTGTGATGACTGCACCAGTCCTCCTCCTCCTCCTCCCCCTCCACCCTTGTGTGGCTCATTCTGCTTATCTTTCCTCACCCATCCCCTGTCCACCGTCCACCTTTCACCTACCTGGCCTTGTCTCACCATCACCACTCTCCTCTTCATACCACCTCTCCACACACAGCCTAATGCAAGTCTCAACCTGAAGCATCAGCAACCCCTCTTCTCCCCACAGATCCTGCTCGACCTGTTCGGTTCAGTCATACTTCAGTTATTAGTCCAGATTCCTGAATCTGCTGTCACTGGTGTCTCCACTCAGCAATCTTTTTCTTAGTTCCATTCAGTTGCTAGAACTGTGTTTCATTTTAGTTCAAATTCAAGGTCAAGTTTAATTGTCACTCAACTCTACACATGAGTGCATGCAAACGAAACAGCGTTCTGTCAGGGTGCCAGGTGCAAAACACATTACCAACAACAAACAGCACACTTACACCACAGAGTGACAAAAAATAGCCCAAGTCCTTAAGAGTCATGGTCTGTACATTAATGGTGCATGGGGTCTTGTTCTGGAGTCACATTTAAACATGCAGCAGTCCATCGAGATTATGTTCTACAGAAGAAAACGCTTGAACTCTCTTGGTAATTATTTGAACAGGTTGTTGATATATAAAGATTATGTGAAAGAATTATTGCCAAACTATAATAAACATACAACCAAAGAGAGAGAGTGAACAGTGGGTAGAGATCCACAGATGGGTGGGTGGCAAAGGGATGGAAACCAGGATGATAGAGATGAAGATGAGCCAGCAGGTTTACAAGTAGATGATGGGTGTAATGTGAATGTAAGGAAGGACACGCCAATGATTGGGTACAGAGCAAAGAGTTAATTTGAACCACAGAGGCAAAATTCAAAAGGGTGAAAAATGCAGGACTGAAGGTGCTGTTTTTAAATGCATGTAGCATTCGGAATAAGGTGGACAAATTTGTGGCGCATTGAGAGATTGGTTGGTATGAGATTGTGGGCATCAATGAATCATGGCTGAAAGAAGCCCATAGTTGGGAGTTTAACATCAAAGGATATACTTTGTATCAGAAGGACAGGCAGGAAGGCATAGGTGGTGGTGTGGCTCTGTTGGTAAGAGATGGAATTACATCTTTAGAAAGAGGTGACATAGGGTCAGAGAATGTTGAATCTTTGTGGGTGGAGTGAAGAGGGTAAAAGAGAACATTATGGGAATCATATATAGGCCAAATAGTAGCCAAGATGTGGAGTTGAGATTGCAGATGGAGCTGGAAAGGGCATGTAATAAAGGTAATGTCACACTTGTAATCGGGGACTTCAATATGCAAGGGATTGGGAAAATCATGCTGGTGCTGGATTGCAAGAGAGAGAATCTGTTGAATGCCTACGAGATGGCTTTTTAGAGCAGCTTGTGCTTGAGCCTACTCAAGGATAGGCTATCTTAAATTGGGTGTTGTCTTATTAAGGAGCTTAATGTAAAGGAAACCTAAGGAGGCAGTGATCATAATATGAATTCATACTGCAATTTGAGAGGGAGAAGCATAAGTCACATGTATCAGTATCACAATGGAATAGAGGGAATTACAGAGGCATGAGAGAGCAGCTTGCCCAGCTGGATTGGAGAGGGATACTGGTGGGGATGACGGAAGAGCAGAGGTGGCTGAAGTTTCTGTGAATAGTTCACAAAGTGCAGGATAGATAAGTCCCACAGAGGAAGAAGTTCTCAAATGGCAGGGTTGGCAACCGTGGCTGACAGGGGAAGTTAAGGACTGCATAAAAACCAAGGAAAGGGCAAAAGTGAGTGGGAAGTTGGATGATAGGGAAGCTTTTAAAATCCAACAAAAGGGAACTAAAAAAGCTATAAGAAGGGAAAAGATGCAATATGAGGGTAGCCTAGCCAATAATATAAAGCAGGATACCAGAAGCTTTTTCAGTTATATAAAGAGTAAAAGGGAGGTGAGAGTTGATACTGGACCACTGGAAAATGATGCTGGTGAAGTAGTAATGGGGGACAAAGAAAACACAGATGAACTTAATGAGTACTTTGCCTCAGTCTTCACTGTGGAAAACACTAGCAGTGTGCCAGAGGTCTGTGAGTGTCAGGGAGCAGGAGAGAGTGCCATTGCTATTACAAAGGAAAAAGTGCTGGGCAAACTGAAAGGTCTTAATGTGGATGAGTCACCTGGACCAGATGGACAGAGTCCCAGAGTCCTGAAAGAAGTTACCGAAGAGATAACAGATGCATTGATCATGATCTTTCAAGAATCACTTGATTCTGGCATGGTCCCAGAGGACTGGAAGTTTGCAGATGTCACTTCACTCTTTAAGAAGGGAGGAAGACAAAAGAAAGGAAATTATAGGCCAGTTAGCCTAACCTCAGTGGTTGGGAAAGTGTTGGAGTCTATTATTAAGGATGAGGTTTTGAGGTACTTGGAGGCTAATGATAAAATAAGTCAATGTCAGCATGGTTTCTGTAAAGGGAAATCTTGCCTGACAAATCTGTTAGAGTCCCTCAAGGAAGTAACAAGCAGGGTGGACAAAGGAGAGGCAGTGGATGTCATTTACTTTGATTTTCAGAAGGCGTTTGATAAGATGCCACACATGAGGCTGCTTAACAAGATAAAATCCCATGGCATTACAGGAGAGATACTGGCTTGAATAGAGGAATGGCTGACAGGCAGGAGGCAGTGAGTTGGAATAAAAGGGCCTTTTCTGGTTGGCTACCGGTGACTAGTGGTGTTCCTCAGGGCTCAGTATTGGGACCACTGCTTTTCACATTGCTTGTCAACGGTTTAGATAATGGAATTGATGGCTTTGTGGCAAAGTTTGCAGATGATATGAAGATAGGTGGAGGGGTAGGTAGTGCTGAGGAAGCAATGCGATTGCAGCAGGACTTAGACAAATTGGAAGAATGGGCAAAAAAAGCAGCAGATGGAATACATGTTGGGAAATGTATGATAATGCATTTTGGTAAAAGGAACAATAGTGCAAACATCAGAGGTGCAGAGGGACTTGGGAGTCCTCGTGCAAGACTCCCAGAAGGCTAATTTACAGGTTGAGTCTGTGGTAAAGAAGGCAAATGCAATGTTGGCATTTATTTCAAGAGGAATAGAATATACAAACAAGGTGATAATGCTGAGTCTTTATAAGACACTAGTCAGGCCCCACGGAGTATTGTCATCAGTTTTGGGCCACATATCTTAGAAAGGTTGGTTGTCAATGGAGAGGAGGTTCATGAAGATTATTCCAGCAATGAAGGGGTTAACATATGTGGAGCGTTTGGCAGCTTTGGGCCTGTATGCACTGGAATTTAAAAGAATGCGGGGGAATCTCATTGAAACCTAACAAAAGTTAAAAGGACTAGATAGGATCGATGTGGAGAGGACGTTTCCTATATGGGGGTATCCAGAACTAGAGGGCACAGCCTCAAAATTGAACAGCGGTGAGGAGAAATTTGTTTAGCCAGTGAGTGGTAAATCTGTGGAATGCTCTGCCACAGGCTGCGGTGGAGGCCAAGTCCGTGTGTACATCTTAGATGGAAGTTGATCAGTCAGGAGAAGGTGAGAAGGTGAGGTGTATGTGGTTGAGTGGGGTCTGGGTTCAGCCATGATGGAATGGCAGAATGGGCTGAATGGCCTCATTCTGCTCCTCTGTCTTATGGAGGACCAGAGAGAGAGAGAGAGAGAGAGAGAACAGTGGGTAGAGATCTGCACACAACCAGAGAGTGGATGGAGCCTCTGTTTCATAGCTCCAGGGACCCAGGTTCAATATTACCCTCGGGAGATATTAGTGTGCAGTTTGCACACTCTTCCTGTGACCACACAGAGGCAGCACAGGAGACAGAGTACAGAGTTAATGGCAGGATTTTTATCAGCCTGGGGGAATAGAGAGACCGTGGGATTCACGTCCATAGATCCCTCAAAGTTGTTGCGCAAGTTGATAGGGTTGTTAAGAAGACAAATAGTGTGTTGGCCTTCATTAGTTGGGGATTGAGTTCAGGAGCTGTGAGGTAATGTTATCGTTCTATAAAACCCTGGTTAGACCATACTTGGCATATTGTGTTGATATAAGAAGGATGTAGAAGCTTTAGAGAGGGTGCAGAGGAGATTTACCATGATGCTGCCTGGATAAGAGAGCACATCGTATGAAGATAAGTTGAACGAGCTAAGGCTTTTTTTGCAGTGAAGGAGGGTGAGAGGTGTACAAGATGATAAGAGGTGTAGATTGTGTAGACAACCAAAGACTTCTTCCCGGGGCTTCGGGGAATGTATGGAGGGATGTCGGAGGTACACTTTTTACACAGAGACTGGTGGGTGTGTGGAACATGCTTTCAGTTGTGGCCATAGAGGCAGATACGTTTGGGGTATTGAAGACTCTCAGATGAAAGAAAAATAGAGGGCTATGTGGGAGGGAAGGGTTGGAATGACCTTAGAGTAGGTTCCAAGGCTGTGGGCTGAAGGACCTACAGTGTGCTGTAATATTCTGTGTTCTAAGTTTGAGTGTGTGGGTTTCGCTCAGCTGCTCCAGTGTCCTCTCGTATCCCTATGATGTAAATCGGCAAATTGGTTTATTATTGTCACATGTATCGAGGTACAATGAAAAATACTCTATTGGGTGGACAGATACTTGGAATGGGTGGGATGCCTCACCAGTTAACGTTGGACGGCAGTCTTTACCCTGTTAGAGAGTAGAAGAGTGGACAGTAACTTGCTTCAGGAGGTCATGGTCTGACAATCATAAGTTGCTGATTTAAGATTGGGTGATTTTTTAATCAGAAAGTTGTGATTCTTTGTAATCCCTCCTTAGTATGGGGTCTCAGAGGCAGGCAAACAGGTGGTAAGCAAGAGGGCAAAATATTTCTGGAGCTAGACCAGAATTAGAATTGAAGTTGTGCTTTAATTAAATGGGATAGCAGACTCAAGGGGGCTGAGTGGCTTATTCTGCTCCTGTTTCATATGTTACATACCCCGTAACTGGGTTGCCAAACCAGCAGAAATGGACCACTTAGTTGGAGTCTGGTTTAACAGAAACTAATAAAGTTTTGTTAAAGAAATAAGTAACACAGTACTCTAATCGTAAGGATATAAATGCAACAGGTTAGCAATGATAAAACACACATGTACACAGAACTAGGGTAATAGGAATCAACCAAGCTCTATCGCAGTCTAGGGGTAAAATGATCAGTCTCGAGTGATGCAGAGTTCAGTTCAGCTTAGTACAGTTCGCAGTAATCACTGTTGTGCCGTTAGAGAGAGAGAGAGAATATGCAAATCTGATTCAGACAGACCTTTGATGTTCTTCGCAGTTAGCTTTCGGGCGAACTCTTTTAATGTCTTCTGTGGTCACCGACTGTGACTCCTCCGTTCCGGATATGACTGTTCTTCCACGGTGAACCCGGCACCCAGGCAAGGGCGGACACACACACCAGGTTCCCACTGATCGTACCGTTCCACCCTGTCAGTCTATGGTCAGTTCCCTCGAACCAGACCTCCAACTCCCAGTAACGTGTGGGGGCACACCGCTCTTCCAGGGTCTCCTTATCTCGTGATCTCGTGGTGTGTGTCATGCCTTAGCGAACCTGTTCTTTTTATCCCCCTGCAGGGGTATCGCCTGTCCATCAAACTTCAAACAGTTCAGGTTCAAAGCAATCGGTCTGTCAATATCTGAAATGTGTTTCTTTCTCATTAAACTCTCTCTTCTCTCTTATTAGCATTTTGAATGTTTCTCTATTGTCTCCCTTATCTCTCTCATCAGCATCACACCCCTATCCTTCAAAGGATTTTTACTGGGGTAAAAATTATAGGCATGAATACATTATTACACACTAAGATACAGGGTCATCAGCTATTCGGCTAATACAGAGAACTTTAAGTTTTCAACACCTTGACAGACCGTCAGCAATCACATTTTCCGTTCCTTTTATATGTGTTATTTTAATAATCCTCTAAGACCAGGCTCCAACTTAGCAAACTTCATAGTGGCCGAAAACACTAATGAATTGTGATCAGTGTAATTTCTCAGTGGTTTTCGTTCCGGACACAGATAACAAGGGTCGTCCCGCACAAACTTAGCATTCTTTTGCAAGAGCTTAGTAAGAGGGAGTGTAATATCCGCAAAGTTTTTGCAAAACTTCCAATAGTACCCCACCATCCCCAAGAACCTTCTCAGGGCTCTCTTGTATGTCGGGGTGGGGACTTCAGAGATAGCCGGCACCTTAGCCTGCATTGGAGCCAGCTGCCCCTGTCCTACCACAAATCCCAGATAAGTGACCTTCGCATGGCCGAATTCACTTTTTGCGAGGTTCACTGTCAGGCTGGCTTCAAACAGCCATTTAAACAGTTCCTCTACTGCCACAATGTGCTCCTCCCACGTGTCACTCCGGCCCACTAAATCGTCAATATACGCTCCTGCATTCTTTAGTCCTTTTGTCACTGAATTAATCATCCTATAAGGGTGTTGCTTACTAGGCTGACCTCATGTGACGACAACACCATGTCCCGGCTCTTTGCATCGCCTCGGGACATCCGGACATACGTGTGTGTGCCGGTTAATTAGCTTTCTCAGCGGCTCACTCTGTTCGGGGGTTAAGTGAGAGACCTTATCAGCAAAGCTGGCCAAAACAATAGAGTTCTCCCATCTGGTCGGCACCATACTTATCTTTTCAAAATAAGTTTTCCCCTTATCAGGTGGCACCCTAGCCTCATTAATTTTCATGATAACACCGACTAGGTCTGCTCACTTATCGTGGCAAACTGTTAACATATTAATAGGCTGTAACTGTGTCAGCTCATGTCTACAATATTCAATAATATCCTCTCTCATGCTCGGCCAGTAAAACTCTTTCATAATTCTATCGACTGTCTTCCTCACCCCAAAATGTCCACTGAGGGGTATCTTGTGAGCCAGGTTAAAAATCTCGTTCCCATAAATTTTCAGCACTACCACCTGGTGCACCACCCCCCATTCCTCATCTGCGGGCACGGTACTTGGTCTCCATTTCCTCATTAGCACTCCCTCCTTCACACAATAGCCCACTGGCTCCCTTTTTAATTCTGCTTCAGAGACAGCTGTCTCCGCCAAAACCATCAGCTCCTCGTCTCGCTCCTGTGCCTGTATAAATTCCTTCCTTGCTAATGATAAGTCTACCTCAACTTCCGTTTCACTACGCTGCTTCTCACTTTCTAACCCCTCCTGGTACAAGGCTGGTAAAAATGTCTCAGCTAAATCTACATTCACTTCGGCAGCCTTTCTGGACATGCGCCAAGTCACTGCGCAAACGGGATAAACCTGCGAGTCTGTGGGCGGGGCCTCAATGCGGGCAGGCTAGCTTGTCAGTTTTACTGCTGAGAACACATTTCCACCGGCGAGGTCATTGCCGAGTAAGACCTCCACGTCTTCCATCGGTAATTTGGGCCTCACCCCTATCGTGACCGGTCCGGAGACCAAGTCGCCTTTTAGGTGTATCTGGTGCAAAGGTACTGCTTCATTCCCTTTCCCAATGCCTTTTATTACCCTGACCTCCCCAGTCTGGGTCTCTGAACTAAAGCCTAACACACTCTTTAAGATCAATGACTGACAAGCTCCAGTGTCTCTCCAGATCCGTACTGGAACCAGGTTTAACCACTCCTTCGCCGACACCAATCCGGCCGAGATAAACTTCTCGCACCCTTCCTGAACTTTATCAGACCTCTTCTGCCCTAGCAGTTTGTTTGCCAGCTCAATACAGCCAGTCGGAACCGTCGTTTTTCCTTTCCCCGTCTCCTTCTCTGGGGCAAAGCACCTGGATGCAAAGTGACTGGCTTTCCCACAATTATAGCATACGACCCCAGGAGACTTCCTACCAAACTGCTTCCGGTCTTCCTTATCCTCCTCACTAGTACCCAGCTTACTTTCTGGCTTTTCCGGCGGACTCTCTCCGCCCTCTCGACTACCCTTGTGGTAGCTTTTACTCGGGGTAAACTTCGCTTTGTGCGTTAACGCGTACTCATCTGCTAACTTAGCAGTTGTGGCTAAGGTTTCTGCCTCTTTCTCATCTAGATAGGGCCTCATACCTTCAGGGACACAACTTTTAAACTGCTCAATCAGTATTAGCTGTAGCAGTCTGTCATAATCCCCATTGACTCCTTTCGAGGCGCACCAACGCTCACAATACATCTGCATCTCACGGGCAAACTCTAAATACGTGCAGCCCCACTGCTTCCTCACATTCCGGAACCTCTGCCAGTATGCCTCCAGGACCAACTCATAAATCCTGAGTATGGCCTCTTTCACCACATCATATCCCTGGGCATCTTCTGCGGACAATGCCGAGTAAGCTTGCTGGGCTTTTCCTTTAAGTACGCTCTGAAGCAAAACAGCCCACTTATCCCTCGGCCAGTCCTGACTTGCGGCGACTTTTTCAAAATGTAGAAAGTACCGATCAACATCGGCCTCCTCAAATGGGGGAACCAGCCTAACCTCCTTGGTCGCCCTGAACCCTCCACCTTGGTTCGGCATGGGCCCCTGCGCTAGCGTCATCCTTAACTTCCCCAGCTCAAGTTCCCTTTCACTCTGTTTCTCCCTCTCTTGTCATTCTAACTGCCTCTCTTCTTGTTCTAGCTGCCTTACCCGGAACTCGTGCTTGAGTCTCAATTTTTCTATCTGCAGCTGCACCGCCTCTCCACCAGGTTTGCCCATAGATACCACCTCCAGCTCCCCTTGGGGAAACACACCTTTAGATACATAATGCTTAATGATAGCTCTGTGCATCTCCGCTCTCCTCATTGTCAACTTCCCCTTAAAAAGATTCAACCATTTGGCCACAGTTGCCAATTCTGATTTCTTGGCATCCTCTAATGCCTCCAAGGTTGGCGCCTTTAGAAATTCCTCGATCTCCATTTCTGCTGTTTGCCCTTTCTTTCTTTCAGGAATTTTAACCCAATCAATTTACCCAGTCCCAAATTTGGCGTTCAAAATTGCGGACAAGATCCCCACTTATGTTACGTACCCTGTAACTAGGTTGCCAAACCAGCAGAAGTGGACCACTTAGTTGGAGTCTAGTTTAACAGAAACTAATAAAGTTTTATTAAAGAAATAAGTAACACAGTACTCTAATCATAAGGATATAAATGCAACAGGTTAGCAATGATAAAACACACATGTACACAGAACTAGAGTAATAGGAATCAACCAAGCTCTATCGCAGTCTAGGGGTAAAATGATCAGTCTCAAGTGACGCAGAGTTCAGTTCAGCTTAGTACAGTTCGCAGTAATCACTGTTGTGCCGTTGGAGAGAGAGAGGGAGATAGAGATATGCAAATTGGATTCAGACAGACCTTTGATGTTCTTCGCAGTTAGCTTTCGGGCGAACCCTTTTATGTCTTCTGTGGTCACCGACTATGACCCCTCTGTTCCGGATACGACCATTCTTCCGCAGTGAACCCGGCACCCACGCAAGGGCGGACACACACACCAGGTTCCCACCGATCGTACCTTTTCACCCTGTCAGTCTATGGTCGGTTCCTTCGAACCAGACCTCCAACACGCACCAACTTGTGGGGGCACACCGCTCTTCCAGGGTCTCGTTATCTCGTGATCTCATGGTGTGTGTCGTGCCTTAGCGAACCTGTTCTTTTTATCCCCCTGCTGGGGTATTGCCTGTCCCATCAAACTTCAAACAGTTCAGGTTCAAAGCAATCAGTCTGTCAATATCTGAAATGTGTCTGTTTCTCATTAAACTCTCTCTTCTCTCTTATTAGCATTTTGAATGTTTCTCCATTGTCTCCCTTATCTCTCTCATCAGCATCAATCTTCTCATAACTTGGTTTGTCGTCACACATACAATTTGAAATGGCTCCCATCTGTCCGGAAGTAGATTGGAGACACAAGTGACTGCAGGTGCTGTCTGGAACGACACAGAATATTCCGGAGGAACTCAGCCAGTCAGGCAACATATGTGGAGCCCTATTCCCTCTAAACTGTGCGGGTGTACGGCCACACATGAACTGAAATGCTCCCATTACAAAGCCTTTGGTTGCACGCAGATGCAATTTTCTTATCAAGTATCACCACACTTCCAGTGCCAATATAGCATGTTGACAAATTACTAACCCTAACCTTTAAGTCTTCGGAGTGTAGGCGCAGACCGGAGTACCCGAAGGAAGCCCACGTGGCCACGGGGAGAACGTACAAACTCCTGACAGAGAGCATCAGGAATCGAACCCTTATTACTGGTGCTGTAAAGTGTTACGCTAACTGATAAGTTAGTGTACTGCCCTAACTGGTAGTTAAAATCTAACGGGTGATGGATTAAGTGCAAAACATGATGGAACAGGTTTTAACGTGAAGTCAGCTGGAGGCTCCCCTCCTCTCCTGCACTCCGGGCGTCAGTGAGAGTTGAGTAATCTCCGAGTAATGATGACGTAGTGCATGGTGCTTGTATCATGTGATGGGCAGGACCTTCTCATGCCATTCCGATTGGCTGCATGGTGACTGCTCACTTCTATTGGCTAACTGAGCAGCCCATATTTCCTTTGGTAGCAACAAGGTTGTCACAGGAATGCTCCCTGTGGGTGATTTCTTGAGCAGAGAGAGGTTGCCAGTCTGTTAAAGTGTTCAGCATGTGGAGGTACCAAGGGCAACACACAGAAAATGCTGGAGGAATTCAACAGGTCAGGCAGCATCTATGGAAATGAATAAGCAATCGACATTTCGATGAGACCCTTCATCAGGACTGGCAATGAAGGGGGAGGAAAGTGGGGGGAGCGGAAAGAGGGCAAGCTGCTGGAAGGTGATAGGTGAAACCAGGTGAGGGGGAAGGTGTGTGGTTGGGGGAGGGGTTGAAGTGAGCGAGACTGGGTGAGCACATGGCTGAAAAGTTGGAGAGCTGCAGAGATCATAGAGGGGGAGCAGTGAGAGAAGATCCAACTGAACTCCCATCGATGAGAAGATTTAAACTTCGTCAGGGTTGGCATTGCTTGAAGAGACTTCACAGTGGAGCTGCAAATCGTAAACACGAGAGATTCCGCAAATGCTGGAAATCCAGAGCCACACACACAAAATGCTGGAGGAACTCAGCAGGTCAGGCAGCAGAATAAAGAACTGATGTTACAGATCGAGACCTTTCATCAGGACTGGAATGAAAGGGGAAGGAAGCCTTCACAGGGTGAAAAAATCAGATCTATAACCAGAACAATAACACAATTCCTTGAGTGGAGGTTTTAACCAAATTAAAATGATGAGAGACACGAGGTAATATACCGAGAAGCGTTCCTCACTTCTTTTTTACTTATGGAGTCATAAAGAATTACAGTACAGAAAGAAACCGTTTGACCCATCTGCTCCATGCTGGCTTGGTACTCTGCTAATCCCATCGAAGTTCCTGGACCATATCTCTCTCATCCATGTACTTAACTAAACTTCTATTAAATGTTGGCGCGTGGCCAAGTGGTTAAGGCGTTCGTCTAGTGATCTGAAGGTCGCTGGTTCGAGCCTTGACTGAGGCAGCGTGTTGTGTCCCTGAGCAAGGCACTTATCCACACATTGCTCTGCGACGACACCGGTGCCAAGCTGTATCAGCCCTAGTGCCCTTCCCTTGGACAACATCAGTGGCGTGGAGAGAGGAGACTTGCAGCATGGGCAACTGCTGCTCTTCCATACAACTTTGCCCAGGCCTGCGCCCTGGAAACCTTCCAAGGTGCAAATCCATGTTCTCACGAGACTAACGGATGCCTATATATATATTAAATGTTGCAATTCAACTCCTATCCATCACTTCACTGGCAGCTCGTTCCACACTCACACCACCTTCAGAGTGAAGAAGCTCCCCCCTCCCCCAGGTTACTCAGCACAGAAATGGGAACCTTGGCCCATCTTGTCTGACTGGCTGGATCTGCAATTGCAGAGGCTGAGGCCCAAAGGTCAAAACCCATAGGCTAGTGTGTCAGGTGGTTGTCGGTCTGTGAGTCCAGTCCGGAGACCTGAGATTGGAGATCCAGTTTCTGTACATCCGAGAGTCCGGGGCCAAGGACTGCTCAGGGGCCCGTCAGTGTGTAAGTGAGTGGGAGGACGTGAAAGTTTTGCTGTTGTTTTTATTGCACAGCCGAGCACTGTGGGTATGCAATGTTGGAACCCGATTGTGCGACCACACTGGTGAGCTGTCCCCAGCACATGGTTGGGTGTATTTGGTTGTTAACACAAACAAAGCACTTCACTGTATGAATAAATCTGAATCTGACTCTGATCGGTGCTAATGACAGGAAAGTTTGGCCCAAAAGTTGTGTAACATTTCCAGACACACTGTACTTAGCCAAGTTTCCAGTTTCATAGCTCAGTGGATACAGTGAGTAAGTGGATTTGCAACTGAACAATAGCTCCTCTTGGAGAGTACAAGGCTACTGAACTGATCTGGTTTTTTGATTTACACAAAAGATTCTACAGATGCTGGAAATCCAGACCAACACACACAAAGTGCTGAGGGAATTCAGCAGGTCAGGCAGTATCTACAGAGAGAAATAAACAGTCAACATTTCGAGCTGACACCCTTTGTCAGGACTGGACTCGCTGGAATTTCGAAGAATGTGTGGGAATCTCATCGAAACCTACCGAATGTTGAAAGGACTGGATAGGGTGGATGTGGAGAGGATGTTTCCTGTGGTGGGGGTATCCAGAACTAGAGGGCACAGCCTCAAAATTGAGGGGTGACCCTTTATAACAGAGGTGAGGAGGAACTTTTTTTTAAGCCAGAGTAGTGAATCTGTGGAATGCTCTGCCACACACAGCTGTGGAGGCCAAGTCTGTGGGTATATTTAAGGCGGAAGTTGATAGTCTCCTGATCGGTCGGGGCATCACAGGATATGGCGAGAAGGAAAGTGTATGGTGTTGAGTGGGATCCGGGATCAGCCATGATGGAATAGTGAAGCAGACTTAATGGGCTGAATGGCCTAATTCTGCTCCTATGTCTTGTGGTCTAAGTTGGGAAGTGGTAGGTGGAAAAGATAAAGGGCTGGAGAAGAAAGAATCTGATAGGAGAGGAAAGTGGATTTTGGGAGAAGGGCACCAGAGGGAGGTGATGGGGAAGTGAGAGAGGAGAGGTAAAGGGAAACTAAAGAAGAGAGATTGGGGAGCAAGAGAAATTACTGGAAGCCAGAGAGATCGATGTTCATGCCTTCAGGCTGGAGGCAACCAAGACGGAATATGAGTAGCTCCTCCAACCTGAGAGTGGCCTCATCATGGCTACTGGACTGGTCTGGTTTTCTGATGTCTTCCAGAGATGACCTCTGGTGGTCTGTAACGACAGAACTAAATGTCCTCTCGGTCCAGGATTAATAACGAAGAGACGATAAATCCTGCCCTTGTCACGGTGCCCACCTCATTCATGGTGGTGAGACCCTGCACAGTGGATGCTGCAGAAACGAGCTGTGGGATGCAGTACCGAGAATCTCCAGCAGAGTGCAGTGCTGCCCTGCACTGGTGCTGTGGGCTGCTCCTCCAGACTGGGGCTGTGCTTAGCACCGGCATTCACTGTATCCGAGAGTCAGCCACGACCTCGTCCCCTCTGTCGCCCTTTGCATCCACGTCACTCTCAATGCTGATAGACGTTGCTGGCTGCACTCTCTCCGGAGTAATAGCACACCTGATCTGATGAGTTCCTCCAGCATTTTGAGTGTGTGTCGATGTACCCAACCTTTTAAACACTTCTCTGTTTTCCCCATCTTCCACTGCCTCTTCACAGGTATATAGTATCATATAATCAGCATTCGCAAGCAAAAACATGAGTTAAGCATAAAATTATACATGTCTTACAAGAAATCACACAATTGGAACAAAGAAAAAGCAAAGTCCATTGCAAAGCCAAATTGGATGTTGCCTTTTTGTAGACACTACTGTTGTGCCGTGATGTATTCACAAGTACACACGAGATGGTAGAGGAACTCGGCAGGTCAGGCAGCATCTATGGAAAACCTGAAAGGTCTTGGCCCGAAACGTCGACTGTACTTTTGCCTGGCCTGCTGAATTGCTCGTGTGTGTGTGTGTGTGTGTGTGTGTGTGTGTGTGTATATGTGTTTGTGTGTGTGTGTGTGTGTGTGTGTGTGTATGTGTGTGTGTCTGTGTTTGTTTCTGTGTGTGTGTGTGTGCTTCTGTGTGTGTGTGTGTGTGTGTATATGTGTTTGTGTGTGTGTGTGTGTGTGTGTGTGTATGTGTGTGTGTCTGTGTTTGTTTCTGTGTGTGTGTGTGCTTCTGTGTGTGTGTGTGTGTGTATATGTGTTTGTGTGTGTGTGTGTGTGTGTGTATGTGTGTGTGTCTGTGTTTGTTTCTGTGTGTGTGTGTGTGCTTCTGTGTGTGTGTGTGTGTCTGTGTTTGTTTCCCTGTGTGTGTTTGTTTCCGTGTGCGTGTGTGTGTCTGTGTGTGTGTGTGTGTGTGTGTGTGTATATGTGTGTGTGTCTGTGTGTCTGTGTGTGTGTTTCTGTCTGTGTGTGTGTATGTGTTTCTGTCTGTGTGTGTGTCTGTGTTTCTGTGTGTGTGTGTGTGTGTGTGTGTGTGTCTGTGTCTGTGTGTGTGTGTGTGTGTGTGTTTCTGTCTCTGTGTGTGTGTGTGTGTGTGTGTGTGTGTGTCTGTCTGTCTGTGTGTTGGTTGCACGGATCTCCAACATCTGCAGATTTTCTTTTGCCTGTATTAACAGGGTGGGCTCAATGGAGTATGGTCTTATAACAGACAAATCTCACTGTCTGTCCTGTCAGTTCTGTGCTTTCTAACCTGTGCAAGCTTTCCATTTTAAATTGCTCTTCCTTGTTTGCAGTTGAATTTAGGCTTGAAGATATACTGTATATGCTTTATTTGTCACCTGTACATTGAAACTTACAGTGAAATGTCTAGCTTTACATTAAATCAAAGCTGCGAGGATTGTGCTGGGCAGTCAGCAAGTGTCACCAGGGTTCCAGGGCCAACATAGAATGCCCACAACTTACTAAACCGAACCTGTTTGTCTTTGGACTGTGGGAGGAAACCAGAGCACCCGGAGGAAACCCACACAATCACAGGGAGAATTGACAAACTCCTTACAGAGCAGCGGTGGGAATGCACCCGATGTCACAGCTGGTGCTGTGAAGTGTTGCTCTAATGACTATGCTACCATATAACTGTCACTTGTAGTGTGTTTGTGTAAAGCACAAAACGTGCACATATATGTAGAGCTGTTAATAAAGTGAATAGCTCTCCGTGTGCCATCACACAGCTGCTCACGTACTGAGGTAGTGAAAGAATAACACAGAATAGAGGATATTGTGAGTAACACGCACAAAATGCTGGAGGAACTCAGGCAGCATCCGTGCAAATGAATAAACTGTCATCGTTTCAGGCCAAGACCCTTCTTCAGGACTGCAGAAGGGAAGATACCAGAATGAGAAGGTGGGAGGGAGGACAGATTGGAAGGTGGTAGATGAGACCAGGTGAGGGGGAAGTAGGTGGGTTGGGGAGGGTGGATGACGTGAGAAGCTGGGAGGTGATAGGTGGAAAAGATAAAGGGCTGACGAAGAAGGAATCTGAAAGGAGAGGAGAGCAGATCATGATGATGGAAGCAAGAGAAGGAGGAGGGGAACCGGGGGAGGTGATGTGAAGAGAAGGGATGAGAGAAGAACCAGAAAGGGAATGGAAAAGGAGAGAAGGAGGGAGGGAGGGGAAAATACCAAAAGTTGGAGAAATCGATATCCATGCATTCAGGTTGGAGGCTACCCAGACAGAAAATGAGGTGTTGCTCCTCCAACCTGAGAGTGTCCTCATTGTGGTAGTAGGGGCCAAGGGCCAACATGACGGATTGGGAATGGGAAGTTGCATTGAAATGGGTGACCAGCAGGAGATCTTGCCTTTTGCAACAGACAGAGTGAAGGTGATCGACGATGCAGTCCCCCAATCCCTGATATAGAGGAGACCAGCCCGGAGGCACCGGACACAGTATATGATCCCGAGACTCACAGGTGAAGTGTTGCCTCGCCTCGCCTCACCCGGAAGGACTGTTTGGTGCCCCGAACGCTGGTGAGTGTGGAGGTGAATGGGCAGGTGTTTCCATATTCCCAGACAGATGCCAGTGTTGACCCACATGGCAAAGCCTGGCCCGAGCAACAGCTGGCCCCACGTGTTTCCTTCACCCTTTGCTGTCATCCCCTCTCTCCTTGGCTGGGGGCTGCTTGGGACCTCCGTAGAAACCCAAAACAGTTTTCCCACTCAGGCTGTGCATGAGAGGGTCTGTCTTCTATTTGTCACACGTACATCGAAATATCGACCACACTGTGAAGTGAAATGTAGATTTGCATCACTGCCCAGTACAGTCAAAGAGTGTGCTGGAGGCTGTCTGCAAGTGTCACCATGCTGCTGGTGACAACATAACCTGACTGCGTTTCACTGAACCTAACCGGTACATGGGGGGGAAACCGAGCACCCGGGGGAAACCCACAGTCACGGGGAGAATTATTCTGTGGCATTGAACCCAGACTGAACTCCATTCCTGCCACGTTGGGCACTCCCCAATATGCTTATCGACAGAGCTGCTCTCCAACAGGTACCATAGCATCTGTCATGCACCTGGCCCTGACACACCCAGAAAACAAGGACACTTCTGTCAGAATCCTGTTTCTGGATTTCAGTTTGGCAGCCAATAATATTATCCCCCAGACCTCGGTGAACAAACTCCTCCTCCTTGGTCTAAGTACACAACCGTGCATCTGGGTGTTGGACTACAGACCTCAGGTAGTCTGAATACACAAACTGCTCCTCCCTCCTCCCTCCTATCATCCTCAGCAACTGGAGTGCTCCCCAGGGCTGTGTGCTGAGCCCACTGTTGTACACTCTGTTCACTCATGACTGCACGGCCAAACTCCCGAGTGATCACATCGCCAAGTTCACCGATGACCTGTCGGTTCTGGGGCTCATCACCAACAACGGTGAGACAGCCTAGAGGCAAGTCAAGCTTATTGTCATTTAACATATATAAAACCATATACCGTATATAGAAACGAGACAATGTTTCTCCGAATCGGGGTGTAAAGTACAATAGTACACATAACACACGACAACATGGAAGTAAGGATAAAATATTCAGATGACTCACAGATAAATAACAAACTAAAGCGCATTAATAACAAAAAGTGTAAGGTATGGAACAGATTAACCAGTACGATGTGGCAGGGAGTTTAAAAGCTTAATGGCCTGGGGGAAAGAAATTGTTTTCCATCCTGACCATTGTTGTTTTTATGCATCACAGTCTCCTGCCTGATGTGGAAAGTCGAAGAGAATACTCAATGGATGGGTGGGATCTTTAAAAGTACTGAGGGCCCTGCGTATGCAGCGCTCCTGATACATGTCCCCGATGGATGGTAGAGAGACACCTATGACCCTCCCAGCTATTCTCACAGTCCTTTGTAGGGACTTCTGGTTCAATGCTTGATTGCTCCCATACCAGATGGAGATGCAACTTGTCAGGACAATCTCAATGGTGCTCCAGTAAAAAGCAGTTAAGATGGGGGGAGCCTTGCTTGCCTCAGTCTTCTTAGGAAGTGGAGGTGCTGCTGTGCCTTCTTGTTCAGGAAGGTGATATTAACGGACCAGTGGAGGTCATCCATGATGTGAACTCCCAGGAACTTGGTGCACTTAACTCTCTCTATGGAGGAGCCATGTGTTCAGGAGGGGCAGAGTTGTTTACACCTTTCTGAAGTCCACAATGATTTCCTTAGTCTTCTCCATGTTCAGGCTTAGCTTGTTTCCTCACACCAATCCAACAGCTGCTCCATCTCCTCCCTATGCTCTGTCTCGTCATTGTTCTTGATAACACGTGGTTGTGTCATCTGCAATCTTGTTGACAGGGTTTGAGCTGGATCCTGCGATGCAGCCACGCATCAGCAGTGTGAACGGCAGTGGGCTGAGCATTGGGGAGCGCCAGTGCTCAGCGTAATAGGATGAGAGGCATTGCTGCCCACATGGACTGACTGTAAGGAAGTCCTGTATCCAATTGCAGAGGGAGGTGTCGGGATACCGCAACACTTGAAGTTTACTTTCCCCACCAGTTTCTCGGGTATGGTGCTGTTGAATGCCAAACTAAAGTCTATAAACAGCAGTCTAGCTTATGAGGTGCCATTTTCCAGGTGGGACAGGACAGAAGGGAGGGCAGAGGCTATTCCATCATCAATGGATCGACTTGATTGATAAGTGAACTAGAAAGGGTCCAGTGTAGTTGGGAGAAAGGCTTTAATGTGCACCATGACCAGCTGCTCAAAGCATTTCACGTAGAGGGAATGTGAAGATTTTGAGTCTTTGAGTCCTGGTGCAAGGAAAATAACCACTTCTTTAATGCCAACAAGAGCAAGGAGATGGTTATCAACTTCAAGAGAATTCGCGCCACTCACACCCGCCCCCCCCCCTTTACATCAGTGGCACAGCAGTGGAAACCGTGAGCAGTTTCAAACCCCTGGGAGTGCACATCTCGCACAACATCACGTGGTCCCAGAACACATCCGACACAATCAGGAAATGTCACCAGCACCTCTATATTCTGAGGCTGAAGAGAAATGGACCTTGCACATCTATACTCACATCATTCTACAGATGCGCCATAGAGAGCATCCTAACAGGCTGCATAATGCACAGTACGGAATCTGCACTGTGGTGGACTGGAGGGCTTTACAATGGGCAGTGAAAACTGTCCAATGCATCATTGGCACCAGCCTACCCCCGTCAAACACACACATGCAGAAAGGTACCAGAAAAGGGCCAGAAACATGATGAAAGATCCTGCCCATCCTGCTGATAGTCTGTCTGTCCCACTCCCATCGGGGAGGAGACTACATAGCGCCCACGCCAGGACCACCAGACTCAAAAACAGTTACTTTCCCCAAGCAGTGAGGCTGATCAACACCTCCACCCACTAACTCCACCAATAGTTTATTATTTCCCATCAGCCACTTTTAGTACAGCTTAGTGTCACTTTCTGGACATACAGTCATACAGTATGGACATACAGTCAACAGTATGGACATACTGTTATAGACATACAGTCAACAGTATAGACATACTGTTATGGACATACAGTCATACAGTAAATAAGCTGTTTTATATATTTATATCGATTGTGCGTGATTTTTAAACATTATTATGGTGTCCTTATTGTGTTTTTTGTGCTGTTTTGGATCCAGAGTAACAATTATTTTAGCCCCCTACACCTATATTCTGGAAATGACATTAAACAATCTTGAATCTTTGACTTAACACATCTGTTTCCATTTGGGTTCATTTTCATTCACAACATGCAAGGTTCTCGAGGTGTGTATGTGGTGATCCGGCGTTGAATTGGCTGGTTGTTATACTTTGGGGGGGGAGAATGTTTCCTAGAGGGGAGGAGTTTACAACCAGAGGACACAGCCTCAGAATAGAGGGACATCTATTTAGAACAGAGATGAGGAGGAATTTCTTTAGCCAGGGGTTGGCAAATCTGTAGAATTCATTGCCTATGGAGACTAAGTCATTAAGCATATTTAAAGCAGAGATTGATTGGTTGTCAAAGGTTACAGGAAGAAGGCAGAAGAATGGGGTTGGGAGGCATAATAAATCAGCCATGATTAAATGGTGGAGCAGTCAATGGGCAGAATGGCCATTATGGTCTTAAGAAGGTGGATTTCAGGGTGGTATGTTGTCACATACAGGTTTGGGTTGGTAAGTTGTGGGCATGCTATGTTGGCACCATAAGTGGCTTGGGACTGTTTCAGTGAGGCAAGTTCACCCGGTAGGTCTCTTACCTTCAGGTCTGTCTGTGCCTACTCCTGGCATGGTCCCTTTGTGGAGTCAGGGATGCCTGGGATGATGATAATTGATCTGGATCCTTTCTAAGTGTTGGCATTATCCCAGTAAAAACTATACATTTTTATCAGTTAGAAAGAAAACCACAGTAGTGTTTGAGGATGTTTAGAGCTTCACCAGTAGAGAGCACAGCCTTCCTGGTTAATTGGAAATGGCCCGTATTGATCCATTTCTCTTGATGTGCTTGGTTAGCAAAAGCATATCACTGAGACAATGCCAGCTGATGTCGCATCAGATTATCTTATATTGTGCCACAACAACAGAGATTCTGTCAAAGGGAGTGTAATCTGATATTCTATCTATTGGTCAATCAGCATTCTCGCTCCATATGGCTATAGATGGTGACAGTCTTGACCCCAGGGTAGGGGAATGCAGAACCAGGGGGCATGCATTTAGGGTGAGAGGGGAAAGGGTTAGAAGGGACCCGAGGGATAACTCTTTCACACAGAGGGTGGTGAGTATATGGAACGAGCAGAATAGCTATCTAGGGTAAAGGTAAGCAGAGGTTTGGCCGGTAAATCCCTATCACCCATGGGTGCCGGAAATCAAAGTGTCAGTAACTTTATTATCAAAGTACAGATATTTCCTTGCAATAAATTCACAGAATAATAAAGAAATACAACATAATTCATGAAAAAACTACATATAAACAAAGTTTGACAAACCGCTAATGTGCAAATTAAGACACCTTGTGCAAATAAAATAAATGATCCCGAGAACACGAGTTGAATTGTCCCTGAAAGTGAGTTTGTAGGTTGCGGAATCAGTTCAGACTTATCCATGTCAGTTCAGGAGGCTGACGGCTGAAGGGCGATAACTGTTTCCAAACCTGGTGATGTGGGACGAAGGCTCCGGTACGTCCTTCCCAGTGACAGTAGTGAGAAGAGAGCATGACCTGGATGATGGAAGTCCTTGGGAGTGGATGCTGCTTTCTTCTGGCAGTGCTCTTTGTAACTGTGCTCAGTAATGGAAGGGCTTTGCCTGGGGTGGACTGGGCTGCAACCACCACTTCCTGTAGAAACGGTGCCTCTACAGACGAAAAGTTGTAAGAAATACAGACAGCTCTCCATGTTTATGCACTGATCAAAAGTTGTGGAGCAACATAAACCTGATGCACGATTAGTTGCTTGTTGACTGTAATTGCATTTTTATGGTATCATTCCCATCCCCAATTAATTCACATTGAGATACTCCAAAGTATTGACTGCTGATATATTGGATCATCCTATGCAGAACAAGATCCCATTTCCAATCACCAGAAAGGCTGTCAAGAGTTGCCTATCCTTGGTGGTGAGGTGAAGGAGATTTTTATCTGGTTTGTTTTGGTGCTATTAATAAGGCCTAATGTGGGGTATTGTGTGCAGGTCTGGTCACCTACCTCCAGGAAAGATGTAAACATGATTGAAAGAGTACAGAGAAAGTTCATAAAGATGTTGCTGGGACTTGACTATCTGAATTATAGAGAAAGGTTGAATAGGTTGGAACATTATTCCTTGGAGCATAGGAAAATGAAGGGAGATTTGATAGAGGTATGCAAAATTAATATGATAAATCAGGCAGACTTTTTCCATTGAAGTTGGGTGAGGCTACAACTAGAGTTAATTGGGTAAGGGCGAAAGATGAAATGCTTTACAGGAACCTGAGGGGGATCTTCTTCATTCAGAGTGGTACAAGTGTGGAGTGAGCTGTCAGTGGAAGTGGTGGGTGCGGGGTTGATTCCATTATTTGAGAGGTTTGGATAAGTACTTGGATGGGAGGGTTATGAGCCAGGTGTGGGACTAAGCTTAGTAACACTTTAGCATGGAATAGATGAGCTGAAGGGCCTGTTTCTGTGCTGTAGTATTCTTTGACTCTATTAGACTGGCGACAATGAAGAACCAGCCACATATTTCAAAGTCAGCGTGCTGTGCAACATGGGGCTGGAGGTATCCCTTGCATCTGCTACCATTGTGCTTCTGGGCAGTAGGAATCATGAGTTTGGAAGGTGCTGATGGAGGAGCATAGATGAGTCATTATGTCGATGCTGATAATAACATAAAATAAAATTCTGGACCCAGAACATACATACTTATGAACAACCACACTTTATTTTACCTGTGCCCGAGGAGAGCAGCATGACCCCTATCACCCACACGGGTCTGCATACTGAACAGCAAAATGCCATTTTTATACAGAATTGGCTAGCAGTTATGGATATTGATCATTTGGTAAACTATATATTTTTTGAATTCCTTACTTGCAAGAACAATAATCATTCACAATAGAAGAGTTAAAAGTCAGTACAAACTATAACCTGACAACTGATGATACTTTGAAGTTAGGAAAGCAATAATCCCTTAGTTAGTGTGTATGCCTTGAATCACTTATCTCATCTCCAGATTCCTGGTGTGTAAAGGGAAGCTATGCTCTTCAAATACCTTTCTACCCTGGGCTGCCTGCACTCTATCCTTGCCTTACCAATTGTAGTGCATTTAGTAGATAGATCACACTTCCTGTAGATGGTGGGGAATGGACTACCAGTTTGGGGTCTGTTTGTCCTGGATGGGGTTGATCACCTTGGGCATTGCTGGAGAAGCAGTCAGCCAGGGAAGTGGAGAGTATCCAGTCCTACTCCTGGTTTGTGTCTTACAGATGTTGGAAAGTCATTGCAGGAGACCCACTTTCTGACCTGTTGTCCAGCAGAGTATATATTTAATCTATTGAAATTAGAATTTGTTTATTATAGACCGTGAGATGTAGAAGCAGAATTAGGCCATTTGGCATTTGAGTCTGCTCCACAATATGATCATGTTTGATTTATTGTCCCTCAACATGGAATCCCTTATTATCAATAGAACCTAAAAACTACAGAGAAAGTTCAGGACAGACAATATGAGGAAGCAGATTGTGAGGTCATAAATCAAAGTCAAGGTCAAGTTTATTGTCATCTGCACAAGTCCATGCAATAAAAAACCTGCTTGCAGTAGTACCACGGCTACATTGCGTCAGATAAGCAGGGAATTCACAAGAATAACATGAATTAAACAGGAACTATACATGTTTAAGAAAGAACACAATTAGATCAAGATAAAGATATAAAAAGAGTGATGAAAGTCAGCATGGCAGCATGGGAGTTAGCACAATCATTTTACAGTGCCAGTGATGACTGATGGCAGTTCAGTTCCGTTCTGGCATTTCTCCGTATGGATTTTGTATATTCCCTCCATGACCATGTTGGTTTCCTCCCACATTTCAAAAATATACATGTTAGGGTTATTAAGTTATGGGCATGCCACGTGGGTGCTGGAAGCATGGCAACACCAGCGGGCAGCCCCCAGAACAATCCTTGCTGGTTTGATTTGATACAAATGACACCTTTCGCTGTCTACTTCGATGTATATGTGACAAATAAAGCTAATCTTTAACCTGTGTAAATGAACATTCAGAGAGCCTTGCATTAATCTGGAACAGATGAACAGACGCAGGTAATCTCAGGAAGCAGTAATCAGAACAGCTGGCAATTAATGGAGAAAAATGGGCCGTTAATCATAGGCTGGTAAGCATGATTACCCTGCTTCGATTGGTTTTCAGCAGGTCAAATCTGAACAAGAGTTTATTGATTTCTTTTTGAGAATGTTATAAGAATGGTCACTGAAGCAGCACATTCAATGTATCAATGTGGATTCCAGCAAAGATTTTGACAAAATCTCACAAAACAGATTGAGCATGAAAGTAATAATCTATAAGAAAGCCAAAGGTAATTGTCAGGGGGTATTTGTGGCTACCCCATCACATCCTTAGATTGTGTTGGCTGTAAGTTGTAGTAAGGGGAGTAAGGGTGAAATATGAGGCTATCAGGCGGGAAATTGGAAGCATAAATTGGGAACACGTGTTCTCAGTGAAATGTACGGCAGAAATGTGGCAAATGTTCAGGTGATATTTACGTGGAGTTCTGCATAGGTACGTTCCAATGAGACAGGGAAAGGATGGTAGGGTACAGGAACCGTGGTGTACAAAGGCTGTTGAAAATCTAGTCAAGAAGAAATTGCTTTTGTACTTGCACAGTCTGTTGTCTTTGGAACATTGGTTACCCATCTTCTGTGCAGTTTTTCCTTGATTCTGTTGTGTTTCTGAGTATTTACTGCGAATGCCCTCAAGAAAATGAATCTCAGGGTTGTATATAGTGACATACCTGTACTTTGATAATAAACTTACTTTGAAGTTTGGGTTGGGGTTAGTAAGCTGTGGGAATGCTATGTTGGTGTCATGTCAGATGGAACTTTGTTATCCTTGATGAGAGAATGTTGTAGATTATAAAATGTCAGCATTGAATGATCTAGATTTGTGAGGTAATTTTAAGATAATTATTGCATCTATAATGGACGACATGTGATATCTTTGTGTATTACGATGCTGCTTTTGAATAAATTGCTGAATTTTCTCCCAAACTATTGCTCCTGGCATCTCTGATCCATCTTTATAGAAGTGGAGAAGTCTTTATAGAAGTCTTTATATTATGGAAATAATTAATTATTATAGTAAGGATCACTTAGTCTTCTTTGTGCTGGATTAACACAGGGTAAAATTCATCTGCTGTGTTGGAGCTGTGCACTTAGTCATTTATCTAATGAATAAAGTCAAATAGTGAGGCAATGTTCATGGGTTCATGTGCTGTTCAAGTTTGTTGTCACCTGATTGTACATCTATACAGCCAAACTAAATAATGTTCTTCTAGATCACAGTGCACCACAAAACATCTAGTACACACAGCACAAACAACAAAATGTTACCACAAGTAAGGTATATATAATTTAAAATTCATGTAGTTAAGCACAGGTAAACAGTAAACAACTCACTGTCATAATGATGAGACCTCGGTGGTGGCAGGATATGCACTAGTCTCACAGCCTGAGGGAAGAAGCTGTTACCCAATCTGTTAGTTCTGGTCCTGGTGGTAGGTCAAAGAGAATTTGGTGGTAGAGGGGAAGAAGCTGTTTCTCAAACATTGAGTTTGGGTCTTCAGGGTCCTGTATCTCCTCTCTGATAGTAGTAAAAGTCCCAGATGCTGAGGGTCCTTAATAACAGATGTCCCCTTCTTGAGGCACCAGCTTTGGAAGTGGTTCTCGATGCTGGGGGGGCTTGTGCCCATGATAGAACCAAAGAACAGTGAATGGAATTTAACTCAGACAGGTGTGCAGTAATGCATTTTGGTAGAGTAAACCAGGGCAGGGCACATAAAATGAAAGGAAGTGTTCTGTGAAGTGTCGTAGACAGAGAGACCTGGGTGGACATATGAGGGGTGATTGATAAGTTTGTGGCCTAAGGGAGAAGAAGTCAATTTTAGAAAACTTAGCACATTTATTTTTCCTGCATTTACACACTTAATCCAGAGGTCATGGAGCAAACGGATCCCTTCTTTGTAGAAGTCGGCATCTTGGACCTCCAGAAAGTGGTCTACAGCAGGGGTGCTGATAAGTTCCTGGCCTAAGGTAGAAGGAGATGAGTTCTACCTCAAACTTTCTGCATTTTCATTCAAAGAGTTGAACTGCACACGCATGTAACAAGAGCGGTATCACTAATCTCCTCTACCTTAGGCCACGAACTTATCAATCACCCCTGCTGTGGACCACTTCTACAAAGAAGGGATCCGTATGCTCCACGACCGCTGGACTAAGTGTGTACATGTAGGAGGGGACTATGTTGAAAAATAAATGTGCTAGGTTTTCTAAAATTGACTCCTTCTACCTTAGGCCACGAACTTATCAATCACCCCTTGTAGTTCCCTAAATGGGGCGACACAGGTAGACAAGTTGGTGAGACATTTAGCATGCTCGCCCTCATCTGTTAGAGCACCGAGTACTAGTATTGGCTAGTAATGCAACAGCACATTCATGTATGTTTCAATGGCCAGATGATAAATAAATAAATCTGAATCTGGATCGGAAGTAAGTTTGAGTAGAAGAGTACAGATGACTACCTGCAAGATTATAAAATCTTAGTGAGTCCACAGCTGAAATATTGTCTGCGAGTGAGGTCTCTCCAATGAGGACTGATACACTTGTGATAAAGGAAATATAACGAAGGTTTATGGGTTAATTTCTGGCATGTGGAAGCATGTTGTATGAGGAGGGTCGATGTAGATTGTGTGTATATTTTCTTCAATTAAGAAAAACATGAGGGGTAATGTACAGAAGTCTATTGTCGCTTTACAGGACAGATGCAGAGTTACTATTCCCCCCTCAGGGGTGTCTGGGACTGGAGGTCACAGTTTTATAATAGAGACAGAGGTGAGAAGAGTGGCTTCACTCTGAGAGTAGTGAATTCACCAAAGAGCTGTGGAAACTCACTCACTGAGGACATTCATGGCAGAGATTTAAAGGTTTATGGATATTAGCAATGAATAAGGCAATAGTGCAGGAAAGTGACTTTGAGGAAAAGATCGCCTGCAACCGTATTGAATGACCTATTCCTATCTGAAAGGGTGACTCAGTAGTGTGGCGGTTAGCAATAAGGCTTTACTGTGCTAGTGATGAAGGATCAATTCCCACTGCTGTTTGAAAGGTGTTTATACACTCTCCCCGTAACCACGTGGGTTTACTCCGGGTACTCTGGTTTCCTCCCATATTCCATCAACACATGGGTTAGGGTTAGTGAGTTGTGGGGATGCTATGTTGATGCCAGAAGCATGGTGAAACTTGTGGGCTCCCCAGCACATCCTCAGATTGTGTTGATCATGGATGCAAAACAAGGTTTTTCTCTGTATGTTTCAACGTTTTCATGTACATGTGACAAATAAATATCATGCTCATCCTTAACCTTATATGTCTTGGGTTCGTATGAACAAGAAATCTGTGTACATGACAAGCAGGTGATATACCCTCAGCACCTCCTGTACCTAATAAAATGGCCACTGGGTGTGTGTTCATGGGCTTCTGCTGCTGCAATAGTTCCACTCTAAGGCTGTGCATTCAGAGACATTCTTCTGCACACATAATGAAAAACAAACTTCTGCACACCACTGTTATAATGTGTGGTTATTTGAGTTACTGTTGCCTTCCTGTCAGCATGAACCAGTCTGGCCATTCTCCTCTGACCTCTCTCATTAACAAGGCAGTTTCACCCACAGAACCGCCGCTCATTGGATGTTTTTTTTGGTTTTTGCACCAAACTCTACAAACTCTTGTGCATGAAAATCTCAGGAGACCAGCAGTTTCTGAGGTACTCAAACCACCCCATCTTGCACCAGCAATTTCTCCACGGTCTTAACATTTCTTCCCCATTCTGATATTTGGTCTGATAAACAACTGAACCTCTTGACCATATCTGCATGCTTTTATGCATTGAGTTGCTGCCAGATGATTGGCTGATTAGATATATGCGTTAACAATCAGATGTACAGGTGTACCTAATAAAGTGGCCACTGAGTGTAGATGCACACCAGAGGAAATGATGTTTTTATTCTTCTCTGGTTTGTTGATATTAGAAGTCAAGTTTGCATCATTATTGGAAGCAACAATTTTAGACCAATGATCAATAGCAAAGGGTAGAACTGAAATGATCAAATAATCTGTTTCCATCTATATGATCTGCAGTAACAAGGAATGCGATGAGCCGGCAAAAACTAGGGAGCCTGGGCCTGGATTGATGACAACTTCAACGTTACTTTCATAAGTGCATCCTTTGAATTGCAGCCATATACTGCAGAGAGCTGTCCATGTCAGAATCCAATCCATTTATAGCAAAATCATTTCCTCCTTTCGGTTAGGGACGAACTTGAAGTAACATGAAGAATTACTTGGGAGGTCATAATCTGCTTTGCAAACAATCAATAATTTTTGAGGTGTGAGAGCAGTTTGTGTTTATACATCACCTCTCATGTTGTACAGTGACCTGATGTGCTTCCAACCAGCACTAGGGACTAAAAACCTGCCTGACTCTGGCAGGATTACAATTAATACTGAAGACCAAATGCTTCATTGAAGAAGTAGTTTAACTATTTGTCTTAAAAGTGGAAAGATGTGAGAGGGAGAAAGTTGAAGAGGTTTATAAAGGAAATTTGACAGCCAGCATGGAATGCAGAAGCAGAGCATGGCTTGAAAGAGGTGATAGAGAAAGGAAAGAGGGAGCCCGTCAGAGGACATCAAGAAGGATGCAGATGTTGAAAGCATTTTTAATGTGGTAAGTAGAATAATGGGTGAAGGAGCTTGGAGCCAATTTGGAGGTGGTTGTTGAAGATATGGCTGAGTGGAGAATGGAGGCTACATAGCATCCATACCAGACTCAATAACAGTTACTTCCCCAAGTAGTAAGGCTGATCAACACCTCCACCCACTAACCCACACCTCTACACCCCTATCCACCACTACTTTATCATTTCTTGTCAGTCACCTTATGTACAGACACTTCTGTGCCTAGTATCACTTTATGGACATACAATCAATCTTTGTATATAAGCTATCTTATGTATTTATAGTTATTGTGTTTTTATTATTCTTGTGTTTTTCTAGTGCTGCATCAGATCTGCAGTAACTATTATTTCATTTTCATTTACCCTTGTGTACTGGAAATGACATTAAACAAACTTGAATCTTATGAAGTCTGGAAAAAAAAGAGGGTGATTGGGAGAAGGTGAACGATGACAAAGATATCAACCAAGTTCTCAGCAGCAGTCATCATACATACATACATACTGTACATATCTGACTAACTGTTACTGATAATTGTATCATCTCCTTTAATGCTGTTGATGGACTGAGTCTCAGATGCAGAGGATATCGTTCCAAGTAGTTCCACAAGTTCCATTTCTCATTTGAAAGAATCAATATTCAGGAAAGCAGCAATGTGCTAAGGTGTCAACATAAATTATGTGTTTAAATTGATGTTGAGTTTGGATTGATGTCCCATTGAAAGAGGTCAGAAAGTTACTGTTACACCAAGGAGATACCTCCCAGAAACTTAATTATATTGCAGTTCTTTGAAAGTAAAAAAAAAACTATTTGACTGGCATACGGAGCAGGTATAAAGTAGTAGTTTCAAACCAAACAGAAAATGCTGGAAAGACTCAGCAGGTCCAGCAGCATCTGTGGAATAAGAAGCTGTTAACTGTTCAGGACAAAACCACCGCCCCCCCCCCCCTGCTCTTCCATCATTTCTGTTCTTCATTTCAGAATTCCAGTAACTGCAGTTTTGTGCTTTATTTTAATTTGTAAGGTAAAGGGATGGGTACAACTCCTCAAAAAATAAATCAACCTGAAGCATTGTCTGTTTATTTCCTTCCATAGATGTTGACTGACTTGCTGAGTTCCTCTAGGATTTTGTGTGTGTTGCTCTGGATTTCCAGCATCTGAAGAATCACTTGTGTTTCTGAAATTCAGATTTATTCATTCAAATGTGAGATGGGACATTCACTGGGATTACATCCAGTGGAGAACAGGATAGGCACTGGCCAGACACCTGAATGAAGGAAGAGAGGTGTGGGGAAGGGAGGTATAATGAGGACCTGTGGAACATGAACTAGGGCAAATACGTTGCATTGGGGGAATGAAGATGAGAAGGGCAACAAAACAGTGAACTGTTTAAATCAATCCAGATAGGGTCCAGTACATTCTCATCCCACACAACATGGTTATAAACTTAGCATTAAAATGATAGATGATTTGATTTAGAGATACTGCATGGAACAGAGCTTTCCAGACCTCCAAGCTGTGCAGCCAGCAGCCTCCCAATTTATTCCTAGCCTAATCCTGGGACAATTTACAATGACCAATCAACCTACTAACCAGTACAACGTTGGACTGTGGGTGGAAACTGGAGCACCCAGAGAAAAGCCACACATTCCACAGGGTGGACATAAAAACTCCTTATACAGGATGCTGGGATTGAACTTCAAACTCTGATGCCCTGAGCTGCAATAGTGTCGTGCTAACTGCTGCACCACCTGATAAAATACAGGTGATTCACCTTCAGACAAACAGCAGGTAACAGGGAAACATACTGAAGTCCTGGAGACACAAACGTTGAAAATGCTGATGTCTTGAGCAAAAAAATAATTGGTGGAGGTGTACAACAGGTCAAGCAGCATCTATGGGCAGAGGGGGTGGAAGAATTGTCAACGATTCTGGTTGAAACCCTGTCAACAAGATTCAATAGAGAGCGAGGAGCGGAAGGGGTGAGAATCACGTACCGACAAGACAAGGACATTATGAAAATGCTAAGGCATCAATAAACAGAAACGGAGAAGTTCCGCAGATGCTGGAAATCCAGAGCAACACACACAATGCTGGAGAAACTCAGCAGGTCAGGCGGCATCTATGGAAATGAATAAACAGTTAACGCTTTGGGGCTGAGACCCATCATCAGGACTGGGAAGTCAGGATAAAAAGCTATGTGGGGGAGGGAGGGGAAGGACGACAAGCCAGCTGATGATAGATGAAGCCAGATTGGTGCTGGGGGAGATGAAGTAAGAAGTTGTGAGATAATAAACGGAAAAGGTAAAGGGAGTCCTTCTTCTCACGCCCTTTAACTTTTCCACCTATCACCTCCCAATTTCTCTCTTAATCCCCCCTCCGGGTTTCGCCTATCATCTTCTAGTTTGTACCCGTTCGCTTTCCCTCCACTTTCTTATTTTAGCTACTTCCCCCTTTCTTTCCAGACCTGGTGAATGGGTTCTGTTCGAAACGTTGACTGTTTATTCATACCTACAGATGCTGCTTGATCTGCTGAGCTCCTCCAGCATTTTGTGTGTGTTGCGTTAATAAACGTTTGCTGGTAAAAGCAGAACAGATTTCCTCGTTTTTCCATGTGGGCTGAAGCATTACCTAACTACGACGACATCCATTGTTTATCAATTATTCAGATTGGTAAAGTGAACGAGCGATAATGTCTTCTACTTTCCATAAAATGGTCAGATTAGCAGTTACTAATCTGAAGAATCTGAGCACAGATTCGGGCTTCAGGCTGGATGTGAGTTAATGCACCGTGCCAAACAGAAAGCTGGCTATCAGTTTACAAATAATTCTCGTAACTCGAGAGCAGAAATTGCAAATGTTCGGGCTGGAAAATGGGTTCAATTTGGTTTTATGAGGAAATACTACAAGATAATGCACTGAAAATCTACGAGAGTGCACGCAAGTTGCCAAACCTACACAGTTCCTGAATAAATCATTAATGACATGGTGAAGGAGTCATAATGCTCTCTCACTAATGCTCATTAATGATCTCTCCATACCTAATGCGCGGCCTGGATGGTTCGGGCCAGTGCCTAAGAGACTACATTTCTTAGTGCTTTAAACTTTCCCGGGACAGCCCTCTCCATCTGCGAACCCATTGCGGAGAGCAGTCAGTTGTTGGAACGATTTTCAGAGTTTCAAACATGGACTTGGTGCTGAGAAGATCTGTCTCAGGTAGGGTTAAAGGGACAGCCTTCGTGGAATTAGCGCAGCCGAGTTGTCGCCAATTACAGGCGACCTTTTTGAGAATTAATTCTATTGTAGTTTAAACAAGAAAGTAACAACACTGTCCTTTCATTCTTCGGCTGCAGTTCGAAAAATATTGCACTTGCCTCGATTAGGATATGTTCGCCAATATCTGTTTTATATTGGTGATCTGTGATTAACTAATAAATTTGTTCAGAGACAATGCAACCAACGCCCAGTTGCTTTTCGCGTGCTGGTAGCTCTCCATGGTGCTGACGAGCGGGGAGCTCTCCGCGGTACTGAATTTTGTTCCACCAGCTCCTCGGGTACAGTATCCCGAGACCATGTTATTAATAACACCGATGTTTAACATGTAAATTTAGTCTCTATTCTTCTTACTGCAATTTATAGTTTTATTATTACGTATTGCAATATACTGCTGTGGCCAAACAACAAATTTCACGGGATATGTCAGGATTTTAAACCTGATTCTAATTCTGATTCTTTAGTGATAGCCCATATTCCTCTGTAATATTTATTTCTTTTTGGTTTTATGACTGGGGTTAATTAGTCTTGACGTTTATAGATATAAATTAGATGAACAGAACATGAGCAATTTATATGGCAAATACTGGAAACTTCAGCAAATCAGATAGCATCTGCAGAGAGGCAAACTTGGTTACCTTGAATTCTGCAAGACTGGTTTGCAAGGATTGACAAGCATGTACAATATTATTCTGTCCACTCCCTATTTTAGATGCAGTTTTAACTCTCGGATTGCTAACTCTGAAAATTTGATCTTCCTGCTTATAGTCCCGGGACCATAAAGCCAACTACATTGTGTAGAACGCCATCTAAGATCTAAGATCAAATAGACAATAAATGAAGTTACTACACCAGATGCCACAGGCTTCGATTTTAAGATATGTGCCTCTGTGTGTATGCACATTTTATTGGTCTTTGATGTATGTTTTTCTGTGTATGTACACACACTTTATGCCTGTGTTTGTCTCCTAATGCACCCTTGTTAAACACGGGACAGTTTTCATTTCTCAGATGAGACAGAATCTTTTTTTTTTAGTTATTGTGAGTGGAGAGTTGGCTAAAAATCAAATAAACATGGGAGAATAAAGCATTAAAATATGGAAAGATTAAAGGAATAAGTAAGGGGCCAAAAACAAAAATGAAACTGTTTACTAATGCTTATATCCCTGGGCATCCACTACAATCAGTGATGGTGGAACAGGATAGATGTGCTCAACAGCCTCAAACTGTTCCCATGTTATTTTGTACAAGTTTTGCTGATGTAATTTTTTCATATTGTCTAATATACAAAAAGGGTTATGGATAGGTTAAATGCAAGCAGATTTTTTTCCACTGAGGTTGGGTGAGACTAGAACTAGAGGCCATGGGTTAAGCATGAAAGATGAAATGTTTAAGGGGAACCTGAGGGGCAACTCCTTCATTCAGGGGGTGGTGGGAGTGTGGAATGAGTTGCCAGTGGAAGTGGTGGATGCGGGTTCAATTTCAACATTTAAGAGAAGTTTGGATAAGTACATAGATGGGAGGGTATGGAGGGCTATGGTTCAAGTGTGGTCAATGGGACTGCACAATAATAGTATGGCACAAACTAGATGAGATGAAGGGCCTGTTTTGTGAAGTAGTGCTATGTGACTCTAATAACCTAAAGAAACTGCTCCTGAACTCACTGCTAATGCCTCCTACAGACTCCTATTTCACCTTATCTTCCCACCCTCATGTAACATTTCCTTTAACACTCCACAGCTCCCCACTGTGCTTGCATTCCGCTTTATTGCAATCTTTCCTAAGTCTTCTTCATCAATGTTTAATAACTCTTAAACTGAACAATCTTTGATTCTGCTTATCCTACAATTTACATATTTCAAGACCCAGCCTCTCATTTCCTGATCAAGAGTTGTGTTTCACTTAACTGCATATGTGTGTATGGTTGAATGACATTTAAACTTGAACTTAAACTGATTTAAAACATAGAATATATAAAATAGAACAGTACTGCACAGGAACAGGCTTTTTGACCCATAATGTGCCAAATGAAACGAGTAGGTAATCAAACGGCCAAATAAACTGTGTTCTTATGCCTGCACAATGTCCATATCCCTTAATTTTCCCCACATTCAAGTGACTGTCTAAACATCACTGAAAAGTCCTGATATAATAAATTTGTCTCTCTCACCACTCCAGTCAGTGCATTCTAGGCACTCACCACTCTGTAGGTAAAAAACTTGCCCCTCACATCTCCTTTGAAATTATCCCCTCTCACATTAAATGCATGCCCTCTGGTATTAAACATTTCAACCCGGTGAAAAAGATACTGTCTGTCTACCTTCCTGAGATGTTGTCTTCTTGCGGCTACTACTGATAGTGGGAAGGGATGTGCCTTAACGTATTTATCACAGATACTTAATTTTACTGAAATGAAGCAAAGACCTGTCACATTGGGTTGGGGTGGGAAAGGTACCCCTGCAAAAACTTCATGAGACAAACAGGAGGAGAAACAAATTTAATTGGTTCTTGACTTTACGGTTTTATTAAACATTTGGAAATAAGCTTACATCTATTCTCAGCTGTTATTTGTCTTTTGGCTTGCCCTGCTTATTTACCACTGTAAATAATAATATTTGGAGCTATGTGGCTCTTAGGTGTGAATAAGAAGGGATTTGATTTCATGTGTATATTTTCCAATTTACAGACAGTTTGGAAATCTGTTTGAGTGATTAATTCAATATTGATATATATATTTATTTATTTAGTGGTACAGTGCAGAGTTGGCCCTTCTGTCCCTTCAAGCCGTGCCACCCCATCAACCCCCAATTTAACCCTAACCTAATCACAGGGCAACTTACAATGATCAATTAATCTACCTGGTACATCTTTGGACTGGGAAGAAACTTGGGCACCTGAAGGAAGTCCACACGTGGAGGACATACCTCCTTTCAGGTGGTGCTGGAACTGAACTCTGAACTCCACTGTCCCACACTGTAATACTGTTGTGCTATCCACTATGCTATCTTGGTACCCCATGGGATGGATCATTTGGTCAGGCATTGCAACCTGGAGAGAAAATTGACACCCCAACTTCTACAAATCCATCAATATGCATGTGATCTGTATTCCTCTATTCCCTGCCTCTTAATTGTTGATGTTGTGCCTCATTCTACCTCCCCTGGAGTAGCATCTAGCACTCTCTTTGTAAGAATCTCTTTTCAAATGTCTTTTAAACTTTAACTCTCTCACCATGAAGCTATGCCCTTTAGTATTTGACCTCCTCTTCTACCATAATGAAGCTACTCTCACACTGGAAGAGCAATACCTCATATTCTCTCTAAGTAGCTTCCAACCTGGTGGAAAGAACATTGATTTCTCCAACTTCCAATAATTTTCCTCCTCACCCCTTCCCTCTGCTTCAGTTCCCCACTCTGGCCACTTACTTCTTCTGCTCACCTGCCTATCAACTTTCCTGGGTGCCCCTCTTCCTTCTCATTCTCCCATGGTCCACTGTCCTCTCTTATCAGATTCCTCCTTCTCCAGCCCTTTACTTTTACCACCTATCACCTCCCAGCTTCTTACTTCATTCCTCCTTGCTCAACTATCTGGTTTCACCAATCAGCTTCTAGCTTGCCCTCTTTCTCCTCCCCCACTTTCTTATTCTGGCATATTCCTCCTTCCTTTCCAGTCCTCTTAAGCAACCTCAGCCCACTATGTCGACTGTTTATACTTTTCTATAGATGCTGCCTGACCTGCTGAGTTCCTGGAGCATTTCGTGCATGTCCATCTAGAACTCAACATTTCCATCCTGGGAAGAAACCTTGACTTTGACTCTAGTAATTTTATATCATTATAACTGGTCACTCTTCGTCCTGTGATACTCCACAGAAAGCAATCCAGATTTATCCAATCTTCTGGCTAATACACTTCAGTGCAGGCAGCATCCCAGAGACTTTCTTCTGCACTCTCTCCAGACCCACCAGATCTTTCCTATAGTATGACAACCAGAATTACACACAATACCCCTAACTTGGCTTAATCAAAATTTTATACAGCTACAACATTACTTCTTAATTTAATTGCTCAATGCCCAGATGAATGAAGACTAGCTTACCATATCCTTACTTTCAAGATACAATGAGCCTAAGATCCCTGTTTAAATCGAAGGTCCTAAGGGTCCTGCTATATATTGTATACTTCCTGCTTGTGTTTGATCTCAAACTTGACCAGATTGAATTCCACCTGCCATTTCTCTGACCAAATATCCAAGTGCTCAAACATCCTGGTATGTCATTTGACAACCATCCTCTTTGTCTATAAGACCATAAGATATAGGAGCAGAATTAGGCCATTCAGCCCATCAAGTCTGCTCTGCCATTCAGTCATGGCTGATTTATTGTCCCTCTTAATCCCATTCTCCTGCCTTCTCCCCATAATCTCTGACGCCCTGATTTATCAAGAACCGACCAATCTCTGCTTTAAATATACCCAATGACTTGGCCTCCACAGCTCCACAGCTGTATGTGGCAATGATTTCCACAAATTCTTCACCCTATGACTAAAGAAATTCCTAATCATCTCTGTTCTATCAGGACATTTTTGTATTCTGAGGCTGTGCTCTCTGGCCCTAACTCCCCCATTGTAGGAAATATTCTTTCCACATCTACAACTCCATGCAATAAAAGCTGATTTATTTCCTAATAATACAATTTCAATCTGTCCCAAGCATAAACACAAGAGATTCTGCAGATGTAGGAAATCCAGAGCAATGCACTTTAAATGTTGGGCAAGCTCAGCAGGTCAGGCACCATCTATGGAGGGAAATAAATCCTTGATGTCCTGATGAAGGGTCTTGGCCTGTTTATTCCTCTCCATTGATGCTACCTTTTCCTTTATCCCAGGGTTGAAATGTCTAATACCAGAGGGCATGAATCTAAGGTGAGAGGGGTTAACTTCAAAGGAGATGTGAGGGGCAAGTTTTTCACACAGAGAGTGGTGGATGCCTGGAATGTGCTGCCTGGGGTGGTGGTAGAGGCAGATACATTAGATACATTTAGATAGGCACTTGAATGCAATGAAAATGGAAGTATATGGGCATTATGTAGGCAGAAGGGGCTAATTTAGTTGTCCCTTCCCTCCCCACTGCCTCCTGGCACTTATCCTTACAAGCAGAACAAGTGTTACACCTGCCCCAACACTTCCTCCCTCACTCAGGGCCCAAAACAGTCCTTTCCAGGAGGCGACACTTCACCTGTGAGTCTGTTGGAGTCTTCTATTGTATCCTGTGCTCCCAGTGTGGCCTCCTGTATATCAATGAGACCTGGCATAGACTGGGAGACCGCTTTCTCAAGCACCTATGCTCTGTCCGCCAGAAGAAACGGGATCTCCCAGTGGCCACCCATTTTATTTCCACTTCCCATTCTGATATGCCTGCCTGTGGCCTCCTCCACTGTTGTGATGAGGCTACATTTAGGTTGGAGGAGCAACACCTTATGTTCTGCCTGGGTAGCCTCCAACCTGATGGCATGAACATCGATTTCTTGATCCCCCTCCCCTCTCCTTCACCATTGCCCATCCCCTTTTCCCTCTCTCACCTTATCTCCTTGTCCATCCATCTACTCCCTCCAGCGCTCCTCCCCCACTTTTCTTTCTTATATGGCCTTGTGTCCTCTTCTATTAGACCTCCCCTTCTCCAGCCCTATATCTCTTTCACTAATCAACTTCCCAGAACTTTAATTCATCCTTACCCCTCCAGGTCTCACCTATCACCTGGCGTGTCTCTCTGCCCTCCCCCAACTTTTCAAATCTACTCCTCAGCTTTTCTGCTCCAGTCCTGCTGAAGGGTCTCGGCCTGAAATGTCGACTATACTATTTTCTATGGATGCTACCTGGTCTGCTGAGTTTCTCCGGCATTTTGTGTGTGTTGCTTGGATTTCCAGCATCGGCAGATTTTCTCTTGTTTGAGTTTAGTTGCTGTTTGATTACTAATTTAATTGATTCAGCACAACATTGTGGGCTGAAGGACTGTACTGTTCTGTGTTCTGTATTCTATGTTCTATGAAAACCTTGACAGCAGCAACCTTTACAGCTATCAATATATTTTGTCTTGCGCTTTAATGTTTTTAACCAATATCTTGTTTTTCTATTTCTGGAACCAAATAAGATGCATCAATTAAACATTATTCCTTTCTTGTGAACTCTCTGGGCAGCTCTAGGTGCTTAAGTTGAAATGCAACAAACATGAAAATGCTGCAACACACAGCAGGTCATAATTCAGATGGAAATTCTTCATCAAACGTTAGCTCGGCCTTTTGTCTTTCAAGAGAAGAGAGACTGCCTGTGTATTTTCAGCATTTCCTATGTTCTTTCAGATCTCCTGCTTTCATGCCTGTTTTCAGATTCCTTTCAGTTAAAATGAATTTTACATCAGGATTCAGCTCTGAACTGCTGATGAACCCATCTTTTAAAAAATTGGGATCATACAGTTGTATTAGTCTAGATTTTCAGCCAATAATTGGACCTTTTCTTGACCACCCCTCACATGGTATTTCTTAATCTTTGCACTCAAAATTCATCTCAAACTCTTGTGGTCAAAACTCATCTCAACAACTTTGATGTAGCCAGTGAAGTTAAACATGTTCTGCAGAAGCCTGAATGAAAATTTAGGAGACTTGTCAAAGAGGTGGGTTTTGACTGCAAAGTAACAACTGTCACCTACATTAATGCAAAACTTTGGCATCAAACGTCTTCTATAACAGGCAATAATGAATAATTAGGAGAGTGGTCAATGTAGGTGCTTGTTATATTTGCTTTTGCATAGTTGGGGGATTAAGTTAAAGAACCACAAGGTAATATTGAAGCTCTATAAAACCCTGGTTAGACTACATTCCCAATATTATGTTCAGTTCTGGTCACCTCATTTTAGAAAGGATGTGCTAGTTTTACAGAGCATGCGGTGGAGATTTACCAAGATGCTGCCTGGATTAGTGAGTATGTGTTATGAGGAAGAGTTGAATGAGCGAGGGCTTTTCTCTTTGGAGCAAAGGAGGATGAGAGGTTACTTGACAGAGGTAAAGAAGATGATAAGAGACATAGCTCAAGTGACAGCCTCAAGGTACCCTGGAATCTTACTCTTGATAATGGACTCCAACATCTTCTCAGCCACTGAAGTCAGGCTAACTGAGCTATAATTTCTTCTCTTCTGCCTCCTTCCCTTTTTAAAGAGTATAGTGACATTTGCAATTTTCAGGTCCTCCAGAGCTGTTTCAGTCTGTAGTGATTCTTGAAAGGTCATTACTAATGCCTCCACAATCTCTTCAGTTACCTCTTTCAGAACCCTGGGGTGTAGTCCATCCGGTCCAGAGGATGTATCTACCTTCAGGCCTTTCAGCTTCCCAAGCACCTTCTCAGTAATAGCAACTACAATCATTTCTGCCCTTGACACTCTCGAATGTCTGGCATACTGTTTGTGTCTTCCACAGTGAAAACTGACACAAAATACATATTAAATTTGTCTGCCAATTCTTTTTTCCCCTATTACTACCTCCCTAGACACGTGGAAATCTGCAGATGCTGGAATTTCAGGCAACACACATAAAAGTTGCTGGTGAACGCAGCAGGCCAGGCAGCATCTCTAGGAAGAGGTACAGTCGATGTTTCGGGCCGAGACCCTTCGTCAGAACTAACTGAAAGAAGAGCTAGTAAGAGATTTGAAAGTGGGAGGGGGAGGGAGAGATCCAAAATGATAGGAGAAGACAGGAGGAGGAGGGATGGAGCCAAGAGCTGGGCAGGTGATTGGCAAAAGGGATATGAGAGGATCATGTCAGGACAGGAGGCCCAGGAAGAAGGAAAGGGGGAGGGGGGGAAGCCCAGAGGATGGGCAAGGGGTATAGTCAGAGGGACAGAGGGAGAAAAAGGAGAGAGAGAAAAAGAATGTGTGTATATAAATAAATAAATAACGGATAGAGTACAAGGGGGAGGTGGAACAAGCTTCCGCTAATGCCCACCTCCCCCTCGTACCCCATCCATTATTTATTTATTTATTTATATACACATATTCTTTCTCTCTCTCTACTTTTTCTCCCTCCGTCCCTCTGACTATACCCCTTGCCCATCCTCTGGGTTCCCCCCCATTTTCTTTCTCCCTGGGCCTCCTGTCCCGTGATCCTCTCATATCCCTTTTGCCAATCACCTGCCCAGCTCTTGGCTCCATCCCTCCCCCTCCTGTCTTCTCCTATCATTTTGGATCTCCCCTCCCCCTCCCACTTTCAAATCTCTTACTAACTCTTCCTTCAGTTAGTCCTGACGAAGGGTCTCGGCCCCAAACGTTGACTGTACCTCTTCCTAGAGATGCTGCCTGGCCTGCTGCGTCCACCAGCAACTTTGATGTGTGTGGCCACAATAATGTGTATTGTGTTAAGGTGTTTTGTGTTCTATGTTTTGTCTCAGTTCTTATGAAAGTGTCCATCAGATAATTAGTCTCTTTGTATTCTGTTGCATTCTGATTCGAGAGAATGTTTCTTCGGGACTATCCACACATCAAAGGAGTCAGGTGAAAAGAGGACAGTCTCTCGGTCTGAATATTGTGGCCCAGTATTCCCCAATTTCAGTGTTCAAGTTCATTTCCATTGAGCCTGAGAGCTGTACTGATCTAGATTGTAGTGTGTGGCTGGGAATCATAATCAGAATCATGGTTATTATCACTGACATAAGTTGTTGCTTTGTAACAGTGGCATAGTGTAATACATAAAGAACTATAAGTAACAGTAAGAAATATATAGAAATAAGTAGTGGAAAAATGGGAGCAAAAATAGTGAGGTAGTGTACATAGATTCATTATCCATTCAGAAATCTGATGATATAGGGGAAGGAGCTGTTCCTAAAATGTTGAGCTCATGTAACTCTTCCCTGATGGTAGAAATGAGAAGAGGGCATGTCCTGGTTGATGGGGTTTTTTAATGATGGATGCTGCCTTTTTGAGGCATCGCCTTTTGAAGATGCCCTTGATGGTGGGGAGGCCAGTGCCATGATGGAGCTGGCTGAACTTGCAGAGGTGAGAGGCCTCTTCATACCACACCGCGATGCTACCACCCATGATTCTCTCCACAATATATCTGCAGAAATTTGCTAAAGTCTTTGGTGACATACCAAATCTTCTCAAACTCTGAATGAAACCATCCTTCCTCATAATTGCATCAATATGTTGGGCCCAAGATAGATTTTCAGGGATGTTGGCACCTAGGAACTTGAAACTGCCCACTGCTGATGCCTCGACTTCCCCTTCCCGAAGTTCACTATCAATTCCTTGGTCACGCTGACATTGAATGCAAAGTTGTTGTTCTTCCGAAATGATTCTAATGAATCATGGGTCAGGCACTAGGAGCTGTTCCTATTTCTCTCTCTTCATAAAGCACAGTTATAAGTCACAGGTGACAGATCAGCTTTCCCTGAGACAACAGCTGGTATTCATTGCCAGCTAGTTCAGATTAGGAGGTTGGTCTGCAGGGCACTTGTAAGTTATTTATAGATACAGTGCAGAATAGGCCCTCTGGCCCTTCAAGCCAGGTTACCAGCAATGCATCGACTTAACCTTAGCTTAACACGGGACAGTTTTGGCCAATGAACCCACTAACCAGTACGTCTTTGGACTGTGGGAGGAAACTGGAGCACCCGGATAAAAGCTATGCGTTCCACAGGGAGGATGTACAAACTTCTTACAGAGAATGTCAGAATTCAACACCTCGAGCTGTAATAGCATTGCAGTAACTGCTACACTACCGATGTGCCCTAATGACGTTAGTGCTGCCTGAAGATGCACTTGAAGCAGACCCAATGGTAAACTTCAGAAAGGAATGGGATAATGACTTGGGAGAAAAAATGCAGATCTGCTGGGAAAATCATCATCCCTACCAATCCTGATTGAGAAGCTACAGAACCTGGACCTCTGTACCTCCCTCTGCAATTCAGTCCTCAACATCCTAAATGGAAGACCACAATCTGTGTGGATTGGTGATAGTATCTCCTCCTCGCTGACAATCAACACTGGAGCACTGCTCTACTCTATATACACATGACTGTGTGGCTAGGCATAGCTCAAATACCATCTATAAATTTGCTAATGATACAACCATTGTTGGTAGAATCAAAGATGGAGACTAAAGGGCGTACAGGAGCAAAATATATCAGCTAGTTGAGTGGTGTCACACCAACAGCCTTGTACTCAAGGAGCTGATTACGGACTTCAGGAAGGGTAAGACGAAGGAACACAAACCAATCCTCATAGAGGGATCAGAAGTGGAGAGAGTGAGCAATTTCAAGTTTCTGGGTGTCAATATCTCTGGGGATTCAACCTGGTCCCAACATATCGATGCAGCTATAAAGAAGGCAAGACAGTGGCTATATTTCATTAGGAGTTTGAAGAGATTTGGTTTATCAATTAAAAAAATCGAATACTTGTATAAATATACGATGGAGACATTCTGACTGGCTGCATCACTGGCAGGGGTGGGGCTGGGTGGCTACTTCATGGGACCAAAGGAAACTGCAGAAAGTTGTAAAATCAGTCAGTTCCATCATGGGCACTGGCCTCCATAGGATCCGAGACATCTTCAAGGAGCAGTGCCTCGGTAAGGTGGCATCCATTATTGAGAACCCACATCACCCAGGGCATGCTCTCTTCTCACCGTTACCATCAGGATCGAGGTACAGAAGCCTGAAGGCACACACTCAATGACTCAGGAACAGCTTCTTCCCCTCTGCCATCCGATTCCTAAATTGACATTGAACCCGCACTTTTTTTATTATTTCTGTTTTTGCATTATTTTTAATTTAACTATTTAATATAAATATTAAATATACATTTCATATACATATATATGCTTACTGCAATTGATTTACCCAATTTATTTTTTCTCTCTGAGGCTTCTGTCAATCAGAGGTGACCATGGATATTCCATCCTAGCTGTCTAGATACACAAGTCTGGGCAGTACGATATGGAGAGCAAGCTGTTGCCCATGCAGCAAGCTCCCCCTCTCTGCTCATCTGATGAGCCCAAAGGAATGGCAGAGACCGATACAGTTTGGTACCAGCAGCATCGCAGGAGTTACTGCTCAGCATTGAATTCAATGTAGGACTGCCTTAGGGAGTCCAGCTCTGGACTTTTCCTTGGGTTTTACTCCTAAAGCCTTCCCCTATGGGTGGGAATAGCTGCAAGGAAGCAGAGGTTTCAGATCAGAGTTTTCCTTCCCCTAGATGATCTGTCAAACACGGCTGATAAGCCTCATTTGCCTGAAGTGACTGATTTTCAGGCAGCAGAACCTGCCTTTGCCCCTTCTCCTGTCAGTAGAAATGGTTCCCCGGGCTTAGTAGCTAAGCCACAGACAAAAGGCCAGGAGCTGGACTTGGTTGCCAGAGGCTATTTGAGGTGCACACCACTGGAGCATTTAATAGGTCGTGGGAGCTTGTCCTCATTGTTGTTGTTGTTCATCCATCGTACGTCGATGAGGACCTCGACACCATTATGATGGTGTCGAGACTAGAGCGTGATTTGGATTTAAGTGAGGGAGAGTTGCGCAGCGTCAGCCTCACTCTCTCTTCCCAAATCCCATCTGGATCCAGTGGCAAGACAGAGTCGAGATGGCTGGAGATGGGACGAGGCGCAGTGGGTGACCAGGACGTCTTCTGTGTCTTGTCCTGCTCTACACGTTCCACGACGCTTGCAGAGACCGCCTTCTTGACCGTTGGACCTTCCATTGGTCTCGTCCACTCAATCCGCCGGAGTCTGTCTTCAAATGCTGGGATATACAACTCCCTACTTCACCGAGGGTTTGAGACCCGTCGGCTACCCTCACCTGGTTTAGCCGGCTTGTCGAAGCCGTTGCCCGGGGTGTGGCCGCTGTCACATGCAAACAGCTACGGGGAGCCACAGGTGAGAGCTGAGTGCCAGGTGGGGACCAAAGGTGGACTAACCGCCCTGAAAATAACGCGACATGTTACCCCACCAGAGGTGCTACCCCTCCCTGACACCCCATACACTGCATTACCTCATTACCACCCACAGCTCTAACAACCTTTCTCTCTGTTATCATTGTACTGCTGCCGCTAAGTTAAAAAATTTCACGACATATGTGACGAGGAAAAAATGGTAGGAAAAGGGAACCATGGCTGACGAAACATGTGAGGCAACTCGTCAAGAGGAAGAAGGAAGCATATGTTAGATATAAGAAGCAGGAAGCAAGAGGGGCTCATGAGAAATGTAGGGTAGCCAGGAAGGAGCTTAAGAAAGGATTTAGGAGAGCTTGAAGGGGGCATGAGAAGGCCTTGGCATGTATGATTAAGGAGAACCCCAAGGTGTTCTATGTGTATGTGAAGAACAGAAGGATGACAAGAATGAAGGTGGAGCTGCTAAAGGATGAAGAAGGCAACATGTGCCTGGAGGCGGAGGAGGTTGGGAAGGTCCTAAATGAATACTTTGCTTCAGTATTCATGAGTGAAAAGGACCTTGATCAGGGTGAGGTCAAAATAGAACAGGGCTGTGTGCTGGACAATGTGGAGATTAAGGAAGAAGTGTTGGATCTTCTTAAAAACATCAAGATTGATAAGTCCCCAGGGCCGGACGTGATATACCCCAGATTGATGCGGGAAGTGAGAGAAGAGACCGCTGGAGCAGTAGCTATGATCTTTGAATCCTCTTTGGCTGCAGAGGAGTTGTCGGAGGATTGGAGAATGGCAAGTGTAGTTCCCTTGTTTAAAAAAGGTAATAGGGAGAATCCTGGGAACTACAGACCAGTGAGTCTTACGTCGGTGGTCTACAAACTATTGGAAAGGATTCTTAAGGATAGGATCTACGAGCATTTGGAGAAGTACCGTCTACTCAAGAATAGTCAACATGGCTTTGTGAAGGGCAGGTCATGCCTCACGAGCCTAATTTTGAAGAGGTAACAAAAGAAATTGATGAGGGTAGGGTGGTAGATGTGGTCTACATGGGTCTTAGCAAGGCATTTGACAAGGTCCCCCACGAGAGACTCATCCAGAAAGTCATGAGGCATGGGATCAGTGGAACTTTGGCTGTTTGGATAAAAAATTGGCTTACAGGAAGAAAGCAGAGGGTAGTAGTGGAAGGAAAGTATTCTGCCTGGAGGTCGGTGACTAGTGGAGTGCTGCAAGGATCTGTCCTGGGACCCCTGCTCTTTGTGATTTTTATAAATGACCTGGATGAGGAGACCGAAGGATGGGTCAGTAAGTTTGCAGATGACACGAAGGTTGGAGGAATTGTGGATGGAGCTGTAGGTTGTCAGAGGTTACAAGAGGATATAGACAGGATGCAGAGTTGGGCAGAAAAGTGGCCGATGGAATTCAATTCGGATAAATGTGTGGTGATGCATTTTAGCAGGACAAACCAGAAGGCTGAGTACAGGGTTAATGGTGGGTTACTTAAGAGTGTGGATGAACAGAGGGACCCTGGGGTTCAAATCCATATATCCCTCAAGGTCGCTGCACAGGTAGCTAGGATAGTTAAGAAGGCCTATGGAATGCTAGGCTTCATGAATAGGGGGATTGAGTTCAAGAGTAGAGAGGTCATGTTGCAACTCTACAAATCTCTGGTGAGACCACACTTCCAGTATTGTGTTCAGTTCTGGTCACCTCATTATAGGAAGGATATAGAAGCTATGGAGAGGGTGCAGAGGAGATTTACCAGGATGTTGCCTGGATTGGAAAACAAGTCTAACGAGGCAAGGTTAGCAGAGCTGGGACTTTTCTCTTTGGAGCATAGAAGGATGAGAGGGGACTTGACAGAGGTCTACGAGATTATGAGAGGCATAGATAGGGTGGATAGCCAGTACCTGTTTCCCAGGGCATGAATAGCAAACACCAGAGGGCATATGTGCAAAGTTAAGGGAGGGAAGTTTAAGGGAAACATCAGGGGTAAGTTTTTTACAGAGAGGGTTGTGGGTGCCTGGAATGACTTGCCAGGGATGGTGGTGGAGGCTAAAACATTAGGGGTATTTAAGAGCCTCTTGGACAGGCACATGGATGAAAGAAATATAGAGGGTTACGGGGTAGTGTGGGTTTAGTACTTTTTTTTAACAAATATATGGGTCGGCATAACATTGAGAGCCAAAGGACTTGTACTGTGCTGTAGTATTCTAGTGTCTAGTGTCTAATGTCAGTGGTATTAAACCTGATTCTGATTCTGATTCTAAGCAGTGGATGAAAGGGAATTCTGCAGCATTGAAACATATCTATTCAGCATATACATTTCAAAGATCAAAGTAAATTTATTATCAAAGTACATTTATGTCACCATATACTACCCTGAGACTCATTTTCTTGTGGGCATTCACATTAAATACAAAGGAACAAACAAGCAGAAAATAATAATTAAAAATAAGAAATAAATATCAAGAATATGAGACAAGGGGTCCTTGAGTAAGTCATAGGTTGTGAGAACTGTTAGTGTTGGGGCAAGTGAAGTTATCCCTAAGGGTTTAAGAGCTGGATGGTTGAGGGGTAATAACCGTTCCTGAACCCGGTTGTGTGGGTCCTGCGGCTCCTGTACCTTCTTTTGTATGTATTTGCACGTATTAGGAATTTTCTGTGGTGCGTTGGTGCGACATGCAATAATAAACAACATTTGGAAAGTATGAAGAATTATATAACAATGAAGTTGGAGCTAAAGTACAGATATGGAACAAAATGTGCATAAATACAGTACATAAATACCAATGTATATTTACAATGTAAAGAAGGATGAAAGGAGATTTAAAGTGTTTACAGTGCAGTGATGCAGGTAATTGATTGAGGGGGTGGGGGTGGGTAACTAGAATGGTTGATCAGATTTATTGCCTGGGAGAAGAAACTTTCAAGATAGTGTGACATCTTGAAAGTGATAATGCTTTCTAGAAGGGAGCTTTTGGAAAAAGACAGTTTGTGGGGTGGGTTGTGTCCATGATGATTTTTTTCTGCCTCCTTCTTGGTCCTGAACACGTACAAGTCTTGCAGTAATGGTAGACTGCAGCCAATGGCCTTTTCTGCTGTGCTGTAGTTTTCCTATATTGTGAGAGGCCGTTGCACCAAACCAGACAGTAATGCTCGACAGGAGGAGGCCCTCTATGATGGCAGTGTAGAATTACGCCAGTATGTTCTGAGAAAGGTGGGATTTTACCAACCCCCGCAAGAATTACATCCTCTGCTGAGCCTTTCTCTTAATGAAGATGTGGTTCTTCCACATGAGGGCCTATGAAATAATGATGCCCGGGAACTCGAATGGTGAAACTTTGCTAACTGTGGAGTTGTGATGATGAGTGGGTGGAGAGGTGTCCTAATGTCACCCAGGAAAGGAAACCTGAACATTTCTGAAACTTTTCTTGAGGGATAACCAGTTAAGTAGGATGCTTTGCTGAAATAAATATCTTCTTTCCATTATTCTTCCATAAAGAATAATTGCACAATTTGTTACCTGACACATTGTTTAAAGGTGAACTTCTGATGAGCTGACAAAGTTGTAATTGGAAAAAGTATCTATCTCCACCTATCTGACATAATGTTGGTGACATGGATCAGCTTAAAATAGAGAAACTGTGATGTTGGTGAAAAGTTAGCTGTGAACAGGACATTGGTCATTTACGTTCAGACTGGATACTAGTTGTCAGTGAACCGGTTGGCATTGGTTAGAACACACTTGGAATATGGTGAGCAGTTTTGAACTCAAAGAGAAATCCAAACTCCAGACATACAGCACCTGAGGTCAGACCACTGGAGAATCATGAGCAGTTTTGGATCTCATATCTAAGAAAAGATGGGCTGACATTGGAGAGGGTCCAGAGGAGGTTTGCAACAATGATTCCAGGAATGAACAGGTTAATGTATGGGAAGCGTTTGACGGCTATGGGCCTGTACTCACTAGAGTTCGGAAGAATGATGGAGGATCTAATTGAAACCTATTGAATTTTGGTAGACCGAGATAAAGTGGATGTGGAGATGATATTCCCTACAGTGGGGCAATCTAGGACCAGAGGCACAGTCTCAGAATAGAGGGACATCCATTTGGATCAGAGATGAGGAGGAATTTCTCCAGCCAGAGAATGGTGAATCTGTGAAATTCATTACCACAGATGGCTGTGGAGGCCAGATAAGTAGGTATATTTAAAGCAGAGGTTGATAGGTTCTTGGTTAATCAGGGCATCAAGGGTTACAGGGAGAAAGCAGGAGAATGGGGTTGAGAGGGATAATGGATCAGCAGAGCAGACTTAATGGACTGAATGGCCTAATTCTGCTCTAGTATCTTGTGCTGTTATGGAATAAGATCATACCCGATCAAAACTTCTCCATGGACAGCTTCCAGACCGTTCCAGCTGACCGGAAGTGCACTGAGAGCGGTAGGTGTAAAGGAGTTGGGTGCTTACTGTTCTGGTTAACAACCAGATGGTGCAATCTGGGTCATACTACAATTGAGCAACATGTTTGTAGACCGGATATTGAACTTTTTACTGTTGGACTTCGGCCACATTCCACCGAGATATAACACTGGGCAGCACGGGAGGTCGTTCCTGCCTGTGGCCATCGAACTTGCAGCTCCTCCCTTGGAGGGTCAGACACCCTGAGCCAATAGACTGGTCCGGGAATTACTTTCCATCTGGCATAGTTTGCATTTTGTTGTTTGATTGTTGGTGGTTTTTGTGTTGCTATATTTATGCTCTATTCTTGGTTGGTGCGGCTGTAACAAAACCCAATTTCCCTCGGGATAAATAAAGTCTATCTATCTATCTATCTTTCTATCTATCACACAGGTGGAGGAAAATGCAGAAAACCAAATGGTTCCTGTCATTCAGTTCCTCCCCTACCAACAGCTCACTGAAAGTTCATCAGAGACTGAGGATTCAGCTTCAGATACTGGAAATCTGAGATAAAAGCAGAAAATGCTAGAGGGGTTCAGCAGGACAGGCAGCGTCTGTGCAGAGAGAAACAGCTGCATTTACCTTTAACACAAATTGTAAAAGTATGTGTCCAATCTTTCAAGTGTAAACATCCTTTAACGATGTGACAAATATTAATTCTTATGAACCGATGAAGGATTCCGGCCCAAAACGTTGACTGTTTATTCCTCTCCATAGATGCTGCCTGACCTGCTGAGATCCTCCAGCATTTTGTGTGTGTGGCCCTGGATTTCCAGCGGCTGCGGAATCTCATGTGTTTATTCATTCTTGTCAGTGACGTTCTCAGGTTCTGAAAATAACAAACGTCCCATTTCTTCAGCATTTAATTATTGCTGCATGTTTTCAAAGTAAACTTACAACATTTTTCTCCTTTTTCTGTTTTTTTTTGCTGTTTTGTTTTTGTATCTCAAGCTTACATACTTTCTCAATCTTCAGATGGAGTGTTTAAAGCGGCAGATAGTGCACACACAGCATCCAGATACCCCCAGAGGGCAGTGTGTCTGTGGGGTGGGTGGCTGTGTGGGAGGGGTGTGGGTGTGTGTATTTGTGTGTGTGTGTGTGTGTGTGTGTGTGTGTTTGTGGGTGTACTTGCGTGTGTGTGTGTGCGGGAGGGGTGTGTGTATTTGTGTGTGTGTGTGTGTGCGGGAGGGGTGTGTGTTTGTGGGTGTGTGTGTGTGTGTGTGTGTGTGTGTGTGTGTGTGTGTGTGTGTGTGTGTGTACATACTGTAGAAACCAACAGCACCTCCCAGTCTGTACCGAGAGAGAGAGCAATTTCTCTTACAAGGGAACCAGAATCTGGTTTCATATCACTGGGATCCTCTTATGTTGTGAAATTTTGTTGTTTTGCCACAGTAGTACAGCACAATACATAATAAAAACATATAAATCACAGAAAGAAATATACACCCTGTATAAGATAAATTAAATAAGTAGTGCCAAAGGAGAACAAAGAAAAGCAAAACAAGTGATGAAGTGGTGTCCATGGGTTCATTGTCCATTCAGAAATCTGATGGCAGACAGGAAGAAGCTGTTAATAAAACATTGAGTGTGCCTTCAGGTTCCTGTACCTTCTCCCTGATGGTAGCAATGAGGAGAGGCCATGTCCTGGGTGAGAGAGGTCCTTCATGATGGATGTTGCCTTTTGCAGATGAAAACAGTCTAGTTAACCCAGCACTGACAGATGCTTACTCACTACATACATACTCCCGAGGATCAAACAAAGGACAACTTGGTTAAGAACACAGAATAGCACAGCACAGCTCAGCTCTTCAGTCCATGGTGTTGAGTTGACCATTACGCACCCACTCCATGATGAGTCTCACCCCTCCCTCTATGCAGCACACATTTCTCCATTTTTTCTATTGTGCACCTGAGAGTTTCTTAAATATTCCTAATGTATCTGCCTGAATCACCACTTCTGGCAGCGTGTTCCAGGCATTTAACAGTCTCTGTGTAAAAAACTTAGCTGTCATCTCCCCTATTCTTTCCTCTACTAAAGAGAATGTCCTCTGGCATTACCTATTTCCACCCTGGAATAAAGCCTCTGGATACCTACTTGATCTATGCCCCTTATCACCTTGTACACCTTTATTAAGTCACCTCTTACACACCTTTGCTCCAAAGAAAAGCAGCCCAGCTCCCTCAACCTTTCCAAATAACGACTTCACGTAAACTTTCCAAGATCTGAATAGAATGTAATAAAGGTCAAAACTTTAATGATGAAGGGTCTGGACCCAGAACATCGACTGGTTATTCCTCTCCATAGATGCTGCATGACCTGCCGAGTTCCTCCAGCATTTTGAGTGTGTTGCTCTGGATTTCCAGCGTCTGCAGAATCTCTTGTGTGTATGGCCAGAATTTGGACTCTTTTTATTCAATGTGCCTCACTCTCCTCTTTACTCTTGCACCATCGTAATTCAGTTTTCTGGGTGAATTAACAGGCACTCTTTGGCGTTGTTGACAAATTACAAAAATCATTCAAAGACACTCTTAAGAGCTCTCTTCTTGAAGCAATTACAGGGATTATTTCATTAGAATGACAGCTCGCAGCTGGTTCATTTATATGTTTGAAATGTCGGTACACTGCTTATGGTATGATTTTGGAATATCCTACTGGACCAACATTGCAGCCCAATAAATACGCTGCCCTGCAATTATTTCATTTTTACCTATTTAGAGATACATCACGGAACAGGCTCCCCCCAGCAACCGCCAATTTAATCACAGGACAATTTACAATGACCAATCAGCCTACTAATCGGTTCGTCTTTCGACTGCGAGAGGAAACAGAGGATGCCAGAATTGAACTCTGAGCTCTATAATAGGGATATGAGTCACAGAATCATAGAACACTACAGCACAGAAAAGTGCCGTTTGGCCCATCCAGTCTGTAATGAACCATTAATCTGCCTAGTCCCCGAACCTGACCATAGCCCTCCATACCCCTGCCATCCATGTACCTATCCAAACTCCTCTTAAATGTGGAAATTGACCCTGTGTCCACCACTTGCGTTGGCAGCTCCTTTTATACTCTCACTGCTCTCTATGAAGAAGTTCCTCCTCATGTTCCCGTTAAACTTTTCACCTTCCAACCTTAACCCACGATCTCTAGTTCTAGTCTCACTCAACTTCAGTAGAAAAAGCTTGCCTCCATTTACACTATCTAGATCCCACGCAATCTATACCTCTATCAAATCTCCCCTCATTCTCCTATGCTCCAGGGAATGAAGTCCAAACCAATTCAATCTTTCCCTGTATCTCAGGTCCTCCAGTCTTGGCAACACCCTTGCAAATTTCCTCTGTACTCTTTCGATCTTATTGATACCTTTCCTATAGGCAGATGATCAGAATGCACACAATACTCTAAATTAGGCCTCCACACCAACATTTTATACAACTTCAAAATAACCACCCATCTCCTGTACTCAAGACTCTGATTTATGAAGGCCAATGTGCCAAAACCTCACCTAACGACCCTATCTGCATGTGACACCTGCTTCATCACTGATGTGTCAGCTGTTTCTCACTCTACAGATACTGCCTGACCTGCTGAGTGTTTCTGTATTCTCTGCATTCATTTCCGAATTCCCACACCTGCCGTGGCACGGATTTCTATGACCCGCCTTTGCACTGCAAGTTTCACCAGGGCATCAAGGTAGAATGCGAGGTGACAGAAGTTTGTATAGGGAAATACTTTGCATCTAGTGATCATAATACCATTAGTTTCAGGTGTTTATAGAAAAGCATAGGTCTGGTCCTCCGGTTGAGATTCTAAATTGGTGAAAGCTCATTTTTAATGGCATCAGAAATTATATGGCAAGTGTGGATTAGGATAGGTTGTTTCTGATTATGAGGGGCAGAGATGATGTGGATAATGCCTTTTCCCCAAATTAAGGGGAGAGGGGGATCCATCATGAGTATCAGCTGGCAGTCTCATGTCTCCAAAAAATGAAGTCCTAGAGAAGGCACAACTTCCAAGAATTGAGGCCACCTTGCTGCTCAAGCGACGTGGACAACTCCAGGTTACCGAAAGCGGTACACTACAGAGAACTCTCTCAGGGTAAGAGGTACAAAGACCAACTTAAGCAGCAGCTCTCTCAGGCAGATATTGAGGTCAATGAGTGGCAGCAGCTGGCTTGTGACAGAGACCGCTGGAGAACGCTGATCCACGGAGCAGCCAAGAATTCTGAGGAATCACCGAAGAGCGACTGCTGAGGAGAAGAGGAGACGAGGAAGGATCCGACTTCCCAAGGCCTGCATCCCAGGTGTTCCCATGTCAAGCAAAGAATCAGCCACCCAACCTGACTGGGGAGTATGGTAATTATGATGTACTGACTGTATACAGTCAGTATAAAGCATAGCCAGGTGGCTACACATCGAGAAAATGGAAGTCATTCAAAAAACGAAGAATAGATCTAAATGGAAAACCATGGTCACCAAAGTCCGCATCGGATATGGTACCCAGACAGACAGACAGACTGTATACCAACAATATTGACTGGAGACTATACTGATTGATTGCATCATGGCCTGTATTGGAAACAGCAATGTCCTTGAATGGAAGAGCCAACAACAGTAGTGGATATGACACAGCCAATCATGATGAAAGCCTTCCCCACCATTGAGCACATCTACATGGAACGCTGTCACAGGAAAGCAGCACACGTCATCACGAGACCCCACCATCCAGGTCATGCTCTCTCCTCACTGCTGCCACCAGGAAGAAGGTACAGGAGTCTCAGGTCCCACTCCACCAGGTTCAGGAACAGTTCTTACTGCTCAACCATCAGATTCTTGAATCAAAGACGATAACTTCACTCACCCCAAAACTGAACTGTATCCATAAGCTATGGACTCACTTTAATGGACTCTTCAACTCATGTTCTTGTTATTTATTGCTTATTTATCTATTATCATTATTATATATATTTTTTGCATTTGCGCAGTTTGTTGTTTTTTGCACACGGGTTGTTTGTCCAACTTCGTTGTTTGCGGTCTTTCATTGATCGCTATAAATGCCAGCAAGAAAATAAATCTCAGGGTTGTATATGGTGACAATAATGTACTTTGACAATCAATTTACTTTGAACTTTGAACTTTGATCTTTGTGTCCCCAACTGCAGCATCATTCAGTTGCCAACCAATCAAACCATGCCAGAATGTGCCAAGGAGTTTATATTTTTGAATAAAGTTAAACCTCATGGGATTCTGAATAATTTAAAACAGGACATCTCTGCATTAAGCTTCTGGATGCTGACAGAAAAGCTCTCAAATTGTTTGTATGCTGACAATGTCTGCAACTGTAAATCTCACAGCAAAGGACATAGGGTGTCTTGCCCACATGTCTCTGCAGGACTTTGATGAACTGACCAGTCTATCCTTTGCCTGCACATCAGCAGAATCAGAATCACAATCAGTTTAATATCACTGGCATATGTCGTGAAATTTGTTGTTTTGCAGTATCATTATGTGCAATGCAATACATAATTACAAACTATAAATTACAATAAGTACAGTACTGTGCCAAAGTCTCAGGGAGATATATATACACTGTATATAGATAGGGTACCTAAGTCTTTTGCATGGTACTATATCCATCAACGTGGAGCAGAGAGCAACTTTGTAAATCTGGCGGGAGCCAAGAATGTTGAGAGTGGCGATGATAGATAGATAGATATACTTTATTAATCCTGAGGGAAATTTGGTTTCATTACAGCCGCACCAACCAAGAATAGATCGTAAATATAGCAATACAAAAAATCCCCAACAATCAAACAACAAAATGCAAACTATGCCAGATGGAAAATAAGTCCAGGACCAGTATATTTGGCTCAGGGTGTCTGACCCTCCACGGGAGGAGCTGCACGTTCGATGGCCACAGGCAGGAACGACCTCCCATGCCGCCAAGTGTTGTATCACAGTGGGACGTGGCCGAAGTCCAACAGTAAAAAGTTCAATATGCAGTCTGCAAACACGTTCCTCGATCGTAATATACCCCAGATTGCACCATCCGTTGTTAGCCAGAGCAGTAAGCAAGATGGTGGAGCACTGCAGGAGGGGTGTGGGGCGGGTGGCAGAGAAGGAGTGCCAGGGACGGGGAATGGCGCAGGTGCAGACACCCCCAGTCCTGAGACACCAGGCAAGGTCATTTGATTCCAAAGAATTGGTTTACTGATCATTACAGAATGTCTCTCTGATGCTTCCTGCTCCCTTCTCATTTTCCCAACCATGATTCTGCTCTCTTGCCCCCTTCCCACTCAAAGTGACTGAACACATCAGAGCTGAGCATTGGGAAGGATGGTGTTGGATGGAACATGACCAACCTGTATGCAGTGCAACACAGTTCAGACATTCTCCAACCACAGTTAAGTTCAATGCCAGCTGCCAGAACAACTCAAGACATCAAAGATCCCTCTTGCTTCACGTTACATGCTGGTGTGATAGGAATCCTGGCATCAACACGTAATGATTGATTTCACAGACACTGTGAATATGTCTGCATTCACCATTGCAAAGCCAGCGATTGGGGTTCAATTCTCACTGCTGTCTGTAAGGAGTTTGTATGTTCTCCCTGTGACTTGGTATCATAGTCTGTCAAAATCAAGATTCAAAGTTGTTTAATGTCATTTCCAATACACAAGTGTAAAGGAGAACAAAATTATTGCTACGTGGGATCTGATGCTGCACAAAGAACACAATAAATATAAGTATATAAGATAGCTTATATACATAGATTAATGGTCTTAATTTTGTGTCCATAATGTGACGCTAGGCACAGGTGTGTCTGTACTTAAGGTGACTCTGACAGGAAATGATAAAGTAGTGGTGGTTGGGGGTGTGGAGGGTTGGGCTAGTGGTGTTGATCGGCCTTACTGCTTGGGGAAAGTAACTGTTTTTGAGTCTGGTGGTCCTGGCGTGGATGCAGTGTAAGAAGACTGTGGAGGCTGGTTAACACATTGGATCTCTCTGGAGGCAATGACAGGCAGATGAAAGTTCAGGTCCCCCTTGCAGACTAACAAATCTGTCCTCCCATTGTCAATCCCTATTTGTAGAGAAGACAACACTGTGAACACCAAATGCTATGCATGAAACTGGAGCAAGGCTTTATAATGTTCATTACTAGTCACCGCATTATAAGAAGGATGTGGAAGCTTTAGAGAAGATGCTGAGGAGATTCACCAGGATGCTGCCTGGATTAGAGAGCATGTTTTATGAGGATAGGTTGAGAGAGCTAGGGCTTTTCTTTTTGGAGTGAAGAAGGGTGAGAAGTGACTTGATAGAGATGTACAAGATTTGGGTGACGTGGTAGAGTAGCAGTTAGCGTGATACTATTATAGCACCAGCGACCTGGTTTCTATTCCACCACTCTCTGTAAAGAGTTTGTATGTTCTCCCGTAACGATTTAGGTTTCTGCTGGGTGCTCCAATTTCCTCCCACATTCCAAAGGCATACAGGTTAGGATTATTTCTGTATAGCTGTTGGTGACCGGTGGTGTTCTGCAGGGGTTGATGTTGGGATGCTTCTTTACACATTATATATCCGTGACTTGGATGATGGAATTGATGGCTTTGTGACAAAGTTTGCAGATGATATGAAGAAAGGTGGAGGGACAGGTGGTGTTGAGGAAGCAGAGAATCTGCAGAAATACTTAGACAGATTGAAAGAATAGACAAAGAAGTGGCAGATGGAAAATAGTGTAGGGAGATGTATTTTCATGCACTTTGGTAGATCTATTTTCTAAATGAAGAAAACAGTCGAAAATCAGAGGTGCAAGAGGACTTGGGAGTCCTTGTGCAGGATTCCCTAAATGTCAACTCACAGGTTAAGTTGGTTGTAAGGAAGGCAAATACAATGTTAGCATTCATTTTGAGAGGATTCAAATATAAAAGCACAGGTGTGATGCTGAGGATTTGTAAAGCATTGATCAAGCCGCACTTGGAGTATTATGAGTAGTTTTGGACACCTTATCTAAGAAAAACTGAGCTGGTATTGGAGTGGGCCCAGAGGAGGTTCACAAGAGTGATCCCAGGAATGAAAGGATTACTGTAGAGTACCATTTGATGCTCTGGACCTGTATTCACTGGAGTTTAGAAGAATGAAGGAGATGTCACCGAAACTTATCAAATGTTGAAAGGCCTAGATAGAGTGGATGTGGAGAGGGTGTTTGCTTTAGTGGGGGAGTCTAGGACCAAAGGGTACAGCCTCAGAATAGAGAGACATCCATTTAGAACAGCGATGAGGAGGAATTCATTGCCACAGACAGCTGTTTAGACCAAGTCATTGGGTGTATTTAAGTCGATAGGTTCTTGATTAGTAAGGGTATCAAAGGTTATTTATTTCTTTATGTATTTATTGAGTTACTGTGGAGAATAGGCTCTTCCAGCACCTCGAGCTGCGCTGCCCAGCAACCCACGACTTAGCCCTAGCCTAATCACAGGACAGCTTACAATGGCCAAGTAACCAACCAACCCGTACGTCTTTGGGAGGAAACCCAGGCAGTCATGGGGAGAACGTACAAATTTCTTACAGGCAGTAGCGGGAATTGAACCCGAGTCTCTGGTACTGTGAAGCATTGTGCTAACCGCTACACTACCGTGCCACCTCATTAGGGAGAAGGCAGAAGAGTGGGGTTGAAGGAAATAATAAATTAGACATGATGGAATGGCAGATTGGACTCGATAGGATGAATGGCCTGAATCTGATCCTGTGTCTTATAGTTTCAGTGAGTTGTGGGACTGTTCTGTTGGCACCAGAGCATGACGAACCTTGTGGGCTGCCCCCAGCACATCCTCTAACTGTGCTGGTTGTTAACATGAATGTTTCAATATTTTGATATACATGTGACAAAAAAGCTATTATTTTATTTCTTTGTAAAAATGGTAGGGAGAGGGAGAAGCAAGACAACAAAGGGGATTGAAAACAATCATATGAGATAGAATTACTGATTGTTTCATCATTATTACACTAAGAACGTCTTTGGCTCATTAAAATTCATTCATAATGTAATCAAGATAAATGTCAAGTATTTAATAGCTTGTGCATCATTCTTAGAATGAAGAAATTCTTGTTACTAGCTCTCCTGGTTTATTCTCAAGAAGTGTTTGATTTTTACATTCTGTAATGGGACAATGTTGTTGCTTTTAATTTTCTAAAATAAGACATCTTGACTTAAATGATCATTTTGAGGATCTGTGCTGGAGGCAATGGACATGAGCCCAGTCCATTTTCACCATATCTTCCCATCAGTGACTTGTGAAGGTGTTTGTGAAAACTTATACTGTCACATTTTATTTAAATTAACACAAAAGGAGTTTGTTCATCTCGTCATGTCTGAAATAGTTCCAGTTCTCCCTCCTCAAGCAAACTATCTAATTCTCTGTCAAAAGCTACTAATGTTCCAGGTCTCTGGATCCCACTTGCAAGACTTGGACATTTTTCACACTGTTCATCTGGATTCTCAAGAACATAGAGCATAGAACACAGAACATTACAAGCCTTTCAGCCCACGATGTTGTGCCGACATTTTAACCTACTCTAAGATCAATCTAACCCTTCCCTCCCATACTAGCCACAAATAATTCTGCAGGTGCTGGAAATTCACACAAAATTCTGGAGTAACTCAGCATTCAGCCAGCATTTATGAAGAGAAATAAAGGGATAAATGTTATCACTTTATTCCCCCCCCCTACATACCTTGCCCCTCACCTGGAAAGGGAAACAGAAGAAGCCGGAATAAAAAAGTGGAGGGAGGGGAAAGAACGCAAGCTGGCAGGTGATATTTGAGACAAGGCAATGGGGAGGGGGGATGAAGTGAGAGGCTGGGACGGGATAAGTAAAAGAGGTCAATGGCTGAAGAAAAAAAGAATCTAATAGAAGAGGTCGGTGGTCAATGGAAGGAGAAAAAGAGGGAGGTAGGGGGCAGGTGAGAAGGGATGAGAGGGCAAGCTGAATCGCTAATAGAAAAAAGGAGAAGGACAGAAGGGAAATGAATTACATGAAGTTGGAGAAATTGAGGATCATACCATCAGGCTGGAGACTACCAAAACAGAATATGAAGTTTCGCTCTGCCACACTGAGTTTGGCAGTAGAGGAGGCCATAGACAGACATGTCAGGGTGGGTCCTTGAACAGAAAAAGATGACCCATTTCCAGTCCTGATAAAGAGTCTCAGCCTGAATCATCGACTTTTTCCTACTCCACAGATGCTGCCTGACCTGCTGAGTTCCTCCAGCATCTTATATGTGTTCCAATGATGATCATGGCTTTTTGAACTTATGATAATTGAGGCTGCTTGCCTTTTATCCTTTTATTTAGAATTAGATTTAAAAGAAAGTTTGAGTTTGTGGAATCATTTGAACAGTTGGGGCACATTAGTGGAAATTAATGTTTCCAGTGTTTCAAAGTTGAAAGTAAATGTATTATCAATGTGCACATATGTCAGCATGTCCAACCCTAAGATTCATTTTCTTGTGGGAATTCACAGTAGAACAAACAAAAATTACACACAAAGACTGACAAAAATGTGCAAACAAGTAAACTGTCTATGCTAATACAAATAGCAATAATAATGATAAAGATGCAATAAAGCTCATAGGGTATAAAACAGAGCAGCAGGGTATAAATCAACGATGGATATGACACATATAAGTATCTGGGATATCAGCAAGCAAAGAAAATAGGTCAAACTTTGATGAAAGGAAAACTTTCGACAGAATTATCTTCAAGGCTTCCATCTTCCAAGTAGACCTCAATCGTAAAAAATATAATAAATGCAATAACACTTTCGCTATACCCATATTACCATATTCTTTTGGCATAATGTCTTGCTCTGAAACCAATCAGAAAAACCTACAAAGAAAAATAACTGAAATAACACATTTTAGAAAACACTATACACACTCAAACATGCTTAGATTAACACTACCTAGGACAGAAGGAGGACAAGGAATAACAGACATAAAAAATTTACACAATATTCAGATAAGACTTCTAAGGATATGTTTTCATCGACAAAAACAGGATTCAGCACGTCACGCAAGCATATGCAACTCTGACCAGAAGTACACACTGCTACACTTAAATGAGAGCACAACCCAGAAAAATGAAGAAATTATCACTGTCGAAGAAAAAGTTAGCAGAAGATCATGACCCTCCATGGAAGACATCCCCATGATCTGAGCAGACCAGATGTCAACAAGGAAGCATTGATCACCTGGCTCAGAGTTGGAGACCTCTTCCCAGAAACAGTAGGCTTCCTTATAGCAATACAGGACCAAGTGGTGAAATAAAAAAAAATCAAAAGTACATAATAAAAGACCAACAGATTCAAGACAATAAATGCAGAAAATGCCAAGGGAAACCAGAAAGAATCCAACACAATACAGGATCCTGCAGGAGTTTAACTCAATCTGATTAATTACGTAGGCACAATCAAATGGCAAATGTCACTCACCAAAATCTTGTTTTAAAATACTAACTCATAAACCACACCAGAATCAGAATCAGCATGTGTCGTGAAGTTTGCTAACTTCGCAGCAGCCGTTCATTGCAATACATAATATAGAAGAAGAAAAATAAAATAATAATAATAATAAAATAAATAAGTTTGGCCAGGTGGATTCAGAATTGGCTTGCCTGCAGAAGGCAGAGGGTCATGGTGGAGGGAGTACATTCAGATTGGAGGATTGTGACTAGTGGTGTCCCACAAGGATCTGTTCTGGGACCTCTACTTTTCATGATTTTTATTAACGACCTGGATGTGGGGGTAGAAGGGTGGGTTGGCAAGTTTGCAGACTGACACAAAGGTTGGTGGTGTTGTGGATAGTGTAGAGGATTGTCAAAGATTGCAGAGAGACATTGATAGGATGCAGAAGTGGGCTGAGAAGTGGCAGATGGAGTTCAACCCAGAGAAGTGTGAGGTGGTACACTTTGGAAGGACAAACTCCAAGGCAGAGTACAAAGTAAATGGTGGGATACTTGGTAGTGTGGAGGAGCAGAGGGATCTGGGGGTACATGTCCACAGATCCCTGAAAGTTGCCTCACAGGTAGATAGGGTAGTTAAGAAAACTTACGGGGTGTTAGCTTTCATAAGTCGAGGGATAGAGTTTAAGAGTCGCGATGTAATGATGTAGCTCTATAAAACTCTGGTTAGGCCACACTTGGAGTACTGTGTCCAGCTCTGGTCGCCTCACTATAGGAAGGATGTGGAAGCATTGGAAAGGGTAAAGAGGGGATTTACCAGGATGCTGCCTGGTTTAGAGAGTATGCATTATGATCAGAGATTAAGGGAGCTAGGGCTTTACTCTTTGGAGAGAAGGAGGATGAGAGGAGACATGATAGAGGTATACAAGATATTAAGAGGAATAGTTAGAGTGGACAGCCAATGCCTCTTCCCCAGGGCACCACTGCTCAATACAAGAGGACATGGCTTTAAGGTAAGGGGTGGAAAGTTCAAGGGGGATATTAGAGGAAGGTCTTTTACTCAGAGAGTGGTTGATGCGTGGAATGCACTGCCTGAGTCAGTGGTGGAGGCAGATACTCTAGTGAAATTTAAGAGACTACTAGACAGGTATATGGAGGAATTTAAGGTGGGGGGTTATATGGGAGGCAGGGTTTGAGGGTCGGCACAACATTGTGGGCTGAAGGGCCTGTACTGTTCTGTACTATTCTATGTTCTATGTTTAAGTAAAACAATTACAGTGTACATATATTGAATAGACTAAAAATTGTGCAAAAAGCAGAAATAATATATACTAAAAAAAGTGAGGTAGTGTTTATGAGTTCAATGTCCATATGGGAATCGTATGGTAGAGGGGAAGAAGCTGTTCCTGAATCGCTGAGTGTGTGCCTTCAGGCTTCTGTACCTCCTACCTGATGGTAACAGTGAGAAAAGGGCATGCCCTGGGTGCTGGAGGTCCTTAATAATGGACGCTGCCTTTCTGAGACACCGCTCCCTAAAGATGTCCTGGGTACCTTGTAGGCTAGTACCCAAGATGGAGCCGACTAAATTTACAAACCTCTGCAGCTTCTTTCAGTCTTGTGCAGTAGCCTCCCCCATATCAGACAGTGATGCAGCCCGTCAGTATGCACTCCACGGTACATCTATAGAATTTTTTGAGTGTTTTTGTTGACATACCAAATCTCTTCCAACTCCATAAATTACTATAAATACAAGCGGCACAATGTTCCCTCTAGGGGAACGTGCGCGTGTACACATATTTTGCTACCTGCACTCTAAGGAATTTAAACTGCGCGTAAAATGTTGTCACCCTCTACCTCGTTGCCATGTATATTTCACTGTTGTATTCTATCACATTTCCTTTCTGGTTTCTGATGCAGACGGTGTTAACAACAAGGCGTTTGTGATGATTTGTCTGAAGATTTTAGAAATAATTTATTTATACTGTACTTTATTGAAGAAATTATTGCTTCACTATTTGCAAGTGAGAAGAAGTGGAGTGATATTTGGAAACTTGACTTCTTAAAGCATCATTTAGCAAGCAAATCACATATGGACAGTTTGCAAATACTTCGTCAAGAAAATCCTTCAGTACCTGCTACAGGTCTGCTAAGTGTATTTGTGAGAGTGAGATGGAAGCCAGAGGAGATCAAAGTTCTTATCGACGGTATTTTGCTGGCTGTTAAAATGAGTACCTCTATATATAAAATTTAAAATTTAGTACGCACATGTTGTTATCACTGGGCAAAACATTGCACAGCACAAAAATTTTTGAGCACACTGGTCATTACAAGTTAGAGGGAACAGATCCAGTTTTAGAGTTAGAGTCCTACGAATTATATTACAACCAATCTGTTACTACAGATAGGCAATCCATAATAACCGACCAGAAATGATATTACAGGACAAGCAAGCAAGAACAACTTACTTAACAGATATAGCCACTCCAAACACACATAACATACAGAAAAACACCAGAAATATACTGAATTAAAAGAGGAAATTGAAAGACTTTGGAACATGAACAGGGTATACGTTGTCCCGATAGTAATATCTACAACTGGTATCATCCCCAAATCACTAAGCTATAAAATTAAACAATTAGTCTACACTGTAATATTTATGTAAATCTCCAGAAAGCCACAATACTAAACTCGTATACTAGTACAAAGTTTGTAACAATTGAGAAATGAGTGTGTTTGACTATGCCGGTACCTCAGGTTTTACCAGCTTGAGCTGAGAAAAAATTAAAATTTAATAATAATAAATAAGTAAATAAATAATACTGAGGATATAAGTTGCGGAGTCCTTGTGAGTCCATAGGTTGTGGAATCAGTGCAGTGTTGGGGTAAGTGAAACTATCCACGCTGGTTCAAGAACCTGATGGTTGAGGGGTAATAACTGTTCATGAACCTGGTGTTGTGGGTCCTGAGGCTCCTGTACCTCCTTCCCAACGGCAGCTGCGAGACAAGAGCATGGCTTGGATGGTGGGGGCCCTTGATAATGTTTTCTTGTGGCAGTGCTCCTTGTAGTTGTGCTCAATGATGGGGAGGATTTTGTCTGTGATGCACTGGGCTGTATCCACTAGTTTCTGTAGGTTTTTCTGTTCTTGGGCGTTGGTGTTTCCACATCAGGCTGTCATGCAACCATCAGGATACTCTCCACTGTGCGTCTATCGAAGCTTATCAATGTTTTAGATTACATGCTGAATCTGTGCGAACTTCCTGAGTGCCTTCTTTGTAATGGCAGTTACGTACTGGTCCCAGGACAGATCCTCTGATATCATAATGCCAAGGAATTTCAAGTTCCTGTTTGAGGCAATACCAACAAAATGAGATTCAATGTAAAGGATTAAACCCAGAGAGCAGAGACTTTTTCATATATTGTAGTGGCTAACACAACTCTACTACAGCTCAGGGCATCAGAGTTTGGAGTTAATTCTCTGTAAGAACGTTTGCACATCCTTCCCATGTGCATGTGAATTTGCTCCCAGGTGCTTGGATTTCCTCCCACAGTCCAAAGATGTACCACTTACTTGGCCATTGTAAATTGTCTCGTGATTAGCTGAGGGTTAAATCGGGGGTTGCTAGGCTGTGTGACTCAAAAGGCCAGAAGGGCCTGTTCCACACTGTATTTCTAAACAAAGTTTTAAAAATAGTGTGGGAAGCTGTTGAACACACAGCCGGAGCCAGCGAGTGAGGGAAGCAGAGGTAACATCAGCATGTAACGACGAGTCAGAATGATGAGTGAAAGGTGATGGTGTGAGTATGAAACAGGATTTGCAATCAGAATTAGGGTTCTGCTCCTTTGCAGGATAATATCATTTGAAATGCATTAAAGGAAGTAATTAATTTTTTTAAATAATGTTAGATTAAAACCTTTCAGTGGCAGGATGGAGTTAAGTCTCTACCAAAGGAGCTGCAAGATGCTCCTTCCCTCTGCTAGCCTGCAGGTTACCCTTGGGTAAGGTGTACACCTGCTTAGCCTCCCCCCCCCCACCCCCAATCAGGATCATGTGAAGCCATGGGAGCAGCTGGTGCATATGTCAATTCCTGCTTATGCAATCACTCACATGAGGCAGACAATCTCTGAGGAATATTGATAACGGCTGGGGTCACCCATCTTGTAAAGACACTGTCCAGAAGAAGGCGATGGCAAACCACTTCTGTAGAAAAATTTGCCGAGAACAGTCATGGTCGTGGAAAGACTATGATCGCCCACGTCATACAACATGGCACATAATGATGAAAGATTAGAATCGACAGAATTTATTAAAACTGATATATTTTCAGGAAATTGAATAGATCTTGTGAATGAAGTCATGTCTTCTATAGTGGGGGAGTCTAGGACCAGAGGGCACAGCCTCAGAAGAGAGGGACATCCATTTAGAACAGAGATGAGGAAATAAAATTCTTTAGCGAGAGGATGGTGAACCTTCCTCTCAGGAATTCATTGCCAGAGATGGCTGTGGAGGCCAAGCCATTGTATATATTTAAAGCAGAGATTGATGGGCTCTTGATTAGGTCAGAGTATCAAAGGGTGAGGGCAGAAGAATGGCGTTGAGCAGGATGATAAATCAGACATGACGGAATGGTAGAGTAGACTTGATGGGTTGAATGGCGTAATCTGCCTTATGGACCTATGGAAAGATCATACGCATCTTTAAAATATAGAACACAGACTAGTACAGCACAGGAACAGGCCGGCCCATAATGTTGTGCTGAACCAATTAAATTAGTAATCAAATGGCCAATTAAACTAATCCATTCTGCCTACACATTTACATATCTATCCATTGTTCTCACATTCATGTTCCAGCCAGATGGTGGCATGGTACAGGAGTCAACACGATGCTACTGCAGCTCCGGGTTCTCTGGAGTTTGGAGTTCAATTCCAACGCTGTTCTGTAGGGATCTCTGTACGTCCTCCCTGTCAACTGCACAGGTATATCCTCCGGTGCTCCAGTTTCCTGCCCCAGTCCAAAGACATACTGGGTAGGTTAATTAGTCATTGTAAATGGTTCTGTGATTAGGTTAGGATTAATTGGGTTTGAGGGGTTGCTGGGGCAGTATGGCTCGAAGGGCTGGAGTGGAAGGATTCAGGATAGGACGGATGGTAAAAAAGCAATGATAGCATGCAGTCAGACTGTCAGGAAGAGCAGGCAGATGATAGGACAAAATTGCAGCCAGCAGTGCATTAGGGATACAGCATCAAAAAGGGTAGCAAATACAGTGCACAAAGTGTTATATCTCAATGCACGGAGTGTTAGAAATAGGGTGGATGATCCTGTTGCACTTTTACAGATTGTCGGGTATGATGTTGTGGCCATCACTGAATCGTGGCTGAAGGATCTTTATAGTTGGGAGCTGAAAGTTCAAAGTTACACATTGTGTCAGAGGGACAGAAAGTTCAGCAGAGGGGGAGGCATGGCTCTGCTGGTAAAGAATGGATTCAAATCGGTAGAAAGACGTGACATAGGATCAGAAAATGTTGAATTCTTATGGGTTGAGTTAAGTAACAGGAAGGGCAAAAGGACCCTGCAGGCCTCCAAATGGTAATGGGGAAGTGAACTATAGATTACAATGGGAAATTGAAAAGACATGTCAAAAGACAATGTTATGATAGTCATGGGAGATTTTAACATGCAGGTAGATTGGGAAAATCAGGTTGGTAATGGATCCCAAGAGAGTGAATATTTTGAATGCCTAGAGCAGTTTATCGTGAGCCTACAGTGGATCACCTATACTGGATTGGGTCTATTTAATGAACTGAAGGCAATTCAGGAGCTTAAGGTAAAGGAACCCTCAGGAGACAGTGATCACAATATGATTGAGTTCAACTTGAAAGTTAATAGGGAGAAAGTAAAGTCTGACATAGTAGTCTTACAGTGGAGTAAAGGAAATTAAAGTGGTATGAGAGAGGAGTTGGCCAAAGTAACTTGGAAGGACTGACAGCAAAGCAGCATTGGCTTGGGTTTCTGGGAAAAATGAGGAAGGTGCAGGATAGATGTATTCCAGAAACAAAGAAATACTCAAATGGCAAAATAGTACAAACATGGCTGACAAGGGAAGTGAAAGCTAATCTGAAAGTAAAAGAGAGGGCATACAGCAATTCAAAAATTAGTGTGAAGATAGAGGATTGGGAAGCTTTTAAAGACCTACAGAAGGCAACTAAAAGAATTATTAGGAGGGAAAAGATGAAATATGAAAGTAAGAAAATGAGGCCGGAGAAATAATAACTGGGGATAAGGAGATGGCAGATGAATTAATTGAGTATTTAGCATCAGTCTTCACTGTGGAAGACACTAGCAGTGTGTCAGATGTTGGAGGGTGTGAGGTAAGAGATGGGAGTTTAGTTATTACTACAATGGAGAAGGTGCTCAAAAAGTTGAAAGACCTAAAGGTGCATAAGTCACCCGGACCAGACGAACTGCACCATAGGGTTCTGAAAGAGGAAGTGGTAGAGATCATGGAGACACTAGTAATGATCGTCGACAAATCATTAGACTCTGGCTTGGTTCCAGATGACTAAAAAATTGCAAATGGCACTCCACTCTTTAAGGAAGGAGGGAGGCAGCAGAAAGGAAATTATAGACCAGTTAACCTGACCTCAGTGGTTGGGAAGGTGTTGTAGTTAATTGTTAAGGATGAGGTTATGGAGTACTTGGTGACACAGGACAGGATAGGACAAAGTCAACATGGTTTTCTTAAGGGAAACTCTTGCCTTACAAACCTGTTGGAATTCTTTGAGATTTCAAGCAGGATAGATAAAGGGGATGTAGTGGAAGTTGTATATTTGGATTTTCAGAAGGCCTTTGACAAGGTGCCACATATGAGGCTGCTTACCAAGTTAAGAGCCCTTGGTATTATAGGAAAGTTACTAGCATGTTTAAAGCATTGGATGATTGGTAGGAAGCTGAGAGTGGGAATATTTTTTTCTGGTTGGCTGCCGGTGACTAGTCGTTTTCTGCAGGGTTCAGTGCTGGGACCACTTCTTTTTATGCTGTATATCAATGATTTAGATGATGGAATATATGGCCTTGTTGCCGGGTTTGCAGAGAATATGAAGATTGGTGGAGGGGCAGGTGGTGTTGAGGAAACAGGTAGGCTGCAGAAGGACTTACACAGATTAGAAGAATGGGCAAGAAAGTGGCAAATGAAATACAATGTTGGAAAATTCATTGTCTTGCATGTTGGTAGTAGAAATAAATGTGCAGACTATTTTCTAAATAGGGAGAAAAAACGAAAAATCTGAGATGCAATGGGACTTGGGAGTCCTTGTGCAGAACATCTTAAAGGTTAACTTGCAGGTAGGGTCAGTGGTGAGGAAGGCAAATGTAATGTTAGTATTCATTTCAAGAGGTCCAGAATATAAGAGCAGGGATGTGATGCTGAGGCTTTATAAGGCACTGGTGTGGCCTCAGCTTGAGTATTGTGAACAGTTTTGGGCTCCTAATCTAAGAAAAGATGTGCTGGCATTGGAGTGAGTTCAGAGGAGGTTCACAAGGATGATTCCAGGGATGAAAGGGTTATCATATGAGGAAAGCTTGATGGTTCTGGGTCCGTACTCGCTGGAATTCAGAAGGATGGGGGGGGGGGGTCTCATTGAAACATTTAGAATGTTGAAAAGCCTAGACAGAGTAGATGTGGAAAGGATATTTGTCATGGTAGGGGAGCTTGGGACAAGAGGGGTCACAGCCTCAGGATTGAGCAGCATCCATTTAAAGCAGAGATGAGGAGGAATTTCTTGAGCCAAGGATGGCAAATTTGTGGAATTTGTTACTACGGGCATCTAAGGAGGCCAGTTTGTTGGGTGCATTTAAGGTGGAGAATGAAAAGTTCTTGATTGGCCACAGCATCAAAGATTATAGGGAGAAAGCCGGGGAGTGGGGCTGAGGAGGGGAAAGAAGGATCAACCATTAATGATTGAATGGTAGGGGAGACTTGATGGGCCAAATAGCCTAATTGTTCTCCTATGTCTTATGGCGTATTCCGCACTATCTCAATCAAGAAATAGATAAACAAATAAATAAATAATCGAGATCATATTAACCACTGCTTTAAATATACACAATGATTTGGCTTCCAAAGCTGTCACTGGCAATGAATTCCACAGATTCACTAAAGGAATTCCTCATATTTTCTGTTCTAAATATCCCAGGGGTTCCCATCCAGAGTTCATAATCCCTCAGTTAGGGATCCATGGCATAAAGAAAGTTTGGGAACTCTGCTTTATTCTGAGGTTGTGCGCTATGCTGGAAATCCAAAGTGCTCAAGGAATTCAGCAGGTCTGGCAGAATCTGTGGAAGGGAATAAACAGTCGAGTTTCAGGTGGAGTCCCTTCATCCTGACGGATAGATGCTGCCTGACCTGCTGAGTTGCTCCCGAACTCTGTCAGTTACTCTAACTGATGCTCTCTGCTCCTGGCGTTAGTCTCTGCTGGTTACATTAAAGTGGATGAAAGGTGACCGGGGCACCATCCCGACTTCGTGTTCAGTCTCGGTGGCTTCAGAGTTCAAAGTAAATTTATTATCGAAGACGCACTTGGCCCATTCGTTTTCTTATGAGCATTCACAGTAATTATAAAGAAACGCCATAGAATCAATGAAAGACCACACACACACACACACACACACACACACACACACATACACACACACACACACACACGGCGGACAATCAATGTGCCAAAACAAAACGAAAGAAATAGTAATAATCATCATAATATTAATAGTCATAATAATAAATAAATAAATTTCCAGAACATGAGATGAAGAGTCCTTGAAAGCGAGTCCATAGACTGTGGGAACATTCCAGAGTTGATATGAGAGAAGTTGCGTGAAATTATCCTGTCTGGTTCAAGAAGCTGGTTGTTGAGGCGTAATAACGGTTCCTGCAATCGCGGCTCATCTTCGCATGGATTTAGTGAAAAACCAACACACCGCTCTCCCTCCCCCTCCCCCTCCCCTCCCCCTCCCCTCCCCTCCTCTCCCCTCCGAGGAGCACCTGGGTCTGTGCTCGCACCAGTCGCAGACAGACAACTCTGCGACGCAGGGAGATGCCTGGGATCGGGCGCTGAGCACGTTCCGTCTGCTGTTGTGCGGTGTCAGACTCGCCAAGTCCCCGAGATCACCCAGTCTGGGGTTCGGGCTCGCTGGCTCCGCTCGCTAGCAACCCGTACGCGACACGTCTAGCTGTGTGACTTTGACGCCAGTACTGCGGTTGTGTGTGTGTGTGTGTGTCTGTTTAATATATTTATATATGTGTTTGAATATATTTATTATTGGGACATGAAGGGAGACTGGTCGCGTCTCCACCTGGTGTACGAATCACCGGCTCTCTAACCGGCTGCTCACGGCGGCCGGTCTTTCTCCATCGTGTAGGAGCGGGGGAAGCTGTTAATCCCGGAGCGGGCTCACCCGGAGGTGAGCGAGGAGGTAGACAGGCGGCAGCTGGTTTAACAGGTGTTTGGAGATGAGCGGGCAGCGGTGAGAGGAGGGGCGCGGAGTGAGTTCCTTCGGACTTGCCCGGAGTATTGAACCCGCCGAGAAATATTGGCGATGGCTCTCGGTGTGTCGGAGAAGAGTGGACCCCAACAAAACGGCGCTGGTTCGCAGTGGTAACGATGTTTCCCTGCAGCAGACCGGCCCCGGCGCTCTTCGGGAGACGATGGTGACTGAAGATTTGAAGACTGATTTCAAGACCAGATTTGCTCTTCGCCCGGCGCTTGTCTGAGTCGGAAGCCCTGCTGCCTCCTGTCCCGCTGCGTTGCAATGGCTGCAGCCATCGCCAGCTCCCTAATCAGGCAGAAGAGACTCGCCAGAGAGCACAGAGACCGATCGATCCCCTCGCGGAGAATCAGCAGCCCCAGTGAAAGCAAAGGCATCTGCGAGAAACACTGGTTCGCCGTCTTCTCCAAGGTCCGGATCTTTGGGTTGAAAAAGCGACGCCGGAGGCGACCAGGTTTGACCCCCCCCCCCCTTCCCTTCCACTACACTCACCGGCTTCCCGTGGGGAGAGGACAGTGCCCTTACCGTGCCATGCCGAGGCGAGGTCCGGTGCAGCCTGGCCTCTGCACAGACCAAGTTGTGTGGACAGAGTTGGCCACAGACCGGGGTAAAGGCTGAGAGGGTCGGGCTCTACCGGGGTGGTGGGTGGGGAAGAGTTGGTGGTGTCTACGGACAGAGCTGTGAATGACCACAGGCCCGGCACCGCAGGACCCCTCGAACGTAACGGTGGGATCTGGGAGATCACGACTCTCCAACAGAGGCAGACAGCGGGGCCAAGCCGCTGGGTGCCCAGTGCCCGGTGTGTCCGGATTTTCAATATCTGGGACGTCCAGTGTCCCCGAGTGTCCAATGTCAGGGCGCCCGGTTTCTCCGGTGTCCAGTAACCTCCCCTGGTGTCCAATGACCGGGACGTCCAGTGTCCCCGCGTGTCCAATGTCAGGGTGCCCTGTTTCTCCGGTGTCCAGTGACCCCCTGGTGTCCAATGTCCGGTCTCTCCGGGTGTCCAGTGTCTACCCTCCGGGTGTCCATTATTCCCGCAGAGGTGTGACTTACGCCCCTTCCGTGCCTGATTCCGGGGACGTGCCAGCCGCCCCAGACAGTGCTCTGACCACACGGGAACGCTTCTCCCCAGGAACCCCGTGCCTCCCCACCAAGATACCCGGGACACAGCGTCCGGCCTCTCCCGAAAGCAGCGGCGTATTTTGCAGCCAATCTACCTGACAAGCTTCTGCAAACATGCTGCCTGGGGACGTCCGGTGGACCATCTCACTGGGATGCCTGGGGCGACCTGCAAGTCCGCCGAAAGAGCAGAACGGCCCTCAGTTCCGCTGACCCAGGGTTCCAGGGACGCAGTTCTGTTGCGACCCGGACTGCTGTCCATGTGGAGTTTGCACATTCTCCCTGGCTGGATTTTTTTCCTCCGTTTTAACCCACACCTCAAAGACGTGCCGAAAAAAAAAGTTTTGTGGAGGCTCTCCGTTGGTCGGACTCGACCATAGATCGAGGTCCCAGCTGTCTGTCTTTACGCAAGTCAGGACAGTAAGATACGGAGGTTTCCCTTCCCCACGCCCCTGATGAACCCAAAGGAACGGCAGGCACCGATACGCCAGTGGCGTGCCACGGCTTACCAGTCAGGTTGAGTTCAACATCGGACTCCAGCTGCGGACTGTTTCTCGGGGTTTACCCCGAAGCCTTCCCCATGAGCGGGTATATTGTAGCCGTAAGACAGCGGAAGCCACGGCTGTCAAGCCCTTCATGGCCACCGAAAAAAGTTAATTGGTTAAGTTACTCGGTAGTGTAGTTTAAGTGGGATGTATGCATGGATGCATGGTACCAGGAGATGGGGTGGGGCTGAGGTATTGCTCCCCTCCCCCTGAGAACCAGTGGTTACAGGTATAAGGTGATAGAGACCATAAAACTATGGAACATAGGAGAAGAGTTAGGATATTTGACCCATACAGTCTACTCTGCCATTCTGTCAGGACTGATTTATTTTCCCTCTCAACTCCATTGACCTGCCTTCTCCCGTAATCTTTGACACCCTGACTAATCAAGAACCTGTCAGCCTCTGTTTTGGATATACCCAATGACTTGGCCCCCACAGCTGCCTGTGGCAATGAATTCCACAGATCCACCATCCCCTGGCTAAAGATTGACCTCTTCTCCCGTCCTCATTAGAGGTTTGCTGTATAGAGGCATGGAAGTAGACCCTGTTGCTTCTGCCCTCACATCAGTCTGCTCAGCAATCTAACCCGAGCTGTGACTGGCGGGCTGCTCGGTGGCGTTGACAGTAGTCAGCATGCACAAGTTGGGCTGAAGGGTCTGTTTCCTGTGACTAACTGCAGGCAGGATGGACTACAGAAGCCATCTCCAGTATTCTCTGGAGATTGGACACAATTCTAGCAAAGCAGTTGTCTAAAGTACAGCAGTAACTCCTATTTCAGTCCACAAAGGGTTAAAGCCGTATTGTTGCAGTGGTAATGGTGTACATGGTGTCTACACATTTATTTATTTATTGAGATACAACCCTTCGAGCCACACCACCCCGATTTAATCCCAGCTTAATCAGGGGACAGTATACAATACAATAAACCAACCAACCAGTATATCTTTGGACATACCAGAAAACCAGAGCACCTGCAGGAATGCCACGCAGTCACAGGGAGAACATACAAAGCCCTTACGGGCAGTGGCAGGAACTGAACCTGATCACTGGTGCTGCTACGTGCTGCGTTAACCACTACACCACCGTGCCACCCATCATTGACTGCAGTTCCCTGCCTGGTGCAGTCTGAGCAGATCCTGGGTTAGAGGTTCCAGGCAGCCTGATAGGTGTGTCCAATGAGCAGGTCCCTGGGATTCATCCTTTCACCCGTTCTGAGCCTTTTCCCACCTGACTTCAACACACTGGGAGAGGAGAAGGACGATTGTCCTCAGTGTGGTTACCAGAACTTGTGACCACTTTATTAGGTACACCTGTACCCTGCATGTTAATGTAAAGATCTAATCAGCCAATCACGAGGCAGCCACTCAATGCATAAAAGCATGCAGACATGGTCAAGAGGTTCAGTTGTTCAGACCAAACATCAGAATAGGGAAGAAATGTGATCGAAGAAACTTTGACTGTGGAATGATTATTGGTGTTGGACAGGGTGGTTTGAGTAGATCATGCACAATAGTCTCTAGAGTTTACAGAGAATGGTGTGAAAAACGAAAACAAACCATCCCGTGAGTGGCAGTTGTGTGGGTTGTTGATGACAGAGGTCAGAGGAGAATAGCCAGACCGGTTTAAACTGACAGGAAGGCAACAGTAACACAACAGAGATGTGCCGAAAAGCATCTCTAAAAGCACGACACGTCAAACCTTAAAGTGGATGGGCTACAGCAGCCATGAACATACACACAGTGGCCATTTTATTAGGTACAGGAGGTTTGTAATAAAGCGACTCCTGGGTGCATACAACACTAATTGGCATAAATGATCATAAACACAAGAGTTGTTGGAAATCCAGAATGACACACAAAATGCTGGAGGAACTTTACAGGTCAGGCAGCGTCTATGGAGGGGAATAAACAGTCAATGCTTTGAACCACCGAGACATTTCAGTCCTGGTGAAAGGTCTTGGCCCGAAACTTCGACTGTTTATTCCTCTCCACAGGTGCTGGAAGAAATGGTTATTTCTGCGGGAGGAATATTTGAGGCACCAGAGTCTTTCCAAGAGGCTGCAGGAGCTCAGTATCAATGTTTCTGAGTGAAATGTTTAAAATGGGCATGGTTAGGCTCCATTTTTATGCTTTGATGAATCCACTCCCTTGCGGGCCAAGGGCATCTTATAAAGAAACTGTAACTCCTCTGTATGCATGACTGGTAGGCTGTCCTTGGGAAATGCATGTATTGTGGTAACATATCATCCATCAGAAGGAAAAGGCCAGATATATGTTCACAAATAGATACAACTGAGTGTTTCCTTCCTACCGAGCAGCACATTTCAACGTCTGGTCCCTACTCTCCTTCAGAGTCACGTGTCAAGGCATTAACACTTTCCACAGAATTTCAGCTAGATTTGACTGTGCGTTCAGAATCAGAGTCATAAACAGGCTTAATATCACTGACACGTCATGAAATTTTGTTGTTTTGTGGCAGCAGCACATTGCAATAGATAATCATGAAAATACAATAAGAAGCATATATATATGTGTAATGAAATAGTGCAGTAGATTCAGAACACAGAACATGGGACAGTAGAGCACAGGGACTGGCCTTCCAACCCACGATGTTGTGCCGAGCCAATTAAATTAGGAATTAATTGGTTCACTAAACTAATCCCTCTGCCAGCACGTTGCCCATATCCTTCTATTGACCTCACGTCACTGTGTCTATCCAAATGTCTCGTAAAAGTCTGTAATAAATCTGCCTCTCCCACTAGCCCGGACAGCACACTCCAGGCATCCACCACCCCCTGTGTAAAAAACTTGCCCCTCCCTTCTCCTTTGAAATTACCTCCCTCTCACCTTAAAGGTGTACCCTCTGCTTCATTTTGTGACCTCAATGTACAAAATGCACTTATTATCAAAGTATGTAAACCGTATACAACATTCAGATTCATCTCCTTATGGGCAGCCGCAAAACAAAGAAACACAATAGAATCCACATAAACCCCACACACCAAAGACGTCGAACATCCGATGTGTGAACAAAGAACGAATCATGCAAACAATAGAAGTAAACAAATAATACACAGAACGTGAAACGCAGAGTCCCTGGACATGAGTCCGCAGCCACACAGCCAGTTCAGTGCTGAGGTGTGTAAAGCCCCTCAGAGCAGTGGGCTCAACACCTTTTTTGGGTCTTCCGCAAGAGATGGGGAGAATATAAATTTCACAGCAACAGTTCCACGAGTCTGACCCTTCGAATGCCTTTCTGTTAGTATTCTAGTCGTCTCGGGCTTTGAATGTCAACGAAAACAAAACCATGAATGTGCGCAGTGATCTGCATTTCATTTCCCAGTGCCCGCACTGTTCTAACAGAGATCTCAACTTTCCTTTACAGAGCCTCAGCTTAAAGGCATCGTAACCAAGTTGTACAGCAGACAAGGCTTCCACCTGCAGTTACAACCAGATGGCGTTATCGATGGGACGAAGGAGGAAGGCAGTAGTTACAGTAAGTGTCACCAGTATCAGCTGGGCGTGAGTGGGCTGCAATTGGCACATTTCAACTCTTTTGTTTTAAGGAATTCAGAGTATTTCAGATGGAGATTAGTGCGAGCCGCTACTCCCTGCGAGGTGTCTATGTATCTATTTCTCCAGTTCCTGTGGACCATTTGGATGTCTGTAATACTTGTACGTTTTGTGCGTGGGTTTCGTCCGGTTGCTACGGTTTCCTCACAGTCCAAAGAAGTACTGGTTAGTAGGTTAATTGGTCATTGTAAATTATCCTGTAATTAGGCAAGGGTTAAATTGGTTGGTTGCTGGGCAGGGCAGCTCGGTAGATGGCAGGGTATGTTCCACACTCTATCTCTAAATAAAATAAAATAAAAAAATATATCCTTAGTGGTGTGATCCCCCTCCCTCCTTTATATTCCAAGCTCAGTCAGTGGAGCCTGATTTGAGAGAATGTTATTGTAGTAACGGACTGTTTGATTAACATTGGAGTGCCACCTCAGAGTCAGAATCAGCTTTAATACCATTGCATACACCGTGAAATTTGTTAATTTAGCAGCAGCACTACAATATAGAAAACAATAAATGAATTACATTGAGGGTATATATGTATATTAAATTGTTAAAATAAAATAGCAGTGTCAAAACAGAAATAATAAAAAAAAGTGAGGTAGTGTCCAAGGGTTCAATGTCCATTTAGGAATCGGATGGCAGAGGGGAAGAAGCTGTTCCTGAATCACTGAGTGTGTACTCTCAGGCTTCTGTATCTCCTCCCTGATGGTAACAGTGAGAAGAGGGCATGCCCTGGGTGATGGGGGTCCTCAAAGATGGATGCCACCTTTCTGAGGCACTGCTCCTTGAAGAGGTCTTGGATACTACAGAGGCTAGTACCCATGATGGAGCTGACTAATTTTACAACTTTCTGTAGCTTCTTTTGGTCCTGCGCAGTAGCACCCCCCCCCCCAATGCCAGACAGTGATGCAGCCTGTCAGAATGCTCTGCACGATACATCTGTAGAAGTTTTTGAGAGTCTTTGGTGACAAACAAAATCCCTTTAAGCTCCTGATGAAATATAGCCGCTGCCTTGCCTTCTTTATAGCTACATCAATATGTTGGGACTAGGTTAGATCCTCAGAGATCTTGACACCAAGAAATTTGAAATTGCTCACTTTCTCCACTTCTGATCGCCCTATCAGGATTGGCGTCTCTTTTATCTGGGGACATTCATTCAGATTTATTTGTCACATGTGCATCACAACTTTAGTACTTTATTCCCTACAATTGGAGAGTGAGGGGAGATTTGATAAAGGCATACAAAATTATGAGGGGTATAGATCGGGAAAATGCAAAAACTAGAATGAGAGGTCGTAAGTTATGGTGAAAAGTGAAATGTTTAAGGGGGCCGCTCGGTGCACATTGAAGTGGGGAATGACTTGCTTGTGCAAGTTGTGGATGTGGGTTAGATTTCAACCGTTACAAGGTTTGGATAGGTACATGGATGGGAGGGGTATGGAGGGCTGTGTCTGTGTGCAGGTTGATGGGACTAGGCATGTTAATAGCTCAGCACAGACTAGATAGGCTGATGAGCCTGTTTCTGTGCTGTGGTGCTCTATGACTGTATGAAAGATGCAGTGAAATGCGTGGTTGCTGTTAATAACCAACACACCCAAGGAAGTGCTTGGGGGGCAGACGACACATGTCACCACACATTCTGATGCCAACATATTGTGTGCACCATGTTCCACAGAACTACACAAGCAGCAAGAACAAAACAAGACACCAACAGCAAAGCAAACCCCTTTTCCATCTCTCCATTCCTCACATGCCCAGAGAGGAATCCTGGCCTCCAATCCTTGTCCACAGATTCTCAGACTCAAGGATATCAGGCCTCCAACTTGGTATTTCATCCCAGGACGCATTGTGAATCAGCCAGTGATTCTATAACTCATTCTGTAGAACGCCCTACAAACATTCTGTGTCTCCGTACCTATGTAAAGTTTCTTCCTTCATTCAACAATGTTGTCTTACTAATGTTTAGTGAGACTTTAACAAAAAATCTTGGACTGTATTTGGATGCATTTGCCAAAATTGTTGCAAGTTTTATTTTCTGAAATGCTAATTTCAGCATCTCAAAAATCAGCTTTTCTCTAGACAGTCTGGATTTGGTCCCGGTAACATCCTTATCAGATGGTATCCTAAACAATACTATAATATGATCACTATATTTACTCAGTGGCTTCCTTATCCCCTGTACCTAACAAAGAGCCCACTAGGTGTACGTTTGTGGTCTTCTGCGGCTGTAGCCCAACCACTTCACGTTTCGACATATGCGTTCCGAGACGCTCTTCTGCACACCACTGTTGTAACGTGTGTTTACTTGAGTTACTGTTGCCTTTCTGTCAGCTTGAAACAGTCTGGCTACTTTCCTCTGACCCCTCTCATTGACAAAGCATTTACATCCACACAACTGCTGCTGACTAGATGGTTTTTTCCTGCACATTCTCTAAAATCTAGAGTCTGGTGTGCATGAAAATCCCAGGAGATCAGCAGTTTCTGAGATACTCAAACTACCTAATCTGGCACCAACACAATCATTCCATGATGAAAGTCACTCAGATCACATTTCTTCCCCATTTTGATGTGTTGTCTAAACAACAGTTGAACCTCTTGGCCATGTCTACATGCTTTTATGCATTGAGTTGCTGCCACTTGATTGGCTGATTAGATATTTGTATTAATGAACAGGTGTACAGGTGTATTTGCTAAAGTGGCTACTGAGTATTTTCCCTGTTTGTACTTTTCTCTGTTTCGTTCTCCTTTACTTAGTTCACATGAAATTCTCATTCCTTTCATCGTACAGAAAGGATGCATACACATGTCCGGAACATGATTCCTTTTCCTATATTTAACTCAAGTATAATAGAAGGTTGTTGGAAACACTCAGCAGGTCAGGCAGCATCTTTGGGAAGAGAAACTATTAGTGTTTCAGGTCAGGGAGCCAGTCTGTCACTTTCAGAGAGGTGTTGAACTCAAATCCAGGGGTATCATTTTTATGCCAAAGTTGTTGCAACCTGTATTATGTTGTGTGCACTACATTGAATTATATTTTGTTACCTTATTTATGGTAATATTTTGGTTTATTTGCTGTGTGTGTATATGTTTTGTGGGTGCATCGTGGTCTGAAGGAATGTTGTTTCATTTTGTTGCATATATTTATTGCAATAAAATTGAACTTGAACCTGAAAGGATAGTGAGGGCAAACTCGAATGGAAATTTGGAAGGGGAATTTGTGAAACAGAAAGTAAGTTATAACCATATAACCATATAACAATTACAGCACGGAAACAGGCCATCTCGGCCCTTCTAGTCCGTGCCGAACTCTTACCCTATCCTAGTCCCACCGACCTGCAATCAACCCATAACCCTCCATTCCTTTCCTGTCCATATATCTATCCAATTTAACTTTAAATGACAACATCGAACCTGCCTCAACCACTTCTGCTGGAAGCTCATTCCACACAGCTACCACTCTCTGAGTAAAGAAGTTCCCCCTCATGTTACCTCTAAACTTTTGTCCTCTAATTCTCAACCCATGTCCTTTTGTTTGAATCTTCCCCACTCTCAATGGAAAAAGTCTAACCACGTCAACTCTATCTATCCCCCTCATAATTTTAAACACCTCTATCAAGTCCCCCCTCAACCTTCTACGCTCCAAAGAATAAAGGCCTAACTTGTTCAACCTTTCTCTGTAACTTAGGAGATGAAACCCAGGCAACATTTTAGTAAACCTCTTCTGTACTCTCTCAATTTTATTGACATCTTTCCTATAATTCGGTGACCAGAACTGTACACAATACTCCAGATTTGGCCTTACCAATGCCTTGTACAATTTCAACATTACATCCCAACTCCTATACTCAATGCTCTGATTTATAAAGGCCAGCATACCAAAAGCTTTCTTCACCACCCTATCCACATGAGATCCATCTTCAGGGAACTATGCACCATTATTCCTAGATCCCTCTGTTCTAAAGCATTCTTTAATGCCCTACCATTTACCATGTATGTCCTATTTTGATTAGTTCTACCAAAATGTAGCACCTCACATTTTTCAGCATTAAACTCCATCTGCCATCTTTCAGATGGAGTTTAATGCTGAAAAATGTGAGGTGCTGCATTTTCTAATTGTCCTATATCTCTCTGCAAGTTTTGAAAACCTACCTCATCATCCACAACACCACCTATCTTAGTATCATCTGCATACTTACTAATCCAATTTACCACCCCATCATCCAGATCATTAATATATATTACAAACAACATTGGACCCAGTACAGATCCCTGAGGCACACCACTACACATCGTCCTCCAATCTGAGACACAGTTATCCACCACTACTCTCTGGCGTCTCCCATCTAGCCACCGCTGAATCCATTTTACCACTTCCATGTTAATGCCTAACGAGTGAACCTTCCTAATAAAGGGGTATAAAGTAAAGGAATGGGACCATATGGGTACTCGTTAACCACCGGCCTCATCGCGCCACCTCTTTACCCTTACTGCGCACTGTCAATCTGCCCATCAACCACACGTGCCCCCCCACCCATTTCCCCTCCGCTCCTTTCTCTCCTCTCCTGTCAGGTTCCGTCTTCTTTCGGCTCTTTGTTACTTTTACCTTTTACTGTACCTCCAGCTTCTTACGTTTTTCCCAATGCTATAAAGCTAGAAGATGCAGGAGTAATATTAGGCCATTTGGTCCATCGACTCTGCTCCACCATTCCACCATGGCTAATTTATTATCCCGCTCAACACCATTCTCCTGCCTTCTCCCTGTAATCTTTGACACCCTGACTAATCAAGAACTTATCATTCCCCACTTTAAATAAATCCACTGACTTTCCTCCACAGCCACCTACAGTAATGAATTCCACACTTCCTCCCTTCCCCCTTCCTCAGCTGCCTATCACCACCCCCTCACCTGGATCTACCTATCACTGGTCACTCTCACCCCCTATCCTCCCCCATCCTTTTACATTGCCTGTCTCCGCTCCTTCTGTCCAGTCCTGACCCCAAACGTGTCTCTCCATTTCACACCACAGATGCTGCCTGAGCTACTGTAGCTCCTTGCTGTGTGTCTCCTTCAAAGGCTTAGCGTGTGAAGGGCCAGGTGCCCTCCTTCCATGCAGTGAAGTGTGAGAACAACCTGACTGAATGGATAAAAGCATGGTTTAAGGTGGAGAAAGTAAATCTGTTTTGATTTCAAGCTGTGGTATATTGCAGCCTGGTTTATATGTGAAGTAATGTATAGTGGCAGAAAAGAGGAAATGCAATTGAAATTCCATGGGAAGAAATTGATTCATTATCAAATTCCAGTTCAAGTTTAATTGTCATTCAACCATACATGAATACCCATGCATACAGCCAAACGAAACAGTGTTACTCCAGGCCAAGGTGCCACAGGCATACGCAGTACAAAGCACATATAGCTCATATAATTATAATGTTTTAGCAGTAAACATACAGTCACAAATAATGAATAAACTAGCCCAAGTTCCTGAAGGTGATTGCCTGTAGATTGATGGTGCATTGGGATATTGTCAGCAAGAACGAGCTCGCAGCAGTCTGCAAAATCCATTTTTACCAATCGCACATCACATTGATAGGTTCTGATTGTGTGAATGTAAAAATTCAAAGATCTTTCTGTGAAGTTGGTTATATCCTCTGCAATATGGTAAACAGTGACACGATAGCATAACGCTTTACTACACCGGCAACCCGGGTTCATTTCCTGCTGCTGTCTGGAAGGAGCTTATACATTCTCCCCGAATGATGTGGGTTTTCCCCAGGGGCTTCAATCTCCTCCACATTCGAAAGATGTATGTGTTAGGGTTAATTGGACATGTGGGTGTAGTTGTGTAGACCCGTTGGGCCTGTTACCATGCCAAATCTCCGAATCAGAACCAAGTTTAATATCACTGACGTATGTCATGAATTTGTTGTTTTGTGGCAGCAGTGCCGTGCAATACACTGAAAAATGTGTACATTATAATGAGAGCAAAAATAGTGAGCAGTGAAGCTTAGTGAGGGAAGTTGAGGGGCTTAGATAGGGCAGATGGAGCAATGGAGGATGAGAGGTGACTTGACAGATGATCAGAGGTATTGAGTGGACAGCCAGAGACTTTTTCCCAAGGCGGAAATGTCTACTGCTGGGGGTATAATGTCTAATGCCAAGGGTATAATGTCTAATGCTGGGGGGTATAATGTCTAATGCTGGGGGGTATAATGTCTAATGCCAGGGGTATAATGTCTAATGCTAGGGGTATAATGTCTAATGCTGGGGGGTATAATGTCTAATGCTAGGGGTATAATGTCTAATGCCAGGGGTATAATGTCTAATGCTGGGGGGTATAATGTCTAATGCCAAGGGTATAATGTCTAATGCTAGGGGTATAATGTCTAATGCTGGGGGGTATAATGTCTAATGCCAGGGGTATAATGTCTAATGCTTGGGGGGTATAATGTCTAATGCTGGGGGGTATAATGTCTAATGCTGGGGGTATAATGTCTAATGCCAGGGGTATAATGCTAGGGGTATAATGTCTAATGCTGGGGGGTATAATTTCTAATGCTGGGGTTATAATTTCTAATGCTGGGGGGTATAATGTCTAATGCTGGGGGGTATAATGTCTAATGCTGGGGGTATAATGTCTAATGCTATGGGGTATAATGCTAGGGGTATAATGTCTAATGCTGGGGGGTATAATGTCTAATGCTGGGGAGTATAATGTCTAATGCTATGGGGTATAATGCTGGGGGGTGTAATGCTAGGGGTTATAATGTCTAATTCTAGGGGGTATAATGCTGGGGGTATAATGTCTAATGCTGGGGGGTATAATGTCTAATGCTAGGGGGTATAATATCTAATGCTGGGGGTATAATGTCTAATGCTGGGAGTATAATATCAATGCTGGGGGGTATAATGTCTAATTGTAGGGGGTATAATATCAATGCTGGGGGGTATAATATCTAATGCTGTGGGGTATAATATCAATGCTGGGGGGTATAATGCTGGGGGGTATAATATCAATGCTGGGGGGTATAATGCTGGGAGGTATAATGCTGGGGGTATAATGTCTAATGCTGGGGGTATAATGCTGGGAGGTATAATGCTGGGGGTATAATGTCTAATGCTGGGGGTATAATGTCTAATTCTAGGGGGTATAATATCAACGCTGGGGGGTATAATATCAATGCTGGGGGTATCATTGATGGAATGTAAAAGGGAGAATGTCAGACGTAGTTTTTTTTTGCACAGAGAGTCATGGATGCATCAATGCTCTGCCGGAGTGGTGGTAGAGGCAGATACATTAGGGATATTTAAGAAACTCTTAGATATGTGAATGGATGATAGAAAAATGGAGGGTTGTGTGTGTGGGATGGAAGGGTTAGATTGATCTTAGAGCAGGTTGAAGGGTTGGCACAACATGGTGGGCCGAAGGGCCTGTTCTATGTTGTGCTACTGTATCTATATTTGTAAAGAAATGTCTTTTGCATTTTTGTTTTGAAGTATTTATCTCACTGCTTACCGACTTTAGCCCATCACCACGACTGGGTACTGTATAGGCTGCTGATAGCAGCTCACCAGAGTCCTCTGTCCTGGACCAGGCTTTCCTTCCTCTCCGAGGGATGAGTCTTCTGAGCCTCTGTGTTTCCGTAGCTCTGCATTTTTATGGGATGGGGTTGCTCGCCCTTGCCCAGCCTCCTCCTTTCGCATCTGGGCTTGCAAACGTTCATGTTAAGTACATATCTCAGCTCCTTTCGCAATCTCTGAATAAAGAAAACAACTTGATTAAAGACAGGAGCTGGTGATTAGGATTGTCCAAAGCTCATCAATTCATTATCTCTGATGTCTGCAAACAGCATCCCAGTGTAGAGTGAATGCAAGAGTTCCACAGTGTATCTGGGCATATTTACAAAGAGGAATAATCCCCTCTTCAAATTGTAAGTAAGAAGAATATATGACACTTTCTTTAAAAATGCATTAGTAAATCTAAATTGGTGGCTAAAATCATAGATATTAATTTCGAAACTGAGACTTGCATAAAGAACAATTAATCTGCTCTGTGAAACCTTGACCTAGAATAATTAACGTAGCTGGATTTGGATTATTTATTATCAATATGGGAGGGCTGCGGAGGCCAGCCAGTCATATTAACATTTAATATGTTCATATCTAATTCATTTCCACATTTTAATGACGGGTATAAAGTAAATGACTTGACACCTTGCTCAAGAGAATGAGATGGAGCATTTACACGGGTGATTTAAGCTTTCCATGTGATCACATCACAACAGTTGTGAGTTTTTATTTTGACATTTCTCTGCTTATAGGTCAGCGGAATTGCATTTATCCTGCTGCAGTTAATGCAGGTAATGGCAGTCCTTAAATTTGCGTTGCCAGTGAGCCTCTGTGATGTGGGAAAATATGATTGCCATGGTGATTGCTTCCAGAGACTAGGAATTCTGCTTCTTGCTTTTCCCACAGTTTAATTAGATAAAATTCAAACGCCCACACAGTGTTGACAGTGCAGGCGCAGCTCAGACACAGAAAGCATATCTCTCCCTTCCTCACACTGCACCGACTCTTCAGCAAAAGTATCTGTCCTTCCCTGACAGGGTCTCAGCACCCATGTCCTTAGACCGCAGCATTTCTCTTCTCCGTGATAGCACTGGACCCACAGGCATTCAGGACTTTTGACAGGAGAAACACACAGTAAATGCTGGAGGAACTCAGCAGGTCGGGCAGCATCTATGGAGGGGAATGAACAGTCGCCGTTTTGGGCTGAGACCCTTCAACCAGACCATAAAGAAAGGGGGCAGAAGCCAGAATAAAAAGGTGGGGACAGTGGAAGGAGGACAAACTGGCTTTCTCCCCTTTCCTTTCCAGTCCTGATAAAGGGCCTTGGCCCAAAATATGGACAGTCGAATCGAATTAAATTGAATTGACTTTATTCCTTATATCCTTGAGGAGTAAAAACCTTTATGTTATGTCTCTGTCTAAACGTGCAATGTGCAATCATAGAAATTTATAATAATTTATAATGAATAGAACAGTCAATGTAATATAGAGTACACTCAAATCAGTGCGAGTTCATCAGTCTGATGGCCTGGTGGAAGAAGCTGTCCCGGAGCCTGTTGGTCCTGGCTTTTATGCTGCGGTACCGTTTCCCTCTCCATAAATGTTGCCTATCATGCTGAGTTCCTCCAGCAGGCTGCGTGTGTGTTGCTCTAGATTTCTAGTGTCTGCAGAATCTCATGTGTTTTTGACAGGATCAACTGGGGAGGCACTTGAGGGACTTTAATTTTCAAGACTCCCAGGAATGGAAGTGATTGGATATTCTGGATAAGGAAGCACCCAAATCTCCACCCTACCAATGTCATGATTCCAAAGTTCTGAACTACAAATAACATAGGGGAGGAAACCCAGTCTCACCCATCCACCCCCAGCCACACTGACTTTGTCCAACATTTATGGTGGTCGTACATAATCTGCGACCTAACTGCATGCACCCATGTCTATGAAAGTATTGTAAATGGAAATTAATAAACACCTGACTCAATAATGTTTGCTACTTGACAGAAAATTCCACGCTTCTGCTCTGCCAGTGTAGAAGGATAGGAATGAAGACATATGACATGCTTGACTTTATTAGTTTAAGAACCATATCACAACTTTATAAAACATTGAAATCAGAAACCCATATTTTATCACTTGGGTACCTCTTTTACCTCCTGTTTGTAATAAAGTGGCCACTGAGTGTATTTTCATGGTCTTCTGTTGCTATAGCCCATCCACTTCAAGGTTCGATGTATTGTGCGTTCAGAATTGCTCTTTTGCACGCTGTTGTTGTTGTTCCTCTCCATGCCTTGAGGCACACTGTGGAGCATCCTTGCTATTTCTTTACCATTTGTCTGTTTTTTACGAGGCCAAGTTGTTAGCTTGATGCCAAGCCCAGCACAGATGGAAAGTGTGCAGTAGCCAGTCGGATTCGAACCCAGAACCACTCACCTTGAAGTCTATTGGGGATGCCACTACACCACTGTCTGGCTACACCACTGTTATAACACAGTTATTTGAGTTACTGTCGTCTTTCTGTCGTAACTCTTTCTGGCCATTCTCCTCTGATCTCTCTTACTAAAAATACATTTTTGCTCACTGGACCTATTTTGTTTCTCTCACCATTCTCTGTAAAATCTGGAGACTGTTGTGCATGAAAATCCCAGGGGATCAGCAGTTTCTGAGATATGCAAACCACCTTGTCTGACATCAGCAATCATTCCACGGTCAAAATCACTTAGATCACATTTCTTCCCCACTCTGATGTTTGGTCTGAACAACAACTGAACCTCTTGACCACGTCTGCATGCTTTTGTGGACTGGGCTGCTGCCACCTGATTGAATGAGCAGGTGTACAGATGTACCTGATAAAGTGGCCCCTGAGTGTATGACTTGAGATTTGTGGTTTTGCAGGTGTAAAATTACTGTAAATTGTAAAAATATATAAGTAATGCGAAAAACAGGGAATGATGATGTAGTGTTCATGGAGCATTCAGACAGCTGATGGTGGAGGGGAAGAAGTTCTTTCAGAATCTTTGAGTTTTGGTTTTCAGACTCGAGTATCTCCCCACTACTGTTAGAAACAAGAAAAGAGTATGTCCTGGATGGCGAAGCCATTAATGATGGGTGCTGCTTTCTCTTGAAGATGTGTTTGCTGGTGGGGAGGGTGATGCCCAGAATGGAGCTGGCTGAGTTTACAGCTTCTTGCAATCCTGAGAACTGGAGCCTCCACACCAATGCAAACAGTCGGAACACTCCCCGCATCTGGAGCATTGCATTCCGTTCTGGCCGCCCCATTATAGGAAGGATGTGGAGGCTTTGAGGAGGGTGCAGGAGAGGTTCACCAGGATGCTGCCTGGATCAGAGGACAAGTACTATAATGAGAGGCTGGACAAAATTGGGTTGTTTTCTCTGGAGCAGCAGAGACTGAGGGGAGATCTGATCGAGGTTTATAAGATAATGAGAGGCATTGATAGAGCAGACAGACAATAATGTTTTCTCAGGGTTGAAATGTCTAATACCAGAGGACATGTATTTAAGGTGAGGGAGGGTAATTTCAAAGGAGAGGTGAGGGGCAGGTTTTTTCCTCAGTGTGTGGTGGGTGCCTGGAATGCACTGCCAGGGGTGGTGGGAGAGGCAGATACATGAGGTTTATAAAAGTATGAGAAGCATAGTTGGACAGTCGATGTTTCATTGTAGGGTTGAAATGTCCAATGTTAGAAAGCATGTGTTTAAAGGAGATGTGTGGGGCAAGTGACAGTGATGTGTGCATGGGATGTGCTGCCAGAGGTGGTGGTGCAGGCAGATATGAGAGAGATGTTTATGAGTCTTAGTATGATGGGAGTGACCTGCTGTGGGGTTTGAGTATGATGGAATACATTTCTCTTCCTGCTATAATTGCTATCACAAATAAGTACTCCTGAGTCCTGATGCAAGGTTTAATCCCAAAGTATCAGCTGCCCCTTTATCCAATCTTCTTCTGCACATTGTTTGTTCGTCTTTGTCTGTAGTATTTCATTGACTGTATTGTGGTTCTTTATATCTACTGTGATTGCCTGCAAAAAATGAATCACAGGCTTGTATATAGTGAAATACATACTTTGATAATAAATTTACTTCGACTTTGAACTTTGAAGATGAACATTGTAAAGAGTGGAGGGATATTGTTCCCGATGTTGGGGAAGTCCAGAACGAGGGGACACAGTTTGAGGATAAAGGGGAAGCCTCTTAGGACCGAGATTAGGAAAAACTTCTGCACACAGAGAGTGGTGAATCTGTGGAATTCTCTGCCACAGGAAACAGTTGAGGCCAGTTCATTGGCTATATTTAAGAGGGAGTTAGATATGGCCCTTAAGGGATCAGGGGGTATGGAGAGAAGGCAGGTTCAGGGTTCTGAGTTGGATGATCAGCCATGATCATACTGAATGGTGGTGCAGGCTCGAAGGGCCGAATGGCCTACTCCCGCACCTATTTTCTATGTTTCTATATTTCTATATGACATATAAGACATAAAACATAGGAGCAGAATCGGGCCATTCGGCCCATCAAGTCTGTTCCACCATTGCATCATGGCTGATTTACTATCCTTCTCAATCCCATTCTCCTGCCTTCTTCCTGCGATCTTTGACGCCTTGACTAATCAAGAACCTATCAACCTCTGCTTTAAACATACCCAATGACTTGGTTGTCCACAGATTCATCACCCTCTGGCTAAAGACATTCCTTATCACCTCTGTTATAAATGGACATCCCTCTATTCTAATGCTGTGCCCTTTAGTCCTAGACTCACCCACTATAGGAAAGATTCTTTCCACAACCACTCTGTTGAGGCCTTTCAATATTCAATAGGTTTCAGTGAGATCCCCCTCATTCTTCTAAACCCCAGCAGGTACAGGCCCAGAGCCATCAAACACTCCTCATATGTTAACCCTTTCATTCCCAGAATCATTCTTATGAACCTCCCCTGGACCCTCTCCAATACCAGTGCATCTTTTCTTAGATAAGGGGCCTGGAACTGTTCACAATACTTCATGAAGCCTCACCAGTGTCTCATCAAGCCTCAGCATTGCATCCTTGCTCTTATATTCTAGTCCCCTTGAAATGAATGCATTTGCCATCCTTACCACTGACTCAACCTGCAACTATCCTTTAGGGACCCTGCACAAGGACTCCCAAGTCCCTTTGCAACTCTGTTTTTTGAATTTTCACCCTGTTTATAAAATATCTACACCTTTATTCCTTCTGCGAAGTGCATGACCATACACTTCCTGACATGATATTTCATCTGCTACTTCTTTGCCCATTCTCCTAATCTGTCTAAGTCCTTCTGCAGACACCCTGCTTCCCCAACACTACTTGCCCCTCCACCTATCTTCGTATCATCCGCAGTAACAAAACTATCAATTCCATCATCCAAACCATTGACATAACAAGAAGCGTTCCCAATACCGACCCCTGTGGGACAACACTAGTCCCTGGCAGTCATCCAGAAAAGGTCCTCTTTATTCCCACTCTCCTCTCCTATCAGATTCCTGGATATGGATCACGTGCAGGCAGAAGGGATCAGTGTAATTAGGCATCATTAACTTGATTAATTGACAGAACATCATTGGCCTAAGGGGCCGTTCCTGTGCTGTATTGCTGTCTATCTCTATGCAGAAGCATTTTCCTGAAAGGCCTTTAGACTCTCCCTCCTAATCCCAGAGTCCATGACCAGCAGAATTCAAGGGAAACACTATAGCAGGGCTAAGAGTAGAACAGGAGATGTGTAGTTATCTCCCAATAAACACAAGAGATTCTGCAGATGCTGCAAATCCAGAGTAACGCACACAAAATGCTGGAGGAACTCAGCCCATCAGGCAGCATCTGTGCAGGGAAGTGAACAGTTGATACTTTGGGCCGAAACCCTTCATCAGGACTGCAAAGGAAGGAGTGGATGCCAGAATAAGATAGTGGGGCAAGGGTATGGAGGACAAGTTGGAAGGTGATAGGGGAAGCCAGGTGGGTAGGAAAGGTGAAGGGCTGAAGAAGAAGAATTTCCTAGTGGCCAACTATTTTAATTCCTATCCCCGTTCCCATTTTGACATGTCGGTCCATGGACTCCCCTTTTTGCCATAATGAAGCGACTCTCAGAGTGGAGGAGCAACACTTCATATACCATCTAGGTAGCCTCCAAACTATCGAATTCTCCTTCCAGTATTTTTCCTCCCCCTTCCCTCTTCTTCTATTCACTCTGGCCTCTTTATTCCTCTCCTCATCTGCCTATCACCTTCCCCTGGTGTTCCTCTCCCTTCCCTTTCTCCTATGGTTCACTGTCCTCCTCTATCAGATCCCTTCTTCTCCAACCCCTGACCTTTCCCACCCACCTGACTTCACCTATCACCATCTAGCTATCCTCCTTTTCCTCCCCTCCCCACCTTCTTATTCTGACATCTTTCCCCTCCCTTCCCAATCTTGAAAGAAGCTCTCGGCCTGAAATGTTAACTGTTTATCATTTACATAGACACTGAGTTCCTCCAGAATTTTGTGTATGTTACACCTCTATCAAGTAGCTCGCTCAACCTTTCCTCATAAGGCAAAATTTCTAATCCAGGCAGGATCCTGGTAACTCTTCTCTGCGCCCTCTCTAAAGCTCTCATATTGGTAGAATGTTCATTGTGAAACTTCTGAATTCTAATCATCTGCAGATTTTGAACATTGTCAGTGGAGCTAGGTACGATTATTAAGGTGCATTAAGGAGAGGATTGGTCCTGTGAGAAACTGGTAGGGAACACCACTCTTTAACACACCCCCACCCCTCCAGCCCAGTCAGAAAGGCAACAGTTCATGGCGGACGCTGTCTTTTTGAGGCATTGCCTTTTGGAGAATAGGAGCTGGCAGAGTTTGCAACTTTCTGCAGCTTTTACCGATCCTGTGTAGTTTCCCCTCTAACATTCCTCTATATACAAGGCACAAGTCAGGAGCATGATAGAATACTTTCCCTTTGTGGGTGGGTACAGCTCCAAAAACCCTTGAGATACTCAATATCACTCCTTCCAGAGCAGCCCATCTGATTGGAGCCACCATTCTAAACATTAATCCCCCCACCACTGCTGTCCAGTGGCTGCAGTGAAACAGTTATAAGGTGCACTTTGGCCACAACCTGTGTTATGAGATAAAATCATGGACAACTGGCTGAGGAGTTCTTCAGAAGGTTCCTTCCGGACTGTCTTGTCTGCCACTGAGAAGACCTCCTCAGGCTGGCCCTGGTTGTTTGGGGTGTGGATCTTTTTGACAGAAGTGAGGAACGTGTGGAGTACTCAGATGGTTATCAATCTCCTGAACCTTTTCTGCCTGAAGAGATTTTGGAGGCATTGCTGATGATCTTTCAAGAATCAGTAGATTCTGGCATTGGAGAGAGTCCAGAGGAGGTTCACGAGAATGATTCTGGAAATGAAAGGGTTAACATATGAGGACTGCATGATATCTCTGGGTCTGTACTTGCTGGAGTTTAGAAGAGTGAAGAGAATCTCATTGAAACCTATTGAATATTGAACAGTCTCGACAGAGCGATGTGGCAAGGATATTTCCTGGAGTGGGGAGTCTACAGTCGGACCAGATGGCACATCCTCAGAATAGAGGGACGTCCCTTTAGAACAGATGGTGGTGGTGGCATCCGTTAGTCTCGCGAGACCGTGGATCTGCGCCTGGAAAGTCTTGCTTCAGTCTGTGTTAGAGCAGCGACTGTTGTGGCTGTAGAGTCCCACACGGGAGTGACAGTCTCGGCTGCATCGACTGCACTTGAAGGCGCTGTCCTCCGGTGTTGTCTTGGTGCTGTTTTTCCGACGAGTGCGCTTTTCTTCAGCAGCAAGCCTCAGCTTCTCTTCTCCTCTTTTTGGACCTCTGCGTAGTCCCAGCCTCCAGTGAGAGCAATCGCTTGCGATGTCCTCCCACCTCTCGACATTCATTTTCATGTCTCTCTTGCAAACGTCTTTGAAACGAGGATGGGGCCGCCCTTGTGCTCTCTTGCTGGAGGCCAGTTCCCTGTACAGCAGGTCTTTCGGGATCCTCCTGTCTGACATGCGGTGTACGTGGCCCAGCCAGCGGAGACGGCGTTGTTGGAGCAGGGTGAAGAGGCTGGGTATCTGGCCGTGGGCCAGGACCTCATTGTTGGTGACTCGGTCAGTCCACGTTATGTCCAGGATGCGTCTCAGGCTGCGAAGGTGGAAGGCATTGAGACACAGCTCTTGTCTGGAGTAGACGCTCCAGGTCTCGCTGCCGTAAAGCAGTGTGCTGAGGATGCAGGCCCTGTAGACTACAACTCTGGTGTGCGTCGTCAGCTTTCTGTTCTCCCAGTCTGTCAGCCTGGCGAACGTTGAGGCTGCTCGTCCGATCCATCTGTTGATCTCGAGGCCTAGGGAGAGGCTGTCCGTGATGGTGGAGCCAAGGTATGTAAACTCGTGAACTATCTCCAGTTCGTAGTTGTTAATGGTAATGGCAGGGGGTACTCAATGCCTTGGCCCAACATGTTGGTTTTCTTCGGGCTGATGGTCAAGCTGAAGTCCTGGCAGGCTCTTGAGAAGCTGTCCACGAGGCGTTGCAGTTGCTCTTCAGAGTGTGTTGCCAGTGCCGCGTCGTCTGCAAACAACATGTCCCTGATGAGTACTTCACGAACCTCGGTTTTTGCCCTCAGCCGGGACAGACTGAACAGCCTTCCGTCCGATCTGGTGTGGAGATAGACACCATCAGTTGATGATCCAAAGGCGTGCTTCAGCATGACTGCGAAGAAGATGCCAAACAGGGTGGGGGCAAGCACACAGCCCTGCTTCACACTGCTGCGGATGTTGAAGGCCTCCGAAGAAGAGCCGTTGAACTGAACGACGCCCTTCATGTCTGTGTGGAATGACTGAACTATCCTGAGGAGCCTCGGGGGACAACCAATCCTGGCGAGGATTTTGAACAGGCCGTCTCTGCTCACGAGGTCGAAGGCCTTCGTAAGGTCAATGAAAGCGACGTAGAGTGGTTGTCTTTGCTCTCTGCATTTCTCTTATAGCTGTTGAAGGGAGAAAATCATGTTGATTGTGGAGCGTTCTGACCTGAAGCCGCTCTGAGACTCGGGATATACCCTTTCGGCTATTTTCTGCAGTCTGTTCAGGACCACGCGGGCAAAGACCTTCCCAACGATGCTCAGCAAGGAGATTCCCCTGTAGTTGTTACAGTCGCTTCTGTCCCCTTTGTTCTTATATATAATGATAATGTTGCAGTCTCTCATGTCTTGCGGCACTGCTCCCTGTACCCAGCACTGGCACAGCAGTTTGTGCAGATGGTTTAGCAGGACGCCCTTTGCTCATTTGATGGCCTCTGGTGGAATGCCATCCAATCCTGGTGCCTTCCCAGTGGGCAGGCTGTCGATGGCTTTACTCAGCTTTTCGGCAGTCGGCAATGCATCAAGTTCCTCCATGACAGGCAGGCATTCCACGGCATCTAGCGCGCTGTCCAAGATGCTGTTTTCTCTGGAGAAGAGTTCAGAGTAATGTTCCACCCATCTCTCCATCTGCTTGCCTTTGTCATTGATGGTCTCGCCTGTTATGGTTTTCAATGGTGCTGTCTTGCTCTGGGTTGGCCTGATGGTTTTCTTGATCCCCTCGTACGCTCCACGGATGTTGCCTGTGTCAAATGATGACTGAATGCATTCGCATAGTTGTAGCCAGTAGTCATTTGCACAGCGTCTGGCTGTTTCCTGGGCCTTGCTTCTTGCTGTACTTAGCACTTGCAGTGTTGCCTGGGTGGGGCGACGTTTGTGCTCTAGTAATCCTCGATGATGGGTGAGCTTACTTGAGCTCGCTTCAAACCAGTCCTGTGTCTTGCCCCATTTCTTCCCGAAGGCTTTGAGTGCAGTGCTGTGGATAGAGTCCCTGAGAGAGTCCCGTCTCTGCTGAGCATCTCCTGGTGGGTCTGCAAGGAGAGCATCCTCCAGTGACTTGATGGACTCTGCAGCTTTGTCTGGGTGTTGTGTCTTACTGGCATCGATGCGTTGCTTGCCTGGAGACTTGGCGCAGTGCATCTTCTTTGGCTGAAGTCTGATCGTGCAGCAAACCAGAGAGTGATCAGATAAGGACAAACCTATTCAGCCAAAGGGTGGTGAATCAGTGGAATTCATTGCCACAGATTGCTTGGAGGCCAAATCATTGAGTATATTTAAAGAAGAGTTTGATAGGTTCTTGATTAGTCAGGGCATCAAAGGTTACGGGGAGAAGACAGAAGAATGGGATTGAGAAGGTTAATAAATCAGCTATGATAGAATGGTGGAGCAGGCTCATTGGGCCAAATAGCCTAAATAAGCTCCTATGTCTTATGTCTTCTGATTTCCTTTCCTTTGAGATGTTGGAGCTTCTGGTCCAGCAGCATCTTACACTCACTGTTAGTTAGCTCCTGAATCTCATGGCTGTACTTGTGAAATTGAAAGCAAGAGTCATACAGTGTAGAGTCAGGGAGATAGGGAACGGAAGCTGGCCTATCAGCCCACCAAAACCAGGTGTGCTATCAGCTACCCATTTACTCTAATCCTACCTCAACCCCATTCTTATTCAAAGGTTCAAAGGTCCAATTTAGTGTCAGAGAAATATATACGATATACATCCTGAAATGCTTTTTTTTCGCAAATATCCACGAAAACAGATTGCCCCAAAGAATGAACGACAGATAAATGTAAGAACCCCAAAGTACACCCCCAGCTCCCCTCCCTCCCATGCGTAAGCAACAGCGAGCAACGATCGCCCCTTTCCCCACCGGCAAAAAGAAGTAAACATCAGCACCACCACCGACCACTCAAACACGAGCAAATCAACAGCAAAGTCACAGACTTGCAGTTACCCCAAAGACTTTGCGTTACACCCAGCATTTGACATACCGCAGATTCTCCCTAATAAGAGAGAAAGAGGTGTCTCCATTTTTCCAGCAAGCAGGGAGATATAACAAACAACTCACTGGTTTATGATGTTAAAAAGTCCATTACGTTGCTTTTTTCAAGCTCTGTGCCCGAAGATCGTGAAGATCCCAGGTCTTCAGGCCCACAGCAGATATCCTGACTCCCCCAATGACACACAGGTCTCCTGTTGTGACATCGAACCCCAATCCACCCGTCTCCAGAGCCCCAAGATCTTAGGCTTCTGAATTTGAGCCAGACTCTCAGGCCGTACCCCTGGCGTGCAGAACAACGGCTAGTCCTGAAACCCCGAGAACGGGTCCCATTCCCACAAAGAACCGAAGTCAGCGTGTAACTCCAGGTCAGGGTATTCAAAAGAGCCCTGAAAGGAAAAAATAAAGATATTAAAGATGGAAACAGAGCTGTTTCCGAAGATGTAACCAAAGGAGTCGCCGTTCAGTGCCACCTTAACTTCGCTGCCCGCATTCTGAACATTAGGGTGACCCAGTAGTGTGGCCATTAGCGTGACACCATCACAGCTCGGGACATCGGAGTTCAGAGTTCAATTTCAGTGCCTTCTGTAAGGAGTTTATCTCTTCACCCTGTGACTCTTCAGTCGGTTAATAGCCCTGTGTAAATTCTCCTCTGATGAGGCTAGATTGGAGGGCTGCTGGGCAGTAAGGCTCGTAGGGTCAGGAGGGCTTGCCTGCAGTGCATCTATCAATACATTAAATCTCTTCCCAGTTACATACTTGGGGCAATTTGTAGCGGACAGTTAACCTCCCGGCCTGCTCATCATTGAGTGGCACGGTACCTTAGCAACTATATTAACGGTATTGTAGCGCTGGTGACCCGGGTTCAATTCCCACTCCTGTCCGTCAGCAGTTTATACGTTCTCCCGGTGGCTGCATTTACTCCCTCTGGGTGCTCCAGTTTGCTCCCATATTCCAAAGGCGTGCAGGTTCGTGGGCTAATTGGTCACATGGCTTATTGGACCAGAGGGGACAGTTACCACGCTGTTTCTCTAAATAAAATGAAACTGAAATGGGAGGGAGCCGTTGCTCTCAGAAGAAACTGACGTGCTCACAGCGAGCGTACAAACTGTACTCAGACAGTACCTGGGCTGAGGGTTGAACATGGCTCTCTGGTGGTGTGAGGCAATCATTCTGCCAGCTTCACCACTGTGCTGCCCAGTCTTTGCCAGTGGATGTGAGGCAGCCCTGGCATTGTGACTGCACAACTCCTGACTGGAGAGTCTTGGGATGCTGGTGAGGCACTGACTGAGAGGTTCAAGTTCCAACCATACATGTACAGTATATAGCCAAGCAGAACAGTGTTCCTCCAGGTTCAAGGTCCAAAACACATTACCAACAGCACACAGCATACTGCACATAGCACATAGTATAAATAGTTATCACTTCAGAAAACATACAGCAACAAAAAAGAAAAAAATTACCCCAAGTCCCTGAGCGGCATGACTGTGAATACCTCACTGGGAGCTTACATTAGAAAACCCTTGTTAAGACCTAACTAATCACTGAAGTTTTAAATATTGATTTTCTTGTGGCAGCATTGTTTTGGGGCTAAGTTGATGAGGATAACAGAGCAGGTTAGATAGTCATAGTCATAGTCATAGTCATAGTCATACTTTATTGATCCCGGAGGAAATTGGTTTTCGTTACAGTAGCACCATAAATAATTAAATAGTAATAGAACCATAAATAGTTAAATAGTAATATGTAAATTATGCCAGGAAATAAGTCCAGGACCAGCCTATTGGCTCAGGGTGTCTGACCCTCCAAGGGAGGAGTTGTAAAGTTTGATGGCCACAGGCAGGAATGACTTCCTATGATGCTCTGTGCTGCATCTCGGTGGAATGAGTCTCTGGCTGAATATACTTCTGTGCCCAACCAGTACATTATGTAGTGGATGGGAGACATTGTCCAAGATGGCATGCAACTTAGACAGCATCCTCTTTTCAGACAGCACCATGAGAGAGTCCAGTTCCATCCCCACAACATCACTGGCCTTACGAATGAGTTTGTTGATGCTGTTGGTGTCTGCTACCCTCAGCCTGCTGCCCCAGCACACAACAACAAACATGATAGCACTGGCCACCACAGACTCGTAGAACATCCTCAGCATCGTCCAGCAGATGTTAAAGGACCTCAGTCTCCTCAGGATGTAGATCAGTCCAGTAGTCAATGGTACCTGCCTTGGCGTGAGTAATGTAGATTAGTTGTGCTCTGCATCAGATGTTGGGATCATTTAACTACCATTTCTGTTCCCTTCTACTTGGCTTTGGAAAGTGTTATTCACACACTTTACACGTGGGATGCCTTCCCTACTTCATCTATGCCAATTACATCTTTCCAGAAATTCTTAGCACTGATTTCAAAGTTCCTTGGTTGACATGCATTGGTTTTGTTTTTCTTTATTGACAAACATATCAAGACACAGTGAAAAGCTTGTCGTGCATATTGTTCATACTGATCAGATCATTACACAGTGTGCTGGAGTAGAACAAGCTGAAACAATAACGCAGAGCATAATACAGTACAGCACATCAGGAGCGAGATGGAATATGTCTACTTCACTGAATAGATGCAGCTATTCATCTTTCTGAGGGGTTAAATGGTTTGAGAAAATAATAAAAAAATGTTTTTTTTAAAAGATGCATGTCTGCAATAGTTGGTGCAATGTATGTGGTTGAAAACCACAGATTAATTAGTCAATTTGAAGAGTGAAATGTGTGTCTACTGAGAAATTAAATGCTTCTCCTCCTTCCAGTGACACTATTGATTGTGTGTTTGGAGATACATTCATTATATTATAGTTTCTGTTTTTAATAGTGGAACATCCGGCTGGTGTAGCACAGTCATAAATTACGCAGTAGCCACGGAAACATAGTGGCATTTCAGCTAAGAGTGTTGAAGTTCAGAGATCCGTCCCGACATCCTCCCCATGGAATACCTGAATTTTCTCCACTTCCTCCAGTTTCTTCCACACTCCAAAGATGTACTGATTAGTAGGTTAATTGGTCATTGTAAATTGTCCCATGATTAGGCTAGGGTTAAATCGGGGGTTGGTGGTGATACAGCTCAAAGGGCCAGAAAGGCCTGTCTCAATAAACAAATAAATGAACAAATTTATCGCTTCACTGTGATTTGGACAAGACAGATTTTGGTGTTGTGCAGTTATGCCTGTAGATGGATTTATGGATTAGATAAAGACAAACAATCGATGTCAATAACTTGAGAATATATGGGGATTGAGAGTATTATAAAGACACAGTGTCAGAGTTATACAGCAGGGAAACAGGCCATTCGGCCCAATTCATCCATGCTGACCAAGATGTCCATCAACTGTTTGCCTCCCACTGGCCCATATCCAAAGTTCAAAGTACATATACATCATCATAAAGAACCCTGAGATTCATTTTCTTGTGGGTGTACACAGTAAATACAAAGAAACACAACAGACCAATTGAAGACTGCACATAAGACGGACAATCAATCAATGTGCAAAAGACAACAAGCTGTGTAAATACAAAAAGAAAAAAAGGAAAATGCTGACAAATAAATAAACAATAAACATCAAGAACATGAAATGAAGAGTCCTTGAAAGTGAGTGCATAGATTGTGGGAACAGTTCAGTGATGGGGTGAGGGAAGTTGAATGAAGTTATCCTCACTGATTCAAGAACCTGTTCCTGAACCTAGTGGCGTGAGTCCTGAGGCTCTTGTACCTTCTTCCTGATGGCAGCAGTGAGAAGAGAGAACAGCCTGGATGGTGGAGATCCTTGATGATAGGTTCTACTTTCCTGCGACAGTGCTCAATGGTGGGGGGGCTTTACCCGTGATCATGGGGAAGGACACAGCGACATTTTGCAGGTAGCTTACATATCCCTCTAAATCTTTCCTATCCTTGCACTTACGTGAATGCCTTTTGAATATTATTGTAAATGCCTGAGCAACAACTCCTCTGGCAGCTTGTCTCTATATGTACCAGCCTTCATGCGAAGAAGTTGCCTGACAGATTTCTTTAAAATCTTTCCTCTCACACCCCAAACCTACGACCCCTAGATTCGACTTCCCTTTCCCTGGGAAAAAGATTGTGACCATTCACGCTGTCTATGCCATTCATGAACTTATACGCCTCTACAGAGTCTGTACTGGGTGGCGGGGTGGAGATAGGTCCCTACCAAAGGAGGTGTAAGGTGCTCCTTAGGTCACCCTCAGGCAGGGTACAGCACCAGCTTAGACCCTCCACCACCCCCCCCCCACCCCACCCCACGATCAGGGTCACGTGAAGCCAGGGGAGTAGCTGGTACGGATCACAAGTCCTGCTTATGTGATCACTGACACCAGGGAGATGATCTCTGAAGAGTTTTAATAATGGCTGGGGTCGCCCATCATCTTGTAAAGACACTGCCCAGAAGAAGGCAATGGCAAACCACTTCAGAAAAAATTTGCCAAGGACAATAATGATCATGTGTTATACGACACAGCACATAAAGATGATGATAATGATAAGGTCACCTTTCAGACTCCGAGATATAATGTCCTAGCCTGCCCAATCTGTCCCTCAAACACTGCCCATCGAGTCCAGACATCATCTTCATAAACCTGCTTTGCATACTTTGCACTTTATTGACATCTTTCCTATACCAGGCACAATAGATTCTGCAGATGCTGGAAATTCCAGTAGTTAACCTTCTTATTTCTTCTGCTGCATTTCGCTTCCCCCTGCAGAACATCATCCCTCTTCATTTGTTCATCAGTGGAATATGATGAAAATATTCAAAGGTCAATCCCAGAAAGTCATTTGTCTGTTTCAAACAAAAAATTAACTTCACCAAATCATAAACTTTGTGTAGCTTAAAAATATCATGTTACCTGATCTGGGATCACTTCAGACAGTTTGATAGAGAAAATCAAACCTTGAAGCATATTTGCTCCACCTGCAGGAGGCAGAATCTCCTGGAGAAAATGATTTTGATTCCAATCCCCATTCCAATTCTGACATGCTGCCCCATGGCCTCCTCGTCTTCCAGAATGACGCCACCCTCAGGTTGGGGGAGCAACACCTCATCTTTCATGTAGTCTGTTGCCTCTAGCCTGTTGGCATGAAAATCAATTTCTGCAACATCCAGTGATTATTTTCCCCTAGCCCCTTCACTCTGCTTCAATTCCCCACTCTGGCCTCTTATCTCTGACCCTCACCTACCTATCACCTCCCACTGATGGCCCTCCTCCTTCCCTTTCTCCCATGGTCCACTGTCCTCTTCTAGCCACCTATCTCACCTCCCACCTTCTTACTTAATCCCTCCCTCCCCCACTCACCTAGCTTCACCTACCACCTTTTAGCTTGTCCTCCTTCCCTTCGGCCCATCTTTTCATTCTGGCTTCCTCCTCCTTCATTTCCAGTCCTGATGAAGAGTCTTGGCCCGAGGCATCGACTGTTTATTCATTTCCATAGATGCTGCCTGAACTGCTGAGTTCCATCACCATTTTGTGTGTTGTCCTATAACAGGATGACTGAATCTGAACACAATATTCCAGCCTTGGTCTCACCAATGCCTTGGCAAACTGCAACCTAATGTCTAAACTCCTATACTCAGTGCCCTGATGATGAAGGTCAATGTGCCAACTGCACTCTTCACCAGAACATCTACCTGAGCTCCCACTTTTAGCCAATTATATAGTTGTAGTACTAATATATAGTACTTTGCTCTGTGGAATTGATTTTCTTTGGGGAAAAAAAAGAAATAGAGTAAAACCAGAATGAAGTGAAATAAAATGATAAAACATTGGAATAGAACCAGGCCATTTGGCCCATCAAGTCTGTTCCCCCATTCCATCACAGATGATTTATTATCCCTCTCAACCCCATTCTCCTGCATTTTCCTCGTAACCTTTGATGCCCTGACTAATCAGGAACCAATCAACGTCCACTTTAAATATATTCAATGACTTTGCCTCCACAGCCATCTGTGATAATGAATTCCATAGACTCACCATCCTCTGGCTAGAGAAATTCCTCTTCATCTCTGTTCCAAATGGAAGTATCTCTGTTCTGATACTGTGCCCTCTGGCCCTAGACTCGCCCACTGTAGGAAACGTCCTCCCCACATCCATTTTGCTGTGGTGCAGAATTGATAAGGTATGATATGGTGAGATAGAGTGAAGGTACAAAAATGCCAATGTAGACTGTAACACAAGAAAATTACAGTTGCATGCGGGATTGCAGATAGTAACCATACAAACCTTAGCAAGAAATCTGTTAGCAAAGTGCAGCCACTGGCCAATGTCCTTGCTTTTCACTAACATACAGTACTTCTTAGTCAACATAGAATAAACGCAAAGCTACTGTCAATCCTCATCAAGATGGAGAGAGACATAGAATTACATAACCTATCTCCAATTGTCATTTGATCTGCCTCAGTTGTCCTGTTGCTCATTTGAAAACCTGAAGGATGTTTTGTGGAATTGTCTCTTTAGCCGTATATATGCAGATTTCGGAAATGCTTCTGTGCAGGGTGGTGTTTCCTTAATTAGTTTTTAACGGTTTGCTCATTTCACTATTTGTACTTAGTTTTCTGTTTCATTGGAAGGGGCATCAGTCCTGATCCATAATGTATAAATGTGGTTCCTTCAGTGACAGGAACAGGAATTTACAATGAGTGTTAACACGGGAATTGCTAGAGTGTAAAATCTCTCCTGTGGGGAAGTGTGAGGTAAATCAGAATCAGGATTAGTATCACTGGTATGTCATGAAATTTGTTGTCTTGCAGCAGCTGTACATTGTACTACATAGTAATGAAACTATACATTGCCATAAGAATTATATATTTTTAAATTAAATTAAGTAGTGCAAAAAGAAAACAAAAAAAGAAAAAAAGTAGTGAGGTTGTGTACAAGGGTTCATTGTTCATTCAGATGGTGGAGAGGTAGAAGTTGTTCCTGAAACACTGAGTGTGGGTCTTCAGGCTCCTTTACCCCTCCTTGGTGGCAGCAATGAGAAGAGGGCTTGTCCTTGGTGATGGGGGTACTTAATGATGGATGCTGTCTTTCTGAAGCATCGCATTTTGAAGATGTCTGGATGTTGGAGGGGTGAGTGCCGATGATGGAACTGGCTGAGTTTACAATTCTCTGCAGGTGATATGACTCTCAACTATTTTGTTTTGTGCATCACGTACCAGACGATGATAATCTTCAGAAATCTAACCGGTAGCCCTTGACATTCAATGCCATTGCTGTCCCTGGGTCCCCCCGAGGTCAACATACTGAGAGTCACTCGTGATGAGAACTGGACCAGGTACACCAACACTGTAACTTCAATGGCAGGCCAGCGGCTGGCTAACCAATGACAAGTTTGCATGCCCCCCCCGCTGCCCCCGTAACCATGTGGGGTACCTCTGCATGCTCAGGTTTCCAAAAGACAGCAGCAGAATTAGGCCATTCAGCCCATCAAGTATGTTCTGCTATTCCATCAAGCTAATTTAGTAACCCTCGCAACCCCATTCTCCTGCCTTGTCACCTTAACCTATGACACCCTGACTAATTAAGAACCTGTCAATCTCAGTTTTAAATATACCAAATGACTTGGCCTCCACAGCCATATGGGTTTCAGTTAGTAAATTGGTGCCAGAAACGTGTCAACACTTGTGGCCTGCCTTCAGCATAGCCTTCAGTGATGTTGTTTGTTGATGTAAATGATGCACTTCACTGTATGTGTTGATATACATGTGACAGATAAAGATAATCTTTAAAAATGAAACAGTAAACTGTAGAGTAAATAGCTCGTCTTCCTAGTGACGAGACCTCAATGGTGGCAGGGTATTCATCAGTCTCATAGTCTGAGGGAAGAAATTACCCAGTCTGACAGTCCTGGTCCTGATACTCCTGTACCTCCTTCCTGATGGTAATGAGTCAAAGAGATTTTGGGATGGGTATTAGGGATCCTCAACATTGCTTAGGGCCCTAGCGCGGAGGAGACCCTGGTGATCCTCTTGGCGGTTATTACTGTCCTCTGCAGGGTCTTGTGGTCCGATGTCCTGCAGCTTCTGTACCGCACAATGATGTGGCCAGTCAGGGCACTCTCAATGGTGCTCCTGTAGAAAGTTGTTTGAATAGAGGCAGGGACCTTGCACACCCCAATATCTCCTGAAAGTGTGGATGCTGCTGTGCCTTCTCAAATGAGGTGGTGTTGTGGAGAGCCATTTGATTGGCTTTTTATATATCTTCCCCTCACCCACAGCTCCTCCCCAACCCTCAGCTTCACCCACCAAGAGGCACATAGACAGGGGATACAGAGAAACACTAGCAACTGCAGTGTCCCCTCATGTCGCACACCACTCTGGTTTGGAAATAATTCTCTGTTCCTTCATTGTCTCCGGGTCTAATCAGAATCACGTTTATTACCACTAACGTGTCTTAAAATTAGTTGTTTGTGGCAGCCGTACACATCAGAAATACACAGAACGTAGATCATTACAGCACAGTACAGGTCCTTCTGCTTGCAATGTTGTGCTAAACTTTTAACCTACGCTAAATTCAATCAAATCCTTTCCTCCTACATAGCCCTCCATCTTCCTTTCCTCCATGTACATTGCTATAAGTTACAATAAGAAATATAAGAAAATAAATTAGTGCAAACAGAAAGCAAGACAGTTAGGTACTGCTCCTGTGTTTGCAGACCGTTCGGAAATCTGATGGTGGGAGGGAAGAAGCTGTTCCTAAGATATTGAGTGTGCATCTTTGGGCTCCTCTACCTCCTCTCTGATGGTGGCAATGAGAATCGTCTGCTGGCGGATGCCGTGTTCTTGAGTTTTGAAGCCGTCCGCAATGGCGGGGAGGCTAGTGGTCACGCTGGAGTTGGGTGAGCCTGCAAACCTCTTGAGTTCCTTCTGCAACAGCAGCTGTGTGGGAGCACATTCGTCAGGAGTGTAACACCACCTTCTCAAGAGAGTTCAGAAGAAGGGAATTAGTGTTGGCCTTACCAGAATATTCTTTGAGAAATGAAAACATAAGTAGTCACAGAATAGAGAGACATCCATTAAGAACAGGAATGAAGGGGGATTTCTTTAGTGAGCACATAGTGAATGTGTGGAATTCATTGCTGCAGAGGCTGTGGAGGCCAAGTCATTGGGTATATTTAAAGCTGAGGTTGATAGTCTTGATGGGCCAAATGACCTAATTCTGTTCCTATATCTTATGATCACATTTCTTCCCCAGTTTAATGTTTGGACTGAACAACAACTGAGCTTCTTGACCATGCCTCCGTGTAATGCATTCAGTTGCTGCCACATGATTGGCTGATTGGATATTTGCATGAACAGGCAGGTGTGCAGGTGTGACAGTGGCCAGAGTGTAATGTATAGTGTCAGACCACAGTGGTTTCAGTCCAGTGCTTGAGTGCATCTCCAGGGAGATCCCATGTTGATTGGAGTCTGGCTTGGAAATTACCGTGCTCTTTGCTTCAACGCTGTTCTTGCCATATCGTTAAATCTCCAGCCTTATTTGGCATCTTTGTCTGCAATCAATGCTGCCTTCTGGAAGCATCTCATCGCAGTTTGACACATTGAAAAGCCTTGATTTATGAAGCAACACTATTGAATACAAAGGACGATGGTTTGCAGTGTTCCTGCTGAAGTGTAACCACTGTCTGGCATGAGACTGACTGCAACCGGGACTAGAAAAACAGAGCAAGGGACATTTAATAGCAACAGATATACTGATCATCACGATAACCTAAATTGATTGCTCTGATTAGATTTGAGAATGTCCTGCATTTATGTGAAAGAAAATGCTTTTAACTAATTCAGTTGTCAAAGTATTCCAACTAATTTTAATGGAACTGGGGCTTTGCCTTTGTTTGACACGGAAAGATATTTGAAACATCCAAACCCACTTTGCTTGAGTGGTCAATGTAATTAGCTGGATGCATTTCATAACTGCCTGAGGGTTCTCCTGAAAGAAAAGGTTATGGACTTTCATTAATGTAGGCAAAAGAAAATAAAAATAATGATTGACAGCAATAATTTGGATCTTGCATTCAGTACATGCATACCTCGTTTTTGTTGTGCCTTGAGGGTCTGAGTTTGTTTATCAATCCTAGCCCCATGTGTTTGCCTGACCTCCCCTCTTCTATCACTATTTCTTTACATGGGGTTAATCTAAATGTTGTTTCTTCCATTGCGGGAGATGGAACATAGAACACAGAACAGGACTAATCGTTCGGCCCACCATAAAGCATAGGAGCAGAATTAGGCCATTCAGCCAGTCGAATCTGCTCCGCCATCCCATGGTAGCTGATTATTTTCCCTCTCAACCCCATTCTCCCGCTTTCTTCCCGTTTCCTTTGGCACCATGTCGATTAACCAAACACCTCTGCTTTAAATATATCCAGTAACTTGGCCTCCACAGCCACCCATGGCAATGAATTCCACAGATTCACCACCTCCTGACTAAGGAAATTCCTCCTCATCCCTGTTCTAAAGGGACTCCCCTCTTTTCTGCGGCTGTGCTCTCTCCTCCTAGACTGTCCCACTATTGGAAGCATCCTCTGCACGTCTACTGTAACAAAATATCGCTGTTTCAGTCTTCCTAATTACCTTCTAAAGCTGCTCATGTTTGTGATTGGATAACTCTTTAGTCATAGTCATAGTCATACTTTACTGATCCCAGGAGAAATTGGTTTTTGTTACAGTTGCACCATAAATAATAAATAGTAATAGAACCATAAATAGTTAAATAGTAATATGTAAATTATGCCAGTAAATTATGAAATAAGTCCAGGACCAGCCTATTGGCTCAGGGTGTCTGACCCTCCAAGGGAGGAGTTGTAAAGTTTGATGGCCACAGGCAGGAATGACTTCCTATGACGCTCTGTGCTGCATCTCAGAGGAATGAGTCTCCGGCTGAACGTAATTGAAGATATTTGGAAGTGATTTTATCCATAGGATTTCTGAATGGTCCATAAACCCATGAGCACTACCTCTCTTTTTGTTCTATTTTTAAAGATTAAAGATTAGATTAAGGACAAAAGATTAGCCTTATTTATCACATGTATTTCGGAACATACCGTGAAATGTGTTGCTTTGCATCAATGAACAACACTGTCTGAGGACGTGTTGGAGACAGATTTCAAGTGCCAACAACTCCCATGTCCTCAACTCACTAACCTTAACCTTAACCTGTATGTTTTTTGAAACCCATTGGTGGTTTGTCTGTCTCTGTCACATGCGGTTTTTCATTGATTCTATTGTGTTCCTTTCTATTTGTTGTCAATACCTACAACAAAATGAATCTGAGGTCAGTATGTGGTGACATATGTGTGGAGTAAATGGTGTCGCGATATACCACATGTGCCATTGTCCCAAGGAGACTCTGGAATGTGTAGAGGAGGAAGGAGTTTAAAAGAAGTGAGTGGAAGCAGTTGGCACCTTTTGCATGTCACAGTCCTGAGAATACAGCAGATTGCTTAGAGAGAGAGTGTGTTTAAAAGAAACAAATGGGGGCAGTCGACTCATTTTGCAAGTTGCAGCTCCTAAGGAGACATTGGATTGCACATAATTAGGCACTTGTCAAGGATCAAAAAAAATAAGTTAGGTTTAGGTGGAGCGGCCATTGTGAGAGTGGGCAGCGTTTGAGTGGGCAGTTGAAGGTTATTGAACCTTCAGCGAGGAGAGACAAGTGGACCGGAGCTCCCATATTATAAAAGGACTAGATGGGATAGAGTTTATCAAATGTGTTCATCGAAGTTTCCTTAATCAGTGCATAGAAGTCCCAATGAGAGAGAGTGTGATGCAAGATCTCCCATTAGGGAATGAGACAGAGCAGGTGACAGAAGTTTATGCAGGGGAACACTTAGCATCTAGTGTCATAATGCCTTATGGAAAAGGGTAGTTCTGGTCCTTGAATTGAGATTCTAAGTTGGAGAAAGCCCAGTTTTGATGATATCAGAATGAAACTGGCAAGTGTGGGTTGGGACAGGTTGTTTTGTGGCAAAAGTATACTTGGAAAGTGAAATTTTGAGAATACCGTGTTAGTATATTTCTGTCAAAATAAAAGGCAAAGATAACAGGTTTAGGAAATCTTGGTTTTCAAGAGGAATTGAGGCACTGGTTGAGAAAAAGGAGGTGCATAGCAAAGATAGGCAGGCAGGAACAAATGAGGTACTTGAGGAGTCCAAGAAATGCAAGAGAAACCAAGAAGGTAATCAGGAAGGCTAAATGAAGATGTGAGGTTGCTCTAGCAGACAAGGTGAAGGAGAATCCTCAGGGTGTCTAAGATATATTAAGAGAAAAAGGAGAGCAAGGCACAAAATTGATCCTCTGCAAGATCAAAATGGTAATCTCTGCATGGTGCGGACACAAATGGAGGAAATATTAACTAGATTTTCTTTCATCTGTACTTAGTCATGAGACAGACGCAGAGTCTATAGAAGTGAGGCAAGGTCATGGACCCCATACAGTTTACAGAGAAGGAGGGTTTGCTGTCTAGAGGCAAATCAGAGTGGATAAATCCCCAGGGCATGACAAGGTGTTCCTTCCGACCCTGTGGGAGGCAGGTGCAGAAATTACAGGGGCCCTAGCAGAGATACTTAAAACATCTTTAGCTACGAGTGGGAAGCTGGAAGACTGGAGGATGGCTAATGTTGTTCTGTTGCTTAAGAAAGACTCTAAGAATAAACCAGGAAATTATAGGCTGATGAGCCTGACATCAGTAGTGGTAAAATTAATGGGAGGTAGTCTAAAGGATTGGATATATAAGTATTTGGGTAGACTTGGACTGATTAAAGATAGTCAATATGGCTTTGTGCATGATAGGTCATGTCAAATCAATCTTATAGTTTTATTGAGGAAGTTACCAGGAAAGTGGATGAAGGCAAGGAATAGACGTTATCTACATGGACTTTAGCAAGGCGTCTGACAAGGTCTCACATCGGAAATTGGTCAGGAAGGTTTAGTCGTTTGCTATTCAAGATGAGGTAATAAATTGAATCAGACATTGGCTTCGTGGGAGAAGCCAGAGAGTGGTAGTGGAGGATTGCGTCTCTGACTGGAGGCACGTGACTAGTGGTGTGTCTCAGGGATCAGTGCTAGGTCTGTTGTCATTTGTCATCTATAGCAATGATCCAGATGATAATGTGGTTAACTGGATCAGCAAATTTGCAGATGGCACCAAGATTGGGGGTAGGGGGCAGTGGTGTAGTAGACAGCAAGGAAGACTATTAAAGCTTGAAACTGGATCTGGACCAGCTGGAAAAATGGGATGAAAAATGGCAGATGGAATTAATGCAGACAAGTGTGAGGTGTTGCACTTTGGGAGGCGCAACCAGGGTAGAATTGGAATTAGAATTTTATTTCTTACATCCATCTCACAACATGAGGGAGTAAAAATCTTTATGTTGCGACTCTGTCGCAATGTGCAAGCAATAAGGAAGGGAAACGTGGGAGGATATTGCCCAGTCACTAAAATTGTATACGTAATTGTCTTGTATGTACAGCCAGAACACAATCAGATACAATGTACAGCCAGAGACAAAATCAGATCAGTGTGTACTGGTAAATCTGATGGCCTGGTGAAAGAAGCTGTCCCAGAGCCTGTTGGGCTTGGCTTTAGTGCTGCAGTACTGTTTGCCAGATGATAGCGGATGAACCAGTTTGTGGTCGGGGTGGCTGGAGCCCCTGATGATCCTCTGGGCCCTTTTTACACACCTGCTGCTGTAAATGTCCTGAGTAGAGGGAAGTTCAAATCCACAGATACACTGGGCTGTCCGCACCACTCTCTGCAGTGCCCTGTGATTGCAGTTCCCATACCAGGCAGTGACACAGCCAGTCAGGATGCTCTTGATGGTGCCCCTGCAGAAAGTTCTGAGGATTTCGGGACTCATGCCGAACATCTTCAGCCGTCTGAGGTGAAAGAGGCGCTGTTGTACTTTTTTCACCACACAGCTGGTAGGTACAGTCCAGGCAAGATCCTTGTTGATGTGTACACTGAGGAATCTGAAACTACTCAGCCTCTCAACTATAGTTCCACTGCCGTCAATAGGGGCTAGCCTGGTCATACTAGGTATTACACAGTCAGCTGTAGAGCACTGGGGAGTTCGGTAGAACAGAGGGACCTGGGAATGCAGTCCATAATTCCTTAAAAGTGGTGTCACAGGTAGATAGGGTCATAAAGAAAGCTTTTGGCACATCGGCCTTCATAAATCAATGCATTGAGTACAGCAGTTGGGGTAGTGCATTGAAATTGTATAAGACATTGGTGAAGCCTGATTTGGAGTACTGTGTGTGGTTTTGGTTACTTACCTACAGGAATGATATCAATATGATTGAAAGATTGCAGAGGAAATGTACAGAATGTAGCCAGGCCTTGAAAACCTGAGTTTTAGGGAAAGGTTGAATGGGTTTGGACTTCATTTCCTGCAACATAGAAGACTGAGAGATTTGATCGAGGTAGACACAATTATGAGAGGCACTAATAGGATAAATGTAAGCAGGCTTTTTCCAGTGAGGTTGGCGAGACTACAACTAGAGGGCGTGCATTAAGGGTAAAAGGTGAAATATTTCAGGAGAATATGAGGGGGAACTTCTTCACTCAGAGGATGGTGAGAGTGTGGAACGAGCTGCCAGCACAAGTGGTGGAAGTGGGTTCAATTTCAAAATTTAAGAAAAATTAGGATAGGTACATGGATGGTAGGGATATGGAGAGCAATGGTTCACATGCAGGTCGATGGGAGTAGGCAGATTAATACTTCAGCATGGACTAGACTGGCCAAGGGGCCTATTTCTATGATGTAGTGTTCTATGACTCTGACTCTATATGAACTTTAATAATAATTTTACTTTGAACTTTGAGCTTTGAACTTGAATAGTTGGACTCTTGGAGCCCAGATCCAGAGCAGACTCTGAGCGATGCCACTATCCAGAGAGAGTCTGATGTCGGGGACAATGGTCTTATCCTCCAATCCAGGTTTTCTAAAACCAGAGTAACAAACACAAAATGCTGGAGGAACTCAGCCGATTAGGCAGCATCTGCAGAAATGAATAAACTAAGGAGCTGGTGGTAGACCTGAGGAGAGCTAAGGTACCGGTGACCCCTGTTTCTATCCGGGGGTCAGGGTGGACATGGTGGGGGATTACAAATACCTGGGGATATGAATTGACAATAACTGGACTGGTCAAAGAACACTGAGGCTGTCTACAAGAAGGGTCAGAGCCGTCTCTATTTCCTGAGGAGACTGAGGTCCTTTAACATCTGCCGGACGATGCTGAGGATGTTCTACGAGTCTGTGGTGGCCAGTGCTATCGTGTTTGCTGTTGTGTGCTGCGGCAGCAAGCTGAGGGTAGCAGACACCAACAGAATCAACAAACTTATTCGTAAGGCCAGTGATGTTGTGGGGATGGAACTGGACTCTCTGACGGTGGTGTCTGAAAAGAGGATGCTGTCAAAGTTGCATGCCATCTTGGGCAATGTCTCCCATCCACTACATAATGTACTGGTTGGGCACAGGAGTACATTCAGCCAGAGACTCATCCCACCGAGATGCAACACAGAGCGTCATAGGAAGTCATTCCTGCCTGTGGCCATCAAACTTTACAACTCCTCCTTTGGAGGGTCAGACACCCTGAGCCAATAGGCTGGTCCTGGACTTACTTCATAATTTACTGGCATAATTTACATATTACTATTTAACTATTTATGGTTCTATTACTATTTATTATTTATGGTGCAACTGTAACGAAAACCAATTTCCCTCGGGATCAATAAAGTATGACTGTGACTGTGACTATGACTATAACTAAACAGTCAACGTTTTGGGCCGAGACCCCTTCATCAGTTTGGGGTGGAAGAGGGAAGAAGCCAGAATGAGAAGGTGGGGAAGGGGAAGATGTCGAGCAGGTAGGCGATAGGTGAGACCGGGTCAGGGGGAAGGAGGAAGGGGATGAAGTAAGAAGCTGTGAAGTGATAGGTGAAGGAAATAAAGGGCTGAAGAAGAAGGAATCTGATAGGAGAGGACAGTGGACTGTAGGAGAAAGGAAATGAGGCAGGGACCCAGAGGGAGGTGGTGGACAGGTGAGGAGAAGAGAAGGGGTGAGAGAGGAACCAGAATAGGGAATGGAAAAAGAAAGAAGGAGAAAGGAGAAATGACCAAAACTGGGAGAAATTGATATCCATAGGTGAAAAAGATAAAGGGCTGAAAAAGAAGGAATCTGATAGGAGAAACGAGTGGACCATGGGAGAAAGGGAAGGAGGAATGGTATCGGGGGGAGGTGACAGGCAGGTGTGGAGACTAAGAGATAAGAGGAGGGCCAGAATGGGGGATGGAAGAAGAGAGGAGGGGGGCAGGAGAGAAATTACTGGGGGTTAGAGAAATCGATGTTCATGCCATCAGGTTGGAGACTACTCAGGTGGAATATGAGGTTTTGCTCCTCCAGTCTGCGAGTGACCTCACTGTGGCCGTAGAGGAGGCCAGGGAATAGGAGTGGGGATAGGAATTAAAATGTTTGGCCTGCGGGAGATCCTGTTTGTTGCAGATGGAGTGAAGATGCTCGAAGGTTTGCTTTTCTGTATCAACCTTCAGAGGTGACCCTGGGTTAGAGAACATGTTATTTTTAAGCCAGACAAAGTTGTGATTTCATGAAGTTAATTTTTTTGGTTTGAAACAGACAAATGACTGTCTGGGATCGACCTTTGAATAGTCTCATCATATTCCACTCAGGGATAAATGAAGAGGGATGATGTTTTGCAGAGAGAAGCAAAATGCAGATGAAGAGATATGGACTATGAAGAATTTAGTCTGGCACACTCCTCCCTGATAGGAGTAGGAAAACCAGTCCATGAGCAGGGTGGGTGGCGTTACTGGCCCTTTTCCAGCACCTTTCTGTATACGTGTCCTTGTTGGTGGGAAAGATGACATTGCCCAAATGCTTCCCTAATGCTTGTAAAGCTCCTGCCCTGTTGAGCTCAGGGGTTGGGTCTTCATCAGCCGTTGAGCTCACGCAGAGGCTGAACCAGCTGCTCACAATGAAATGGGCCCAGCCTTACCCTGGACCAGCCATCTGTCACAGGGTTGTATCCCAGGGCTTGCTGAAAGAAATCCCAGCCTTACCCCGGACCAGCCATCTGTCACAGGGTTGTACCTTGGAGAACTCTGGATGGAGTGGGACCCTCCCAGTTTGGTATTGGGATGTCCATGTAGACATCGCACTGTCCCGCTGGCATCCCACCAGAACAAACTGTGTCATCTCCCCACTTTTCAACCTCTGCAGTTTCTCAAGCTAACGCTATTTTATTGTTTAACAGTATATAATGTAAAACTGATTCTGCATATGTAAGACCTCTGCAGGTCAGACAGCATCCATGGAAATGAATGATTAGTTGCTGTTTCCAGCAGAGACCCTTCATCAGGATTGGAAGGGAAAGGGAAGAAGGCAGAATAAGCAGGTGTAGGGAAGGGAAGGAGGACAAACTAAGAGGTGCTAGGTGAAGCCAGCTGGATGGGGAAAGGGGTTGAGAAGTATAATGATGGATTACCTATCGCCTTCTAGCTTGTCATCCTTCCCCTCCCCCACCTTCTTATTCTGGCGTCTTCCCCTTTCCTTCCAGTCCTGAAGAAGCATCCTGGCCAGAATCATCAACTTTATTCATTTCCAGAAATACTGACTGACCTGCTGAGTTCCCCAGTACGTTTGTGTGTGTTGCTTTGGATTTTCAGCATCTGCAGAATCGCTGATGAGGTTGTGGGAAGTTAATTCACAGAGCTGTATAACATGAAAACAGGCTCTTTGGCCCATCTTGTCCATGCCGCCCAAGTACTGTCCATGCTAACTCCATTTACCTGCACTGTTTCTGCTTCACCCTGCTGCATCCACACTCACTTCACATTTCCCCGCCACTCCCGGGCTCATTTCGTCCTGCTCCCCGGCTGATGACTGTGGTACATTTCTCGGTTGGTCGCCGCTTTGCTCTGTCCAGCCTTGGTCTTGGTTCATCTTTCACGGTCTGTTGGTCCACATCCCTTTGAGATCCACATTGACTGCTCTCTTGCTTTCAGTCCCACATGCGCTTCATCTAGCCATCACCATTGAAGCCTGTATGATTCCATCCTGCCTTCTCCCATTCAGGACCGCATGCACTCCAATCTGCTGGGTCCATCCCAGATCAGCACGCTGCCTCCGAGCTTCTCCTCACCATTTGCCACTCCTGCACCCCACATGGCTCACTCCTGGTTTGCCCTGTCACCTCAGCCTGTTAGTACTTCACCTGACAGTACACCAGCTTGTCTACCTGTTCGGGCTTGGTGCACTCTGTCTATCGGAATCCATTCTCCCATGCTACCTAGACATTAGCCAAGTTGAGGAGCGTTGCAGCCGCCTCCCGCTATCTGCTGCTCTGCTGGTGACAGTAGAGTATAAATCTAGCATGGTCTCCTTTCCTCCCTGGGTCGCCAGTGGTGCCGCAGGAACACTGAGAGTGTGCTGCTGCAAGAGAGGGCCCAAGCACACACTTTAGATAAGGATTTGTAACTGGGTATAACTTGAATGGTTTTCCGAATGTTTAGTGTTTGTCTTGTCCTGTAAGTAAATGTGTAACCTTTTTACTGGTCGTGAGAGCCTTCTGTCCCCACTCACCGATCCCGCGAACCTGATTCCACACAACGCTTGGCCTTCCAATTGTGATCTCTCCCTGCCTCACCCACAGTCAGCTTACTACACCATTCCTGTTTGTTTCTTGGTTAGCTGCCCTTTCATCCGTATAGATTCAAGAATTGAGATTGTTTAATGTCATTTTCAGGACACAAGTGTAAAGGAGAAAGAAATAATTGTTACTCTGGATCTGATGCAGCACAAAAGATAAAGAACACGATAATAAAAATAAATACAATAAATATAAATATATAAGATAGCTTATATACATAGATTGATTATATGTCCATAAAGTGATGCTAGGCACAGGAGTTTCTATACACAAGGTGATTGACAGGAGTGATAAAGTAGTGGTGGTTGGGGTTGTGGAGAGGTGAATTAGTGGGTGGAGGTGTTGATTGGCCTTACTTCTTGAGGAAAGTAACTTTTTGAGACTGGTGGCCCTGGTTTGAATGCTACGTAGCCTCCTCCCTGATGGAAGTGGGACAAATAGTCCATGAGCAGGTGGGTGGGATCCTTCATGTTGTTACTGGCCCTTTTCCAGCACCTTTCTGTATATATGTCTTTGTTGCGCAAGTGATACAATAGACAGTTTTGACTATCTGTTGTAGAGGCTTCCTGTCCACTACAGTGCATTTTCTGTACCAAGCAGTGATAGAGCATTTAGGATGTTCTCCATGCATATCTGTAGAATGATGTGAGCTTAGACGTGCATAGTCCAGCTCTTGTCAGTCTCCTCTGAAAGTAGAGACCTTGCTGAGCTCTTGGAAGGCAGATCCTGGAACATCCACATGGGCACCGAACTTCAGGGTGGCCCCAGAGCTGGTGATTGGCAGTTTCAGCCAATCTCCTATTACTTCAGCCATTAGATTCCTGCCACAGTCCTTTCTGTATGGCTATCAGTCCCAGAAATGAAACTGTTGAGGACCATTCATGAGAGTTGATGATAGTGTATGCCAGGCATTCATTTCAGGAGTATCTGGCTAGCACAATCAGACCCATGCACAAGGCTTTTTGAAGGAGTGAAGCCACAGCCAGTGGCCAACCCACTTGCCCCTAGATTGAGGGGTTGTGGTTTCACATCCCATTCCAGGGCTTGGTGCATTTTCAAGGCATACACAGCCATCATAGAACACTACAACATAGAAACATGTTCTTCGCTCATATAGTCCATGCTGAACTTTTATTCTGCTCAGTCCCATCGACCCACACCTGAACCACAGCTCTCTGTACCCCTCCCAACCTTATACATCCAAATTTCTCTTAAATGTTGAAATCAAACCCACTTCCGCTGGCAGCTCGCTCCATACTCTCCCTACCCTCTGAGTGAAGAGGTCCTGCCTCAGGTTCCCCTCAAACATTTTGCCTTTCACTCCTTACCTGCATCTACCACTTGTTGAGGGGAACATGAAGGGGAGTTTCTTCACTCAGAGTGTGTGACAGTGTGAAACGAGCTCCCAGGGGAGGAAGGGACTTCACTGAGAAGGCACATGAGGTCATGTGGTGAAAGCTGTAATCTGTTGGATGCCACAGATTTGGGCAGTGACCAATCTACAGAGAGGGAGTGCGTAAAAAGAGCACCCTTTTCAATTAGGGCCATCATCAAGATTTAGACCAAAAGATGATAGGACATAGGAGCAGAATTAGGCCATTTGGCCCATCATGTCTGCACTGTCATTCAATCATGGCTGATCCTTTTTTTTCCCCTACTCACTCCCATCCCCCTGACATCTACCTTTGATGCTGTGGCCAATCAAGAACCTATCAATCTCTGCCTCTATGGCTGCCAGTGGTGACAAATTCCACAAATTAACCACCCTTTGGCTAATGAAATTTCTCTGCACCTCTATTTTAAATGGACGTTCTTCTATCCTAAGGCTGTGCCCTTTTGCCCTAGACTCTCCCACCATGGAAAACAACCACAGTTGTACTATTTGCCATTTTGAGTATTTCTTTGTTTTTTAGAATACATCTATTCTGCACCTTCCTCATTTTTCCCAGAAACTGAAGCCATTGCTGCTTTACTGTCATGGCTACCAGCATCTCCTACCAATTTGCACTGGCCAACTCCTCTTTCATACCACTTTAATTTCCTTTACTCTGCTGAAATTTACCCTACTGTACTGTTAGACTTTACATTCTTCTGATCAAATTTCAAATTGAACTCAGTCATATTGTGATCACTGGTTCCTAAGGATTCCTTTACCTGAAACTCCCTAGTCACATCCAGTTCATTACATAACACCGGATCCAGGACGAGCAGCCAGGTGTTTTGCTACATATTGTCACCAATGACATTGAGGTCCTGAAGAGAGGTTTTAAGGAGCTCATTAGAAAGCTGAGAAACAGGACCTCCGGGGTAGTTACCTCTGGATTGCTGCCGGTGCCATGTGCCAGTGAGGGTAGGAGTAGGATGATTTGGCAGGTGAGTGTATTGCTGAGGAACACAGGGGCTGGGGATTCAGATTTATGAATCACTGGGATCTCTTCTGGAGAAGTATGACCTGTACAGAAGGGATGGGTTACACCTACGCCCAAGGGAGTAAATATCCTTGTGCATAGGTTTGCTAGAGTTGTTTGGGAGGGTTTAAACTAATTTGGCAGGGGGATGGGAACTGGAGTGATAATGCTGAGTATGAGGTTGTTGGTTTACAAACAAGAACAATGTGTAGTTAGACTCCTAGCAAGGAGAGGCTGATGACAGGGCAAAATTGCTGTCAACAGGATGTTGACATGTTGTTTCAACAGGGCAGGCAGGAAGGCAGAGGGGGTGGCATGGCTCTGATGGGGAAAAATGAAATTAAGTCATTAGCAAGAGGTGACATGGGCTCAGAAAGTGTTGAGTCGTTGTGGGTAGAGGAAAGGAACTGCAAGGGTAAAAAGACCCCAATGGGAGTAATATACAGACCCCCCCACCCAAGCAACAGTAAGGATGTGTCTACAAATGACAATGGAAGATAGAAAATTCATGCCAAAAAGGCAATATTTCCATAGTCATGGGGGATTTCAATATGCAGGAAGATGGGGAATTCTGGATTGGCTGTTGTGCAATGAACAGGATTGAGAAATTTAAGAAGGAGAAGGTAAAGTTAGCTGTACGGTATTACAGTGGAGTAAAGGGAAATACTGAGGCATGAGAGAGGAGTTCGCCAAAATTGATTGGAAAAGAACACTGGCAGGGATGACAGCAGAGAAGCAATGCCTGGAATTTCTGAAAGCAATTTGGAAGGCACAGGATATATACATCCTAAAGAGGAAGTAGTATTCTAAAGGCAAGATGATGCAACCATGGCTAACAAGAGAAATGAAAGCCAACATAAAAGCCAAAGAGAGGGCATATAATAGACAAAAAATAGTGGGAAGTTAGAGGATTGGGAAACTTTTAAAAACCAACAGAAGGCAACTATGAAAGTCAGTAAGAAAGAAAAGATGGAATACAAAAGTAAACTGGCTAATAATATTAAAGAGGGTACAAAAATTTTCTTCAGATACTTAAAATGTAAAAGAGAGACAAGAGTGGTTATCGAACCACTGGAAATCAATGCTGGAGAGGTAGGAATGGGGACATGGAAATGCTGGACAAACTGAAGAAGTATTTTGCATCAATCTTCACTGTGGAAGACACTAGCAGTATGGTGGAAGATCCAATGTGTCAGGGGTCAGAAGTGTGTGGAAGTTGCCATTACTGTTGACAAAGTTCTTGGGAAAATGAAAGGTCTGAAGATAGATAAATCACCTGGACTAGTTGGTGTACACCCCAGGGTTCTGAAAGAGGTGGTTGAAGAGATTGTGGAAGCATTAGTAATGATCTGTCAAGAATCACTATTGGTTCTGGAAGACTGGAAAATTCTCAAGAAGGGAGAGAGGCAGAAGAAAGGAAATTATAGGCCAGTTATTCTAACCTCAGTGATTAAGAAGATGTTGGAATCAATTGTTTCAGGGTACTTGGAGGCACATGATAAAGTAGGCCATAGTCAGTATGGTTTCCTCAAGGGAAAATCTTGCCTGACAAGTCTGTTGGAATAACAAGCAGGTTAGACAAAGGAGAATTGGTTGATGTTTGTACTTGGATTTTCAGAAGGCCTTTGCAAGGTAAAACATACGAGGCTGCTTAACAAGCTACGAGCCCATGGTACTACAGGAAAGATTCAAGCATGGATAAAGCAGTGGCTGATTGGCAGGAGGCAAAGGGTGGGAATAAAGGGAGCCTTTTCTGGCTGCTTGCCTGTGAAGTGGTGTACCACAGAGGTTTGTGTTGAGACCAATTCATTTTACTTTACACCTCACTGATTTGGATGATGGAATTGATGGCTTTGTTGCAAAGTTTGTGGACGATAGGAAGATAAGTGGAGGGGTAGGTAGTTTTGAGGAAGTAGGGAGGCCACAGAGGGCTTAGACATTAGGAGAATGGGCAATGAAATGTCAGATGGAATATAGTGTCGGGAAGTGTATGGCCATGCACTTCGGTGGAAGAAATAAAATGGTGGTCAGTTTTCTAAATGGAGAGAAAATTCAAAAATCTGAGGCCTGAACGGACTTGGGAGTCCGTGTGCAGGGTTCTCTAAAAGTCACTTTGCAGTTGAGTCTGTAGTGAGGAAGGCAAATGTGATGTTAGCATTCCCTTCAAGAGGTCTGGAATACAAAAACAAGGATGTGATTTTAAAGCAGTGGCGAAGTCTCACTCGGAGTTTTGTGAGCAGTTTTGAGCCTCTTCAAAAGGATGTATTGACAGTGGAGAGAGTTCAAAGGAGGTTCACAAAAATGATTGAATGGCTTGTCACATGAAGAGTGCTTGATGACTCTGGGCCTGTATTCAGTAGAATTCAGAAGAATGAGGTGTGACCTAATTGAAACCTATTGAATGGTGGAAAGTCTTGATAGAGTGGATGTAGAGAGGCTATTTTCTATGGTGTGAGTGTCTAGGATCAGAGAAAACAGCCTCAGGTTAGAGAGGTGTTCTTTCAGAACAATGATGAGGAGGAATTTCTTCAGCCAGAGAGGGGTGAATCTGTGGAATTTGAAGCCACAGGCAGCTGTGGAGGCCACGTCTTTATATATATTGAAGGCACAGTTTGATAGGTTCTTGATCAGTCTGGGCATGAAGAAATACAGGGAGAAAGCAGGAGATTGGAGCTGAAAGGAACATTGGAACACCTATAATGAAATGGCAGAACAGACTCAATGGGCTGAGTGGCCTAATTCTGCTTCTAAATCTTATTGTCTTACTATCATTGTCCTTCTGTCATTGAGGACCAACAGCATTGGAACATGAAATGTACACTCCGTGCATGAAAATGGAAAGTGGGTGCAAGTGGTGCCCACAGCAATCTGAGTGAGTTTGGCATTAGAGAGACAAGATGTTCACAGTCCGGGTAGACGTGGCTGATGACAGGAGGACTACTGCTTTATTCAGGGCATAAGGAAGGTGACACCCTTCTGTAGTGTAGTACTCTACGACTATGACCTTATTTCTGTTTATGATTCTGTGACAATTCTCTCTGTAAAAAATTGAGAACACTTGGCTCCCAGCGACATTATCCACAACAGTATCAGTTGTTTTTCTTGATGGCCGATAGCAAATGTCATAGACCTACATTTTGGTGGAAAACAAAGATAGATTATCCTCTGAGTGGTCAGGGATGGAGGGTGTTAGTGCGGTGAAGGACCTTAGTGTCCTTGTACACACATCACTGATAGTTATCGCACAGAGGTAGCAAGCAAATTGCATATTGGTCTTCATTGCAAAGCGGCCCAGTGACACAGCCAGGGGAGTAGCTCCCGCACAGATCCAGGATCAATTACGACCATAAGATGTAAGAGCAAACTGGGCCATTTGGCCTATTAAACCACAAGACATAGGGACAGAATTCAAGTTAAAGTTTATTGTCATTCAACCGTATACATGCATACCGCCAAATGAGACTACATATATCTCATACCCCAAAACACATAAATTAATATTACCACAGATAAATTAACAAATAATGAGGTGTATTTACATCACAAGCTAAAGAGTAAACAGTACAGCACTACTGGTGCTTCATGTCTGATGAGACCTGGGTGGTGTCAGGGAGTTCAGTGGTCTTATGACCTGGATGAAGAAGCTGTGTCCCATCCTACCAGTTCTTGTCCTCATGCTATGATACCTCCTGCCAATTGGTAGGGGTCAAAGAGGTTGTTGGATGGAAGGAAGGGATCACTGACAATGTTAAGGGTCCTGCATGTGCAGCATTCCTGATGAATATCTTTGACAGGTGGAAGGGAGACTCCAAAGATCTTGTCAGCAGTCCCCGCAGTCCTTTGTAGATGCATATGGTCAGACACCTTGCAATTCCCGTACCAGACGGTGATGCAGCTGGTCAGGACACTCTTGATGGTCCTTCTGTAAAACTGGATTAGAATGGCAAGGGTAGTGGGGGCCTCGCTCACCTCGACCTCCTCAGAAAACGTTAGAGACACTGCTGTGCTTTTTTGACCGAAGAGTTGGTGTTGAAGGATCAGGTGAGAAATCCGGCCTTTCTGATCATAAAATAAAGCAGCAGAATTAAACCATTAACTGATAACACCACAAAACCATTCAACATGGGAGTGGAATTATTCTATTCAGCCCATCGAGTTATATTTGCTATTTCATCATGACTGATTTATTATCCCTCTAAAACTTATTCTCCTGCTTTCTTCCTGTAACCTTTGACAACCTGTTTAATCAAGAACCTGTCAACCTCCACTTTAAATATAGCCAATAACTTGACCTCCGCACCTGCCTGTGGCAATGAACTGCACAGATGCACTACCCTCAGTCTAAAAAATTCTCCTCATCTCTATTCTTTTTTTTTATTTTATTTTTATTTGGATAAGGAATTCACAAATATCATGTACTTTTTTCACACATATAACCTTTTCCATTTTTTTATATGTATAAAACTACAATTATTTATACATTCTTAAGTACACATTGAGATGATATAAAAGGAAAATTAACATTTAAGTAGATAATTATGTACTGTGGTAAATCTAACCTATTAGGCTAAGTAATGGAATTAGTTGTTAAGAAAAATGGTAATAATAGTTTCCACACAACCCTTCTGGACCATTTCCACTGGTCCAAAATGTTGTATATAAGCCTATGTATCAACCATTGTAGGTGTTTACATCCTAATTTGTTCATGCTTGCTCCTGCCCGCAGACATAATTATCCAATCCCTATGTACTTATTTACTTAATTTTTTCATTTTTTTATCCCTTTCCCAAATCTTTCCCTTTACTTGTGTTAATTCTCTATTTTCCAAAAGAAAACAAAAAAAACAAACATTTAGACTAGGGGTGCTTATGTTAGCAATATTACTGTGTTGATGAGAAGAGCAGTATAAATCATTAGGAGAGTCATCTAAAGTCTGCTCGCATTGGGGTTATATATTCCATTTATTCCAGATTTGATATAATTTTTCTTTTTGAGTTCTCAGGGAGTAAGTCAACTTTTCCATTTTAAATATTTCCAAGATAATTTCGTACCAATCTTCTAATGTAGGTGGTATTGGATTTAGCCATTTTCTAGTGATTGATTTCTTACTTGCCGCTAAGAGGGCCACCTTGTATTCTAAGACTGTGCCCTTTGGTCCCAGACTCCCCCACTATTGGAAATGTCCTCTCCACATTCACTCTATCTAGACCTTTCAGTACTCAATAGGTTTCAATACGATTCACCCCCTCAAACTTCTAAACCATCAAGGACATGCCCAGAACCATCAAATGCTCCTCACACATTAAGCCCTTCATTCCCTGGATTATTCTTACAAACCTCCTCTGGACCTCACCAATACCAGCACATCCATTCCTAGATAAGGAGACCAAAACTGCTCACAATACTCCAAGTGTGGTCTGACCTTGGCTGCTGTAAACTTGGAGTGTGTATATCCTGTATGTTTGGAGAGTACATGTCCTGTATGTTTGGAGTGTACATATCCTGTATATTCGGAGTGTGCATATCTTGTATATTCAGAGTGTGCATATCCTGTATATTTGGAGTGTGTCTGTCCTGTATGATTGGATTGTACATACTCTGTATTTTTGGAGTGTGCATATCCTGTATATTTGGAGTGTATATGTCCTGTATGTTTGGAGTGTGCATATTCTGTATATTTGTAGTGTATATGACCTATATGTTTGGAGTGTGAATATCCTGTATGTTTGGAGTGTGAATATCCTGTATATTTGGAGTGTGTATATCCTATATATTCAGAGTGTACATACCCTGTATGTTTGGAGTGTATATATCCTGTATATTTGGAGTGTGTGTGGCCTCTATGTTTGGAGTGTGTATACTTGTGTATTTGGAGTGTGCATATCCTGTATATTTCGAGTTTACATATCCTGTATATTTGGAGTGTACATATCCCGTTTATTTGAAGTGTGTATGTCCTGTATGTTTGGAGTGTGTATGTCCTATATACTTGGAGTGTACATACTCTGTATATTTGAAGTGTACATACCCTGTATGTTTGGAGTGTATATGTCCTATATGTTTGGAGTGTGTATATCCTGTATATTTGAAGTGTGCATACCCTGTATATTTGGAATGTGCATATCCTGTATATGCAGAGTGTGCATATCCTGTATATTTGGAATGTGCATATCCTGTATATTTGGAGTGTGCATATCCTGTATATTTGGAATGTGTATATCCTGTATATTTGGAGTGTTCATATCCTGTATATTTGGAGTGTATATGTCCTGTATGTTTGGAGTGTGTGTGGCCTGTATACTTGGAGTGTGCATATCCTGTATTTTTGAAGTGTATATGTCCTGTATGTTTGGAGTGTGTGTGGCCTGTATGTTTGGAGTGTGTATATCCTGTATATTTGGAGTGTTCATATCCTGTATATTGGAAGTGTGCATAGCCTGTATATTTGGAGTGTGTATATCCTGTATATTTGAAGTGTGTGTGGCCTGCATGTTTGGAGTGTGTATATCCTGTATATTTGGACTGTGCATATCCTGTATATTTCAAGTGTACATATCCTGTATGTTTGGAGTGTGTATGTCCTATATGTTTGGAGTGTGTATATCCTGTATATTTGGAGTGTACATACCCTGTATGTTTGGAATGTTTATATCCTGTATATTTGGAGTGTGCATATCCTGTATATTTCGAGTGTACATACCCTGTATGTTTGGAGTGTATATGTCCTGTATGTTTGAAGTGTATATGTCCTATATGTTTGGAGTGGGTATGTCCTATATGTTTGGAGTGTATATGTCCTATATGTTTGGAGTGTATATGTCATGTATGTTTGGAATGTATATATCCTGCATATTTGGAGTGTGTATATCCTGTATATTCAGAGTGTACATACCCTGTATATTTGAGTGTGTATATCCTGTATATTTGACGTGTACATACTCTGTATGTTTGGATTGTGTATGTCCTGGACGTGCCAGTGTCCAGGATATCTCGGATCGATTCCTCAGCATTCTTAAGTGGGAGGGTGAACAGCCAGAAGTCCTGGTCCATGTAGGTACCAATGACATGGGTAGGATGGGTGACGAGGTTCTGCATAGGGAGTTCAGGGAGTTAGGTGCCAAGTGAAAAGGCAGGATCTCCAGGGTTGTGATCTCACACCATGTGCTAGTGAGGCTAGAGCTGGGAGGATTATACAGTTTGATACACGCTGAAGAATAGGTTGGGGGGGGGGCATAAGATTTTTGGATCACTGGGCTCTCTTCCAGGGAAGGTGGGACCTGAACAGAAGGGACCATTTGCACCTGAACTGGAAGGAGACTAATATTCTAACAGGAAAGTTTGTTAATGCTGCACGATGGGGTTTAAACTAGAGTTGCAGGGGGATGGGAAACATAGAAACATAGAAAATAGGTGCAGGAGTAGGCTATTCGGCCCTTCGAGCCTGCACCGCCATTCAGTATGATCATGGCTGATCATCCAACTCAGAACCCTGCACCAGCCTTCCCTCCATACCCCCTGATCCCCATAGCCACAAGGGCCATATCTAACTCCCTCTTAAATATAGCCAATGAACTGGCCTCAACTGTTTCCTGTGGCAGAGAATTCCACAGATTCACCACTCTCTGTGTGAAGAAGTTTTTCTTAATCTCGGTCCTAAAAGGCTTCCCCTTTATCCTCAAACTGTGACCCCTCGTTCTGGAACCAAAGTGCCACAACAGTTAGTGGGGAGGTTGTGGAGGGAAATGTTGGTAAGTCCTCAGACAAAGTTAGGAATCAAAAGGTTGAGCATGGTGTGACTAGTGTACAAAGCTGCCTAGGTTTCAATGCAAGAAGTGTTGTAGGAAAGGTGGTTAATTGTGCTGAAGATGAGGTAGCTGATTTTAAAACAGGGGCAATGAGTAGTGAGGAGAGGCTGTTGATAGGCAAAATTGCAGTCAAGAGTATGAGTTGCAATGCAAAAGGTGAACAAAATCGAACAGGGTGAGTACAGGACTGAAGAAGCTGTATCTGAATGTGCACAGTATACAGAATAAGGTGAATGAACTGCGACACAGTTGCAGGTTGGCAGCTATGATGTTGAAGGCATCACAGAAGCATAGCTGAAAGATTATACAGTAGCTGGGAGCTTAATGTCCAAGGTTACACATTGCATCAAAAGGACAGGCAGGAAGGCAGAAGGAACAGCACTGCTCTATCAACCACGTGCTTATCTGACAGTCTCCAAGGTATCCCTAATGTATCTGCCTCTGTCACCACCCCTGGCAGGGCGTTTCAGTCATTCACCACTCCCTGTGTAAAAAAAAACTTCTTACACACTCCCTTTGCTTTCCTCCAATCACCTTCAAATTCCCCCCCTCGTATTCGTCATTTTCATCCTGTGAAAATAGCTTTGGCTGTCCACTCGATCTATGCCTCTTACTGTCTTGTACACCTGCATCATGTCACGTCCCGTCTTGCTTTGCTCCAAAGAAAAGCCCTAGATCACTCAAACTTTGCTCATAACACAGGCTTTCTAATCCAGGTCACATCTTGGTGAATCTGCACTGCACCCTCTCTACAACCTCCAGACCAGACTAAACATCCTCCTCACCAGTGAGACCATTAATATGATTCAGAACTAGAGCCACAATCTCTCCCGTCAGAGGTTTAGACTTGTAAATTAGTAGAATATAGTTCACCATTGATTGGCTTTCAAATTGTTCACTGTGATTGAGACTGGAATAGATTTTTGTGTTGACATTTAATCATTGAAACAATTCAGCAACTCACTTCAGTGAAATGAGCATCTTCAGGAATTTTAAACATCTTAGGAAAAATGCATCCAAATCCTTGAATTTCCTCCCTAAAGTGCCATGAAACCAAGAAGATAGTTCACCCTCACCTTCTGAAGAGCAGTGAAGGATGGAAAATTGATGCTGTCCTTGCCAGGCAAGATAAAGATTAGCTTTATTTGTCAGATGTGCATTGAAACATACAGTGAATGGCGTTTGCGACAAATCAGATCGGTGAGGATTGTGCAGTATTGTCATGATTCTTCTTAAATAGGTTAAAAGGTTGGCACAACATTGTGACTGAAGAGCCTTACTGTGCTGTAGTGTTCTATGTTCTGTGTATAGCACAGTACAGGCCCTTCAGCCCACAATGTTGTGCCAACTTTTGGGAGCAGCCTCCAAGAGTCGCCATGGTTCTGGTGCCAATATAGTATGCCCACAACCCTAACCATGCATCTTTGGAATGTGAGAGAAGACTGGAGCACCCAGAGAAGACCCATGCTGACACGATGAGAGCATACAAACTCCTTCAGAGAGCAGCAGGATTTGAACTGCAATCTTACTGCTGGCATGTTAAAATGAGGCATTAACCACCACTCTACCATGTCGCCCCACCAGAAATAGAAATAGGCCCGCCTGTTGCTTATAAGTTATTAATACTTTTCTGTCTTTGTTTTTCTTATGTGGTGTGTTGAATGCGTTTTCCAGAAATTTCCTGTAGTGCAACACGTTAGTTCATGAGTAGAACTTAATTTCTGTAAGGGAAGCGGAGATTAATTTGAGTCTAAAGGGACAAGCATGGCAATGTCTCCCCTCATGGTTGAGGGGGGACTTGATAGAGGTATTTAAAATTATGAGGGGGATAGGTAGAGTTGATGTGGATAGGCTTTTTCCATTGAGAATGGGGGAGATTCAAACAAGAGGACATGAGTTGAGAGTTAAAGGGCAAAAGTTTAGGGGTAACATGAGGGGGAACTTCTTTACTCAGAGAGTGGTAGCTGTGTGGAACGAGCTTCCAGCAGGAGTGGTTGAGGCAGGTTCGATGTTGTCGTTTAAAGTTCAATTGGATAGATATATGGACAGGAAAGGAATGGAGGGTTATGGGTTGAGTGCAGGTCGGTGGGACTAGGTGAGAATAAGAGTTCGGCATGGACTAGAAGGGCCAAGATGGCCTGTTTCCGTGCTGTAATTGTTATATGGTTATATGGTTATAATTTTAAAAAGCAGTAGAAAGTTGCAAACTCAGCTAACACTATCATTGGCACTAACCTCCCCAGCATCCAGGGCACCTTCAAAAGACGATGCTTCAAAAAGGCTGTGTCCATTGTTGAGGACCCCCTTAACACAGGACATGCCCTCTTCTCATCACTACCTTCAGGGAGGAGGTACAGGAGCCTGAAGACACACACTCAGTGTTTCAGGAACAGCTCTTCCCCTCCATCATCAGATTTCTGAATAAACAATCAACCCATGTACATCACCTCTCTATTTTGGTCTCTTTTAGCACTAATTATATCTAATTTAATTTTTATTTATTTCTTATTGTAATTCATTGTTTTTAATTATTACGTATTGCAGTGTACTGCTGCTGAAAAACCACAAATTTCATGAATATGCTGGTGATGTTAAACCTGATTCTGATTCTGAATTAGAACTTTGAACGAAGCACCCTGTGTGTCCCATGGCACTGTGGTGTTGTGTGTGTCCCATGTGTGTTCATTGTGGTGTTGTGTGTGTTCCATGGCACTGTAGTGTTGTGTGTGTCCCATGTGTGTTCATTGTGGTGTTGTGTGTGTCCCATGGCACTGTGGTGTTGTGTGTGTCCCATGTGTGTTCATTGTGGTGTTGTGTGTGTTCCATGGCACTGTAGTGTTGTGTGTGTCCCATGTGTGTTCATTGTGGTGTTGTGTGTGTCCCGTGGCATTGTGGTGTTGTGTGTGTCCCATGGCACTGTGGTGTTGTGTGTGTTCCATGTGTGTTCATTGTGGTGTTGTGTGTGTCCCATGGCATTGTGGTGTTGTGTGTGTCCCGTGGCATTGTAGTGTTGTGTGTGTCCCATGGCATTGTGGTGTTGTGTGTGTCCCGTGGCATTGTAGTGTTGTGTGTGTCCCATGGCATTGTGGTGTTGTGTGTGTCCCATGGCATTGTGGTGTTGTGTGTGTCCCATGTGTGTTCATTGTGGTGTTGTGTGTGTCTCCTATTCTCCACATTCATCAAATGCCCAGAGTCATCTTCTTCCTCTTCTTCACTTCCTTAAGCCCCTCAGCCCTACTGAAGCAGAGACTGCCAACAACAGCTAATCAGACTCCTCTGTCCCAAGCCAGTCTTTCAAGTTGCCCCAGGTGTAACCAGTTTTTTTAGTGACAGATCCTTCATCTCTCAGGGATGAGGTCATTGGGAGCTTGGGCTGGCATTCCTGTAGCTCTGGGTTGTTACGGGATGGGTTTGCTAGCTCTTTGCTCAACACTTGTCCTTTCGCAGACGGGCCATGGACTATCCAACCTCCTCCTTTCACAGACGGGCTATGGACTGTCCAGTCTCCTCCTTTCACAGACAAGTCTGGGACTGTCCAGTCTCGTCCTTTCACAGACGGGCTATGGACTGTCCAGTCTCGTCCTTTCACAGACGGGCTATGGACTGTCCGTCCTCCTCCTTTCACAGACGGGCTATGGACTGTCCAGTCTCCTCCTTTCACAGACAAGTCTGGGACTGTCCAGTCTCGTCCTTTCACAGACGGGCTATGGACTGTCCGTCCTCCTCCTTTCACAGACGGGCTATGGACTGTCCAGTCTCCTCCTTTCACAGACGGGCTATGGACTGTCCGTCCTCCTCCTTTCACAGACGGGCTATGGACTGTCCAGTCTCCTCCTTTCACAGACGGGCTATGGACTGTCCAGTCTCCTCCTTTCACAGACGGGCTATGGACTGTCCGTCCTCCTCCTTTCACAGACGGGCTATGGACTGTCCAGTCTCCTCCTTTCACAGACGGGCTATGGACTGTCCAGTCTCCTCCTTTCACAGACGGGCTATGGACTGTCCAGTCTCGTCCTTTCACAGACGGGCTATGGACTGTCCGTCCTCCTCCTTTCACAGACGGGCTATGGACTGTCCAGTCTCCTCCTTTCACAGACGGGCTATGGACTGTCCAGTCTCCTCCTTTCACAGACGGGCTATGGACTGTCCAGTCTCCTCCTTTCACAGACGGGCTATGGACTGTCCAGTCTCCTCCTTTCACAGACGGTCACTATATACAACCCTGAGGTTTATTTTCTTGTGGGCATACTGAATAAATCCAATAGCCATAATTGAATCAATGAAAGACTGCACCAATGAGCATATAACCAGTGTGCAAGACAAAAAACTGCAAATTTAAAAAGTAATAATAATAATAGTATTAATATTAATAACAGTAATAAGAAAGACTTAGGATCATGTACATTGTCCCGATATTAATATCTAGAACTGGGATCATCCCAAAGGCACTACTCAATAGCATTAAACAACTAGGGCTGCACAGTAATATCTATGTAAATCTTCAGAAAATTACAATACTATACACCTCTAGAGTAGTCTGAAAGTTCCTAGCAATTGTGAATTGAGCATGCTCAACTATGCCCGTAACTCAGATTTTACCAGATTGAGATGAGAAAAAAAATAGATAAATAAGCAATAAATATTGAGAACATGAGACGAAGAGTCCTTGAAGGTGAGTCCATAGGTTGTGGGAACAGTTCAGTGATGGGCTGAGTGAAGTTAAGCAAGGTTAAATCCTCTCGAGAGCCTGATGGTTGAGGGTAGATGTGCTAAATGGCGGGGAGGGTTACCCAGCATGAACTGGGTCATAGACATTGAGTAAGAGATTGCTATGGCAGCACACACCCAGATTTTCGGTCTCCCTCCAGTATGCTAATCCAGCCTATGACATCCACCAATTTAAATATGGCTTTGGAGTTCTGTACAATTCTGGTTGGACCACACTTGGACTTTTGTGCTCAGTTCTGGTCACCTCGTTATAGGAAAGGTGTGGAAGCCTTAGAGAGGAGGCGGAGGAGATTTACTGGGATGCTGCCTGGATTAGAGAGCATGTTTTATGAGGAGAGGTTGAGAGAACTTGGGCTTTTCTCCTTGGAATGGAGGAGGATGAGAGGCAACTTGATAGAGGTGTACATGATGATAAGAGGTATCGAGCCAGCTCCTTTTTCTCAGGGTAGAAATGGCTAATATGAGAGGGTATAATTTTAAGGTGATTGGTGGAAAGTATAAGGGAATGTCAGAGGTAAGATATTTTACACAGAGATTGGTGGATGTGTAGAATGCACTGTCAGGAAAGGTGGTAGAGACGTGGCAGGTACATTAGGGAGATTTAAGAGAATCTTAAATAGACATATTGATGATAGGAAAATGAAGGGTTATGTGGGAAGGAATAGTAGATTGATCTTAGAATAAGTTAAGAGGTTGGCGCAACATTGTGCGCTGAAGTGCCTGTACAATGCTGTAATGTCCTATGTGTCAGAAATTGGAAGTAATTTAAGAAAAGCAGTTTTGAGAGGGAATGGATCAGGAGAAAATTAAAAACCACATTGCAGCTTCACTGAAGTGTGACTGGGGATCTGAGTAGTCTGTTACCGTGGCAACAGAAGCAAGTCCTTATCCTCAGTTTGTGTCTGCCGCTGACAAGCAGTATAAATGCTAATCAGGTGTTGCAAAATAGATTGAAAATGCAGAGATATTTTTCAGGGGAAAGGTAGCAGATGGTTCTAAATGAAATGGATAATTGTAGTTTCAGAGACGCATTACTGAAGGCAGCAAGGGGTGACTGTGGGGAAGAGGTAAACCCAAAGAGAACCACATCGGATCCGGGATTACTCCTGTCTTTGGATGCCAGAAAGCAGCAAGGGGTGACTGTGTGGGAGAGGTAAGCCCAGAGAAAACCACACCGGATCCGGGATTACTCCTGTCATTGGATGCCAGGAAGCAGCAAGGGGTGACTGTGGGGAAGAGGTAAACCCAGAGATAGCTGACTCCAGATCCGGGATTACTCATGTCTTTGGATGCCAGGATGAGATATGTGAATGATCTGAGGGAGCAAAGCATCAACAATGGACTGACAGGGGATTCCGGAAGGGCAAGGAGGGGAAATGGTAAAGAATTCTAGTTATCAATACAACGTGAAAGGCAAACTGAATGATCGCATTTGAGTCAATTTCTTGGTCTCAGAGATTATAATCAAAATCAGAATCAGGGTCACATTTAATATCCCTGGCATATGTTGTAAAACTTGTTGTTTTGAGCAGCAATACATTGCAATACATAATGATAAAAAACTATAAATTACAATAAGAAATATATATTTTATTAAGTAATTAAAACATATTCATAATTTTTAAGAATATATTTATAATTAAATAAGTGGTGCAAAAAGTGAGCAAAAATTACCGAGGTAGTGAACATGTGTTCATTGTCCATTCAGAAACCTGATGGCAGAGGGTAAAGAGCTGTTCCTGAGTACGTGTTTTCCCTCGGGATCAATAAAGTATATCTATCTATCTTTTCCAGCTCCTGTACCTCCCTGATGGTAGCAATGAGACGAGGGCATGCCCTGGGTGATGGGGACTCTTCATGACGAATGCCACCTTTTTGAGGCATCACCTATTGAAGATATCCTCACTGCTGGGGTGGCTGGTGCTGGGAGAAATAACTGCAGGAGTAAAATTTTAGAGTTTACCTTGTAAATGTACTGGAAGACACCTTCTTTGGGGGTGGAGGTGTTAAGGTACCACAAGCAACTGGAACATAGAGGTGAACACAGGAGGTTGTGTAGATGCTGGCCATCTTGAGCAACACACATAGGGCAGCGTGATAACTTAGTAATTATTGTGGTGCTTTATAGAGCCAGTGATCTGGGTTCAATTCCCACTGCTGCCTGTAAGGAGTTTGTACGTTCTCCCTTGACCACGTGGGTCTCCTCTGGGTGCTCTGGTTTCCTCCCACAGCCCAAAGGCGTACAGGGTAATAAGGATTAGTAAGTTAAGGGCATGCTATGTTGGCGCCAGAAGCATGGTGACACCTGCAGGTAGACCTTATGTACAGAAACATAGAAAACCTACAGCACAATACAGGCCCTTCAGCCCACAAAGCTGTGCCAAACATGTCCTTACCTTAGAATTACCTAGGCTTACCCATAGCCCTCTATTTTTCTAAGCTCTCTGTATCCATCCAGGAGTCTCTTAAAAGACCCTATCGCATCTGCCTCCAACATCATCGGCGGCGCTCACCACTCTCTGCATAAAGAACCTACATAGTCATAGTCATAGTCATACTTTATTGATCCCGAGGGAAACTGGGTTTCACTACAATTGCACCAACCAAGAATAGAGTATAAATATAGCAATATAAAACTGTGTTGTGTCTGGAGGAACATTCTCTCATTTGACGATATACATGTGTACTGTTGAATAACCATAAACTGAACTTGATCTTCTCCCACGTCCACACTTACCCACTCTCTGGTGCACTGCTGACCTGACCCCTCACCTTTAGCTTCACTGCAGGCTGGACACGATCCCTGATCTCTCTAACCCTCTCAACATTATGGCAGCCTCAGTGTTCCCAGCCCATACAACCTCAAGCTTGCTCTAATGGCCCTCATCCCTTCCCAGCCTACTAATCCTAACCTACAGACTTGGAACTGTGGGAGGAAGTGGGAGCACCTGGCCAGTCACACAGCAAAGTTTTAGGATGTGGGTTAATGCAGTGGTCAGTCACACAGCGAAGTTTTCGGCTTTGGGATAGTGTAGTGGTCAGTCACGCAACAAAGTTTTCAGAAGAGTTTTCAGCTTTGGGACAATGCAGTGGTCAGTCACACAACAAGGCTCTATCCCTCTGGCACACACCGTTTTCCAGGCACTGTGTCAGTGAACAGCAGTAGCTCATTGCTGGGTTCTCGGGATGGTTCAGGGTGAATGAGTGCTTCCCTGCCTGGCAATACTTCATCACCCCAATAAAGGAGGTCTGTGGAAGCTATATCATTGAGTGTATTTAAAGCGGTAGTTGGTAGGTTCTTGACTCTACCTCCTGTTCCTAATAGAGTGGCCACTGAATGGATTTCTTATTATAACCTACAGTATATTTTATGTATTCCACAATGCTGCTCGTTTAAAACAACAAATTTCACCACATACGTGGCTGATTATAAACTGATTGTGAGAGATCATGCAGATTTGAAGCCGTAGAACAACCTGGTATGGGTTGGTGGAGGGTGGACAGTACGAAGAGTGAAGGTGATGGCTGACGGAGGGTGAGGATGGAATGCTAACCCACCTGATCTGTGAGGAGAAGGTTTAAAAATGAGGTGATGGCACGGTGGGCAGCACTTGGTACTGACCTCTCAACTTTCAATGGTGCAAACACGAGGAAATCTGCAGATGCTGGAATTTCAAGCAACACACATAAAAATTGCTGGTGAATGCAGCAGGCCAGGCAGCATCTCTAGGAAGAGGTACAGTCGACGTTTCGGGCCGAGACCCTTCATCAGGATAGTCCTGACGAAGGGTCTCGGCCCGAAACATCGACTGTACCTCTTCCTAGAGATGCTGCCTGGCCTGCTGCGTTCACCAGCAACTTTTATGTGTGTTGCTCAGCTTTCAATGACCTGGTTTGATCCTGATCTCTGCACGTGGAGTTTGCACATTCTCCCTGTAACCTCATGGGTTTCCCTCGGGTGCTCCCCACTCTTTATTTATTTAGAGATACAGTGTGGAACAGCCCTTACTGACTTTCAGCCACAAATAGGTGGGTGTCCGTTTAACCGTAGTCTAACCACAGGACAATTTCTAATTAGCCTTCATCTTGATCCTGTTGTGGTTATTATTCCATAGATTTATTGAGAATGCCCACAAGTAAATGAATCTCAGGGTTGTATGTGGTGACATATATGGACTTTGATAATAAATTTACTTTGAACTTTGACCTACTAACCAGTACGTCATTGGACTGTGGGAGGAAACCAGAACACCTGGAGGGAACACACACCCTCACAGGAAGGACCAGCAAACTTCTCACAAACAGCGTTAGAATTGAACTCTGAACTCTGAACTCTGTAATAGCGTCATGCAAACAGCTTCCACTACCATGTGGCTGATGTGCTCTAACTACATCTCCCAAAGACGTGCAGACTGGAGTAAATTATTCCTTCAAGGTGTAAAGTGGCAGAAGAATAGATGCTGAAAGGAAAAGACAGTGAAGATGTATCTACTGTATCTTTTCACGGTAGAAAGGTGATGTGCATCTGGTGGCTCAGAAGTTGAGGGCCATGGGAAACTGCGCCATCTTCTGGCTGGGAGGAGACAGAGCAGAGTAGGAGTGCAGGATATAGAACATAGAGTTGAGAACTTTATAGCAGAAATTCCATGATTATGGAGCTGAATATTCCCAGCACTTTGAACATAGAACATAGAAATCTACAGCACATTATGGGCCCTTCAGCCCACATTGTTGTGCTGACCATGTAACCTACTCTAGAAACTGCCTAGAACTACCCTACTGCATAGCCCTCTTTTTCGAAGCTTCATGTACCAATCTAAGAGTCTCTTAAAAGAACCTATTGTATCCCCCCTACCAACATCCCCAGCAGTGCATTCCATGCACCCACCACTCTCTGTGTGAAAAACTTACCTCTGTACTAACTTCCAAGCACCTTAAAACTATGTCTCCTCGTGTTAGTCATTTCAGCCCTGGGAAAAAACCTCTGACTATCCACACGATCAATGCTTCTCATTATCTTGTACATCTCTATCAGGTCACCTCTCATCCTCTGTCACTCCAAGAAGAAAAGGCCGAGTTCACTCAACCTGTTCTCATAAGGTATGCTCTCCAGTCCAGGCAACATCCTTGTAAATCTCCTCTACACCCTTTGTATGGTTTCCACATCCTTCCTGTAGTGAGGTGACCAGCTCTGAACACAGTACTCCAAGTGGGGTCTAACTAAGGTCTTATATAGCTGTAACATTACCTCGCAGCTCTTGAAGTCAATCTCATGGTTGATGAAGGCCATCACACTATAGGCCTTCTAAGCAACATTGTCAACCTGTGCCACAGATTTGAGTGTCCTATGGACAAGGACCTCAAGATCTCTCTGATCCTCCACACTGCCAAGGGTCTTACCATTAATATTATATTCTGTCTTCAAATTTGACCTACTGAAATGAGCCACTTCATACTTATCTGGGTTGAACTCCATCTGACACTTCTCAGCCCAGTTCTGCATCCTATCAATGTCCCACTGTAACCTCTGACAACCCTCCAGACTATCCACAACACCCCCAGCCTTTGTGTCATCGGCAAACTTACTAACCTACCCTTCTAATCTTCATCCAGGTCAATTATAAAAATCATAAAGTGGAGTGGGGGTCCCAGAACAGATCCCTGCAGAACATTACCGGTTACTGACCTCCATGCAGAATATGAACCATTTACAACCACCCTTTATCTTCTGTGGGCAAACCAATTCTGGATTCACAAACAAGGTCTCCTTGGATCCCATGCCCCTCCTTATTTTCTGAATGAGCCCTGCATGAGGAACCTAATCAAATGCCTTACTGAAATCCATATACACTGCTCTACCTTCATCAATGTGTTTTGTTACATCTTCAAAGAATTCAATCAGGCCCGTAAGGCACAACCTGCCCTTGACAAAGCCATACTGACTATCCCTGATCAGATTATGTTCAGAAGTCCTGCCCCTCAGGATCTTCTCCAACAACTTGTCCACCACTTAAGTAAGACCTACTCAAGGCCTTCACCTGGCCCCTTCCAGCTCTCCTAATTTCATTCTTAAGCTCCTTCCTGGCATCCTTATAATTTTCTAGAACTCTGTCAATATCTATTTTCTTGAACCTTTCATAAGTTTTTCTTTTCTTCGTAACTAGATTTGCCATATCCTTTGTACACCATGGTTCTTTTACCCTACCAACCTTTCCCTGCCTCAATGGAACATATCTATGCAGAACGCCATGTTCCCTGAACACTTGCCACAGGTCTGCTGTACATTTCCCTGAGAACATCTAATCCCAATTTATGTTCCCAAGTTTCTGCCTAATAGCATCGTATTTCCCCCTACCCCAATTAAATGTTTTCCCAAATTGTCTGCTCCTATCCCTCTCCAGCACTATGGTAAAGGAGAGAGTGTTGTGATCACTACCTCCAAAATGCTCTCCCACCAAGAGATCTGACCCCTGACCAGGTTCAAATACTGCCTCCTCTCTAGTTGGCTTATCTACATGTTGCATCAGGAAACATTCCTGAACACACATAACAAACTTCACCTCATGTAAACCTCTTGGTCTAAGGAAATGCCAGTCAATATTAGGAAAGTTCAAATCTCCCATCACAACAACCTGATTATTATTGCACCGTTCAGAATCTGCCTCCCTATCTGTTCTTCGATATCCCTGTCACTGTTGGGGGGGGGGGTCTACAAAACCACCCATTAGAGTTATTGCTCCCTTTCTATTTCTGACTTCCACTCACACTGACTCAGTAGACAATCCCTCCATGACTTCCTCCTTTTCTGCAGCCGTGATACTATCCCTGATTAGCAATACCTCACCCTCACCTCTTTTGCCTCCCTCCTTGTCCTTTTTGAAACATCTAAAGCCCAGCACACTCAGCAGCCATTCCTGCCCCTGAGACGTCCAAGTCTCTGTGATGGCCACAATGTCACAGTTCCATATATTGGTCCACGCTCTACATTCATCTGCCTTGTTTATGATACTCCTTGCATTAAAATAAACACATCTCAAACCAGTAGGCTGGGTGCATCTAACATCTGCCTATCCTTCCTCACAAACTCCCTACAAGCTGTCTCTACTCGTGCTCCAACTTCCCCATCCTCTGCCTCTTCACTCCGGTTCCCACCCCCCTGCAAATCCAGTTTAAACAGTCCCCAGTAACCTTAGCAAACCTCCCCGCCAGGATATTGGTCCCCCTCGGATTCAAGTGCAACCTGTCCTTTTTGTACAGGTTACATCTGCCCCAGAAATCTGAATCCCTGCCCCCCGCTCCAATCCTTCAGCCTTGCATTTATTGTCCACCTCATTCTATTCCTATATTCACTGTGGCGTGGCACAGGCAGCAAACCTGAGATTACTACCCTTGAGGTCCTGCTTCTCAGCTTCCACCTTCACTTCCTGTATTCTGCTTTCAGGACCTCCTCCCTTTTCCTACCTATGTTGTTGGTACCAATATATACCACGACCTCTGGCTGCTCATCCTTCCTTTTCAGGATATTGTGGACATGTTCAGAAACAACACAGACCCTTGTACCTGGGAGGCAGCTACCATCTGTGTTTCTTTTTCATGCCCACAGAATCACTTATCTGTCTCCCTAACTACAGAGTGCCCATTCACTGCTGCCATCCTGTTCCGTTCCCTACCCTTCTGAGCCACAGGGCCAGACTCTGTGCCAGAGGCGTGGCCACTGTTGTTTCCCCCAGGTAGGTCGTTCCCCCCAACAGTACTCAAAATGGAGTACTTATTGTTGAGGGGGACAGTCACAGGGGTACTCCCTACTCCCTGACGCCTGCCCTTTCCTCTCCTGACAGCCACCCACTTACCTGTCTCCTGTGGCCCCGGTGGGACTACTTACCTGTAGCTCCTATCTACCACCTCTTCACTCTCCCTAACAAGCCGAAGGTCAGCGAGCTGCAGCTCCAGTTTCCCAACTTGGCCACTAAGGAGCTGCAGCTCGATGCACCTGGTGCTGATGTGGCCATCAGGGAGGCTGGAACTCACCCAGATATCCCACATCTGACACCCACAGCAGAAAACTGGCCTTGCCGTTGTACCCACTATTCTTATGTTACAGGTAAAAAGAAATATAAAAGTAACTTGTTTCCTTACCTCGCCTAGGCCCGTCCTTGCCGAAGCCCTGATGAGCCAAAGCCTTACTACACTGACTCACTCTACTCTGACAACCGCTCCTTCGACATTCGAACCGCTAGGCAGTGTCTCCCTTTTATTCCAGAACCTTCTCAGTGGCCTTGTGCCATGACGAGCTCCTGCAGCCACGCACTTCTCCCAATTGATAATAATGGATCCTTCCTCTCATATCTTGGTCCTTCAAACCCACAAAGCTTCACATAAATTGGCAAGTAATTTTCACGTGTGCCAAAATACTGTGGAATAAAAGTTGTTTTGCAAGCCTTGCAGACAGATTATTTCAATACATAAAGGTAGAAAGGTAAAATAAAAACAGAATACAGAAGACGATGTTACAGCCACAGAGAAGGTATAGTGCAGACAGACATTAAGGTGCAAGGTAGTGCCAATGTAGATTGTGAGACTGTCCATCCTATTGTACAAGAGGACTGTTCATCATCATGTAGCTGTGGGGCAGAAGCTATCCCTGAGCATGGTGGTGCATGGTTTCATGCTTTTGTGCCTTTTGCCCGATAGAAGGGAGGAGACTGAACTGAGGTCTGTCCAGTTTCTCTCGTTGCTTTGCCCTCCTGTTGATCCATCCAATCGCTATAAGCCATGGAGACGTGGAAGGTCTGCCCTGTGCCAACTGCTCCTCAGCAGGATGTTCGCTTGAAAACCCATTTATATGAGTAGGCCATGCAGAGTTTGGAAAGGTGAGCTTCCCACACATAAGCCAATACAATCACACAGGGGAGACAGATCCATTGGCCTGGGTTGTGCAATCAGTCCTGAACTTTTAATTTCAAAATGTGTTTCACCAGGGCACGTAGAATTGAATGGGGAAGAACTAGTGGTCCCACATACCTGTACACCAGCTGACACATACCCACTTCCTTCTCAAATATGGTTAATGCAGGGTCCTTCGCTGTCTCCTGCAGTAGAGAATTCTATCATTTTAATGCTGTTGATATCTCAGGTGTTTCACAATAAATTATAATTTTATTAAGTGATCTTGTGGTTCAAATAATCAAAAATACATTTGGAAACAGAATCAGAACTAGGTTTATTTTATCACTGACATGTTGTCTGTCATGAAATTTGTTGATTGGTGGTAGCAGTAGAATGGAATCTATCAAAATTACTATAAATTACAAGAATATATGAAAATATGTAGATTGTGCATAAAGAGAGCAAATCAGAGAGGTGGGGTCAATGGGTTGATGGATGTTCAGAAATCTCCCCCAGCTGCCCTTCCTCCTTCCCTTTCTCCCAGGGTCCATTGACTTCTCCTATCAGATTGCTTCTTCCCCAGCTCTTTTCCTCTTCCACCTATCAGCTCCCAGCCTCTTACTTCATCCCTACTCCACTCACTCTTCTTCGTCCCCACCTGGTCCCACCTATCACCTGCCAGCTATTCCCCCCACCTTCTTACTCTGGCATCTTCCAGCTTCCATTATGATCCTGGTGGAGGGTCTTGACTGAACTGTCAATCGTTTATTCCTCTGCATAGATGCTGTCTGACTTGCTGAGTTTCTCCTGCATTTTGTGGGTTTTGCTGAAGATTTCCAGCATCTGCAGGATCTCTTCTGTCTATTCCCCTGTCCTTTTAGTCAGACCTAACCAGTGAGTTTGAAGGTATCCCCTTCTGCATTGAGTTCGTTTCTCTTAGAGTGCTGATGCCTGGGCTGCAGTTTCCAATAATTTGGTCCATGCCTCCTGTTACTTTCATTGAAGGTTTCTTCCCAGTAACATCATGAATGATCCAATCCACCCTGCTCATGGACTGCTTATCAGGGAGGAGGCTACGTAGCATCCACACCAGGACCACCAGACTCAAAAACAGTTACTTTCCCCAAACAGTAAGGCTGATCAGCACCTCCACCCACTAACCCACCCCTCCACACCCCCTGACAACCACAACTTTATCATTTCCTGTCAGTCACTGTATGTGCAGGCACTGAATGACATTGACATTGGAAATGACATTGAACAATCATGAATCTTGGACCTTCTCTGAGTTAAGGCACCAGGTACCTCCATTGAGATTTCTGCATTTAGGAGATTGATACAAATTGATTTTGTTGTCCTCGTTGCTGTCAAATCTTTTCATGGAGACTGAAGGGTAGCCAAGTCCAGATAAATATTTCTAGTTTTATGCGTCTCAGTCTTATTAAGAAAGGGTTTAATTAAAGAACATTAGAGCTGTTTTCCTTTGCCATCTCGTAAATGAAATGTCATCTGTGCCAAGGAGCTTGTTAAATTACAAATAGTCTCTGACATGCAAAGGCAAAATTGAACTTACCATTAACAACTGCAGAACACAGCTTTAATCTGAAGAAGTTTACAGAAATGTTTTTGAGTATTGACCAAGTGGTGAGCCTGATGGTTAAGGGTAAGGCAATGAATGTTATCTAAAAACGTACATGGACTTAAGCAAAGCATTTGATAAGGTCACTCATGGTAGGTTGGTCCACAAGATGAGGTCACATGGAATCCACAGGGAGTTGGTCCATGTTGGCAAAGGAAAACAGTCCTAATGTTCCTTAATTAAACCCCTTCTTAATAAGACTGAGACACATTTGTTTGGACTTGTCTACCCTTCAGTCTCCATCAAAAGATTTGACAGCAAACAGGACAACAAAACCAGTTGGATCCAAAACAACACACACAAGATGCTGGACGAATTCCAGCAGGTCAGGCAACGCCTGTGGAGAGGAATAAACAGTCAATGTTTTGGGCCGATACCCTACATCGTGACTGGGAAGGAAGGGGGAAGATGGCAGAATAAAAAGGTGGGGAAGTGAAGGAGGACACTAGAAGGTGACAGGTGAAGCCAGGTGGGTGGGGAAAATGGATTAAATAAGAAGCTGAAAGGTGTTAGGTGGAAAAGCTAAAGTGCTAGAGAAGAAGGAAAGTGATAGGAGAGGAGAGTGGACTCTAGGAGAAAGGGAAGGAGGAGGGCACCAGCGGGAGGTGATAGGCGGGTGAGAAGAAGAAATAAGAGGGCAAAGTGGGGAAATGAAGAAGAAGGAAGGGGGAGGGGGGGAAAGAATTACTGGAAGTTGGAAAATGTGATGTTTGGATAGAAAATTACCTTGGCCTTAGAAGACAGAGGGCAATGGTGGAGTCATTTTTTTCTGACTAAAGGCCTTTGACCAGTCGGGTTCCACAAGACTCAGTGCTGGGGCCCCATTAATGATTTGGATGAAAGTTAGGTGGCCCGCTTACTAAGTGTGCAGATAATATGAAGCTTACCAAAAGATCCAGCTGGATATAGACCAAATGGAAATTTGGGCTAGCCAGAGGAACAGCAGGTGGAGTGTAATCCAGATCGGTGTGAGGTGTTGCATTTTGGAAGGTTAAATGGGAGAGGAATGTGTACAGTAAATAAAGTAAACACCAGCCAACTCATCAGGTTTCCTCGCAATATAACAGTCAGCCGGGCTTGCAAAGAATCGCTGGCACTGCAAGAGAATCTTCACCTTATCGCTAACAGTGCACTGAGGTCAGTTTGACACCATAAATCTATGCCAGAGGCACAGAAGTCATCAAATGCTGCAGCACAGAAACAGGCCCTTCAGCCCATCTAGTCCATGCTGAACTGTTATTCTACCTAGTCCCATTGATCTACCCCCTGACCATAGCACTCCATACCCCTTCCATCAATATACCTATGCAAATTTCTCTTAAACTTTGAAATCCACCACTTCCGCCAGCAGCTCATTCCACACTCTCTGCATGAGGAAGATCCCCTTCATGTTCCACTTAAACATTTCACCGCTCAGCCTTAACCCATGACTTCCAGTTCTAGTCTCACCCAAGCTCAGTGGAAAAAGCCTGCTTGCACTTACCCTGTCTGTTATCATCATCGTTATGTGCCATGTCATATTGATGTGGACGATCATGGTCTTTTCATGAGCATGGATGTTCTTGGCAAATTTTTCTGCAGAAGTGATTTGCCACTGCCTTCTTCTGGACAGTGTCCTTTATCAGTACTCTTCAGAGATTGTCTACCTGGCGACAGTGGTCACATAACCAGGACTTGTGATATGCACCAGCTGCTCATACGACTATCCACCACCTGCTCCCATGACTTCATGTGACCCTGATCAGGGTGGGGGGGGGGGCTAAGCAGGTGCTCCACCTTACCCGAAGGTGACCCGCAGGCTAGTGGAGGGAAAGAGTGCCTTACACTTCCTTTGGTAGGGACATATCACACCCCACCACACATTCATTCCCCTATCTATAGCCATCATAATTTTGTTTACCTCTATCAAATTTCCTCTCATTCTTCTATGTTCTAGGGAATAAAGTCCGAACCCATTCAACCTTTCCCTATAGTTAGAGTCCAAACGACCTGGCAGCATCCTCATAAGCTTAATGCAGTTTGATTGTTTCATCCCATTAGGCATTGTAACAACAATTAGTCAGGGTGAATTGTGAAGCACTTTTCAGGAGAATCAATCTTCTCATTTGGTCCCACCAGTTTGACTCACTAATGTACACCACAGGAATCTCCCCAGAGAGACCAATACTCCTGAACTTCTAAAGAGACCAGATACACAACAAAACATCGAAACATACAGTGAAACGTGTCATTTACGTCAACAGCCAACACAGTCTGACCACTTGAAAGGCCAGGACAGAGGACCCTGGTGAGATGCTGTCAGTGGCCCTCGCCCCAGTAGGGGTGATGAACATAAGGAGATGCTCTACGTTGCTCTGAGAGTGTGAATGATCACTGACATGGTCATGATTTACAAGTGACATGGGCACAAGTGACACCATACTTTAGGCACCAACATAGCATGCCTTCAGTTTAGTAAACCCGACCGTGCGGTTTTAGAATACGGGAGGAAACCTGAGCATCTGGAGGAAAACCACATGGTCACAGGGAGAACGTGCAAACTCCTTGCAGACAGAAGAAAGAATGGAACCCTAATCACTGGTGTCGTAAACTTACTTACTTAAGCCTTCAGCCCTACTGGGCAACACGCCATCAACTGCAGCTCACCAGAGTCCTCTGTCCTGTGTCAAGCTTTCACGTTGTCTCCAGGTGCAGCCCATCTTCTAGGTGTATCCTTCCTCTCCCAGGGATGAGGGTCTGTGGAGCTTCTGCTGGCATTTCTATAGCTCTGTTTTTTTTATGGGCTGGGGTTGCTAGCTCCATGCCCAACACTCCTCTTTTCTCATTGGGCTTGAGACCATCCACAGTGCAGCAGTTGTTGTAAAGTATGACGCTAACAGCTACGCTACTGTACCGCAGGCCTTATTGAGTGACATCAGTTCCAAGGAGAGGTTGCAACTCCAGTGACCAGACAAATACAAAGCATCAGAGAGATTTTAGTAAACACCAGTGAAAAGTGAATTAGATCTGTAATCCAAAGCCATGAATGGTTTAACAGAGTGAGATAGTGAAACTGGCTCTGCGACAGGAGAGTGGTTGGCTCCAGGGAAGAGAAGAGAGAAAGGAGGAGGTGTCTTTCTCTATGCCTCAAATTAGGCAACTTTTTCACATATATGTACAAGCTGCCAGAGAAGTAGTTGAAGCACTATTTCAACTGTTGCAATAACAACATTTGGACAAGTGGATGGATAGGAAAATTTAGAGGGACATGGGTGAAATGTGTGAAAAAGGGATTATCTCGGATGGACAATACACAAGGTAGAGTCAAGCAACTCCGAAACATTCTGTCCCATCAGCCCATCTAGTCAGTGCCGAACCTTAATCTACCTACACAGCCCTCCAGACCCCTCCCATCCATCTGCCTATCCAGATTTTGATCAGATGTTGAAATCGAAGCTTCATCCAGAACTTGTCCTGGCAGCTCATTCCACACACTCACCATTCTTTGTGTGAAGAAGTTCCCTCTCGTTATCACGTCATTTCACCTTTCACCCTTAACCCATGACCTGTAGTTCTAGTTTCACCCAATGCCTGCTTGCATTAACCCCTCATGCTGGAGGAACTCAATGGATCAGGCAGCATCTGTGGACTTCTAGGTCGGGATCCTTCATCAGGAGTTAGACAGACATCTTGGTTGGCATGGATGATTTGGGCCGAAGGCCCTTTTTCAGTGCAGTATTGTTTTGTGACTCTGTTGCCAGGATCTGGATTATGTTGCTGGGGAGGACATGAAAGCAGGTTCACCAGGAGGATTCAGTGGGAACCTGGGAGGAGGAATTCTTCAGCTCCTCTCCTGTAATGAAGGATGTTTCATTATGCTAAGGCTTTATAAGGCATTGGCCAAACCATACTTGGAGTATCATGAGTAGTTTTGGGCCCTTTATCTGAGAAAAGCTGTGCTGGCATTAGAGAAGGTCCAGAGAAGGTTCACGAGAATGATTCCAGGAATGAAAGCGTTGAGGTATGAGGGGTGTTTGATACCTCTGAAACTGCACTCGCTGCAGTTTAGAAGAATGAGGGGAGATATCACTGAAACCTAGTGAATATTGAAAAGCCTCAATAGAGTTGATGTGGAGACGATGTTTCCTACAGAGGGTGAGTCTTGGACTGAGATCACAGCCCTTTAGAACAGAAATGAGGAGCCAGGTTGTATTGAATCTGTGGAATTCCTTGCCACAGGTGACAGTGGAGGCCAAGTTATTAGGTATATTTAAAACAGAGCTTCATAGGTTTCTGGTTAGTCAAGGCGTCAAAAGTTACAGGAAGGTGGCAGGAGAAGGGGATTGAGAGGGATAATAAATCAGTCATGCTGCAATGGCTGAGCAGATTCAATAGTTTGAATGGCCGAATTCTGCTCCCACGTGTTATGGTCTTATGCACCCCTGTGGGGAGTGAGCAGGGCAGTGGGACAGATCGGTAGCTCATGTCAAGAGCAGGTGTTGTAACAGTGGCTGGGCCACCTACTTCCTCTCCCGCATCATTCACAAATTGTAAATCATGACCATGTCAGTGATCATTCACACTCTGAGAGCAACGTAGAGCATCTCCTTATGCTCATCACCCCTACTGGGGCGAGGGCCACTGACAGCATCTCACCAGAGTCCTCTGTCCTGGCCTTTCAAGTTGACTTTGAATATTCTTCCTCTCCCAGGGTTGAGGTATTGGGAGATTCTGTTGGTGTTTCTGTAGCACTGAGTCTTTACGGGATGAGGTTGCTAGCCGCATGCCAACCCTCCTCCTTTGGACCATCCATGGTGGAGTTAATGTACGATTGCTCTGACTTACAGTATAACTACTGTGGTCCATTAGACACAGAAATTGATCAGTGACAGCGAAGGCACAACCACAGGATCATTTTATAGCTGTGATGAGGAAATTATAGTGCATTTAATGAGACCACAGTGTTTGTACGTCCCTAAGACAGAAGCCATTGAGTACCCGTTTATCCGCTCACTAAATGTAATTGAAGATAAATGTCATGGTAATGTAGCAGTCAGCGCGTGCTATTGCCGCTCGGGGTGTCGGAGTTCAGAGTTCCATTACAATGTCATCTCTAAGGAGTCTGTACGTCTTCCCCATGGAATGCGTGGGTTTCCTCCGAGTAGTCCAGTCTCCTCCCACAGTCCAAAGGTGTACTGGTTAGTAGGTCAATTGGTCATCATAAATTGTCCTGTGAGTAGGCTAGAGTTAAATCGGTAGGCTGCTGGGTGGTGAGGCTCATAGAGCCAGAAAGGCCTGTTTCATGTGATTACTCAAAATAAATAATAAATAACTGTGGCTTCAGCGTAAATGTATTGTGGGAGCCTGTGTATCCACATCTCATCCTTAATCCAAGCGAATATCCAGCTTTGTCTCACTGGCGACATAGGACAGGATGTACTGGTTCAGTATCTGGCACAGTGACTACACGGGAAAATCGTTCTGGTGCATTCAGATGCAAAACCATAAACGCAAGAGATCCTGCAGATGCTGGAAATCCAGATCAACACCCACAAGATGCTGGTGGAGCTCAGCAGGTCAGGCTGCATCTATGGAATTGAATAAACAGTCAACGTTTTGAGTTGAGACCCTTCATCAGGACTGGAAAGGAAGAGGGGAGATGCCAGAATAAGCCTTTCAAAAACTGTAAGTTACATTTGGTGAAGGAAGCGGCTCTGAATAAATCAGAGGTCAGGACCCAACCAGCAGAGTCTGCTCCTAAACATCACAGCAGATAGAACACCTTAATAAAACCAGGGCCATGTTTTGAACAACAATAAAGTGACAGGTGTAAGTCTAAGCAACACACACAAAATGCTGGGAAACTCAGCAGGCCAGGCAGCATCGATGTTTCTGCTGAAACGTCGACTGTACCTTTTCCCATAGATACTGCCTGACCTGCTGAGTTCCTCTAGCATTTTGCGTGTGTTGCTTGGATTTCCAGCATCTGCAGATTTTCTCTTGTTTGAGGTGTCAATCTAATCCTGGTCACCCTCAGAGCTGTGGACGACTACCTCGATCTGTCTGCCACTGAAGTTAGGATCTCTTGATGTCCACTCACTTCAATTCAACTTCCCATTCCCATTCTGACTTGTTTGTCCATGGCCTCCTCTTCTGCCATGATAAAAGAAAACTCAGGTTGGAGGAGCATATTTCATCTGGGTAGCCTCCAACTTGATGGCATAAACATTGATTTCTCTACTTTCTGGTAACTTCTCCCCCTTCCTCCTCTAGTTTTCCATTCCCCTCTTACCCCTTTTCTCCTCCTCACCTGCCCATCACCTCCCACTGATCCACTGCCCTTTCCTATCAGATTCCTTCTTCTTCAGCCCTTTACCTTCTCCACCTATCACCTCCTAGCTTCTCGCTTCATCTCCCCTCCCCGTCCACTTACATTCCCCCTCACCTGGACTCACCTATCACCTTCTGGCTTGACTTCCTTCCGCTCTCCCCACCTTCTCATTCTGCTTTCTGTCCCCTTCCTTTCCAGTCCTGATGAAGGGTCTTAGCCATCATTACCGTCCGTAGATGCTCCCTGGCCTACCGTGTTCATTCAGCTTTTCGTGTGCGTTGACTGTAGGAGCAACTGTTTGGATAATTACCCAGTCATGTTTACTGTGTCCTGGCAATAACAATCAGGGCAGGACATAGAAAATGAAACCGCAGAAGGGACATAGTGGAAGCAGTGAAGATAAGAGATATAATCTGAAATGTCCAGCGAGGAAGTGTGAGAGAGACTTGAACATTCTTCAAAGTTCAAATTAAATTTATAATCACAGAACATATGTATATATTTATAAACACACCACATGCAACCCTGAGATTCATTGTCCTTCAGGTATTCACAGTTGAACAAAGAAGTACAATAGAGTCAATGCAAAATGGCACACAAAGAATGACAAGGAATCAAAGTGCAGAAGAAGACAAACTGCAACAATAGTTAGACAGATAAATTGATAGATAATGATAACATGAGTCGCAGAGTCCCTGAAAGTGAGAGCATAGGTTGTGGAATCAGCTCAGTGTTGACATGGGTGAAGTTCTCCACTCTGGTTCAGAAGCCCGATGGTTCCTGATCCTGGAGGTGTGGACACTAAGGTTCCTGTACCTCCTGCCCAGTGAGAAGAGAGCATGTCCTGCATGGCGGGGATCGTTAATGATGGATGCTGCTTTCCTGTGACAGTGCTGCTTGTGAGTGTGTGCGCAGTAGTGGTGAGATCAGTGATTGGGAGCTAACTTCACTCAAATTCCCTTTCCCATCATTGAGATGTTCCCACAACAATGGACTCAATTTCAGGGACCCTTCACCTCATGTTCTTGATAATTATTGCTTGTTTATATTATTTATTTATTTTTGTGTTTGCAAAGTTTGTAGTCTTATGCCCTCTGGTTGAGCATGCAATTTGGTGTAGTCTTTCATTAATTCTGTTAGGATTTATTGAGGATGCCCACAAGAAAATTAATCTCAGGGTTGTATATGGTGATATATATGTACTCTGATAATAAATTTACTTTGAACTTTGAGATCCATTCATGGAATCTTGGATAGGATTGAAGATTAGATTGTTGAGAGAATCCCTCAGGTGACACCTTTGCAGTAGACATCTGTTACAATTACAGATCCACAACCTGCCTGGGTCATAGGGGTGCTGTATAGATGAGCGCAGCACCAATTGCCTCCATCTCTCACAGTTGCGGACAAATGTCTGGGTTGCGACAAAGCTCCCTCTGGTCCACTCTGCAATATTGTCTGTCCATTTCTTCCTCTGTCTGTCCCATTTACTTTTCACTGCACCATTCCCTGAAGCTTGGTCTTCGAGAGTCCACTTGATCTTGTTATGTGGCCGTACCATCTCAGGCCCCTCTTCTTTACTGTGAGCAGTAGATCTTCGTCGTGTCTCGAGTTGGGTGATGGTTCGTCGTACTTCATCCTTTGAGACATGGTCTGTATAGGAGGTGCCAAGGAGCCTTCTGAAGCATCTCATTTCTACTGTCTGGATCTTCTTTTGCAGCTCTGCTGACAAAGTCCATTATTCGCAAGCATACAAGAAGATGGAGAGCACAAGTGTATACAGGAGTTCAACTTGGATCTGAGCACAATGTGATTGTCTCAGCGGATTGGTTTTAGTTTATCCAGCATTGTTGTTTGGACTGTTCTTGCAAGGACTTCAGGCTTTGATCCTTCTTGGTTGACGATGGTGCCAAGATACTTGAACCATTTGACAGCCTCTCGTTCTTGTCCACTGACTGTGGTGTTTGTTGTGATTGGCTCCTCACTGTTTCTCATCAGTTTGGTTTTCTCTGTGCTGATCTCCATATCTGGTAGATGTATCATCCAGATGGTTCACGAGGCAGGCCAATTCCTCCTCACTTCCTGCCAGCCCATCAATGTCATCGGTGAACTCGAGGTTGGTTATGATCTGTCCTCCGATGCTGACTGTGCCGATATGGCCTGACAGGGCATCTCTCACTGTTTGCTCCAGGAAACTGTTGGACAGTGTAGGTGAAAGTAGGCAGCCTTGTCAATCTCCTTCTGATGTGTGGAACCACTCTCCAACTGTGCCTTGAACAAGTACCACACTGCTAGCTTTGGCGTGGAGCTGCTTGATGTCTTGGATCAGCGCCTGGCCCATTTTGTATCTCTTCATTGTGGCCCAGACTGCATCGTGCCGTATCAAATGCCTTCTTGAAGATGTCCTGTTGAATATCTCACACAGTACTCAGAGGTTAAATATCTGTTCTGTTGTACTTCTTCCACTTCTGAATCCAGCCTGCTCTTCAATGATTATAACTTCTGTCTGTGGCTTCAGTTTGTTCAAGGTGACTTTCAACATCACTTTGCTTGCGTGGCTGATAAGACTTATGGTTCTATAATTCTGGCACTGCTGTAAGGTGCCAGCAACTTACGGCTGCTTCTACTTCTTCCCGCAGAACTGGAAAGTCATCATCATTTGATGAGTCCTGGCTTGTGGGTACACTGGGATTTCCTTGGGTCTGATGGGTGTAAAGGTCTAAACAATACTCAGTCCATCTGTTGGGAATGTCTTCGTCTTCTGTGAGACAGCTTCCTTCTTTGTCTTGGATGGTGCTGACTTGTGGCTATCTCTGTTTAGTGAGGTCCTTCACAATTTGAAATGGCAGAGGAGGTGGCGTGGCTCTGCTGGTAAAGAAGATGAATCCTTGGGGGCTGAGTTAAGAAACTGCAAGGGTAAAAGGACCCTATGACAGTTATACAAACTTCCCAACAGTAGCTGGAATGTGGATCACAGTTTACAACGGGAAGTCAAAAAGGCATGTCAAAAGGGCAATGTTATGATAGCCATGGGAGATTTTGACATGCAGGTCAATTGGGAAAATCAGGTTGGTAATGGATCTCAAGAGAGTGAGTTTTTTGAATGCATATGAGATGACTTTTCAGAACTGTTTGTCGTTGAGCCTATTAGGAGATCAGCAAGACGGGATTGCGTGTTTTGTAATGAACTGGAGGCAATTAGGGAGCTTAAGGTAAAAGAGCCCTTAGGAGGCAGTAATCACAATATGATTGTTCAACTTGAAATTTGATAGAGGAAAACTGAAGTCTGACGTAGCAGTATTTCAGTGAAGTAAAGGAAATTACAGTGGTATGAGAGAGGAGATAGCCAAAGTAAACTGGAAGGAGCTGCTGGCAGGAATGACAGCAGAGCAGCAATGCGTGTGTTTCTGGGAGAAATAAGGAAGGTACAGGACAGATGTATTCCAAAAATGAAGGAATACTCAAATAATGAAATAGTATAACCGTGGCTGACAAAGGAAGTCAAAACTGATGTAAAAACAAAAGGGAGGAAGAGAGGGCATACAACAAAGCAAAAATTAGCTGAAAGATAGAGGATTAGGAAGCTTTTAAAATCCTACAGAGAGCAACTAAAAGAACCATTAGGAGGGGAAAGATGATATATGAAAGCAAGCTAGAAACAATATCAAAGTGGATAGTAAAAGCTTTTTCAAGTATGTAAAAAATAAAAGAGAGATGAGAGTGGATATAGGACTGCTAGAAAATGAGATCGGAGAAATAATTAATGGGGGACGGGGAGATAGCAGATGAAATAAATGAGTGTTTTGCATCAGTTTTCTCTGTGGAAGACACAAGTAGTGTGCCAGATGTTGTAGTGTGTGAAAGAAGAGAAGTGGGTGCATTTACTATTACAAGGGAGAAGGTGCTCAAAAAGCTGAAAGACCTATGGGTACATAAATTACCCGGACCAGATAAACTGCACCCTAGGGTTCTAAAAGAGGAAGCGGTAGAGATTGTGGAGGCATTAGAAATGATCTTTCAAAAATCATTGGACTCTGGCATGGTGCCAGAAGACTGGAAAACTGCAAATGTTACTCCACTCTTTAAGAAAGGAGAAGTCAGCGGAAAGGAAATTATGGACCAGTTAGCCTGACCTCAGCGGTTGGGAAGATGTTAGAGTCAATTGTTAAGGATGAGGTGATGGAGTACGTGGTGACACAGGACAAAATAGGACAAAGTCAGTATGGTTCCCTTAATGATAGATAAAGTGGATGCAGTAGATGTTGTACATTTGGACTTTCTGAAGGCCATTGACAAGGTACCATACATGAGACAGCTTACCAATTTAAGAGCTCATGGTATTACAGGAAAGTTATTGGAATGGTTAGAACATTGGCTGATTGGTAGGAGGAAGAAAGTAGGAATAAATGCACTCAGTCTGGTTGGCTGCCAGTGACTAGTGGTGTTTTGCAGGGGTCAGTATTGGCACTGCATCTTTTTATGATGTATATCAATGATTTAGGTGTTGTAATAGCTGGCTTTGTTGCCAAGTTGCAGATGATACGAAGGTTGGTGGAGAGGCAGGTAGTGTTGAGGCTGCAGAAGGACTTGGACAGATTAGGAGAATGGGCAAGAAAGTGGCAAATGAAATACAATGTTGGAAAGTGCATGGTCGTGCACTTTGATGGTCGAAATAAATGTGCAGATTATTTTCTAAATGGAGAGAAAATCCAAAAATCTGAGATGGAAAGGGACTTAGGAGTCCTTGTGCAGAACAACCTAAAGGTTAACTTGCAGGTTGAGTTGGTAGTGAGGAAGGAATTCAATTCAAGAGGTCTAGAATACAAGAGCAGAGATGTGATGCTGAGGCTTTCTAATCCACTGGTGAGGCCTTACCTAGAGTATTATGAACAAGTTTTGGGCTCCTCATCTAAGAAAAGATATGCTGGCATTGGAGAAGGTTCAGAGGATGTTTACAAGGATGATTCTTGGGGAAAAAAGGATTATTATACAAGGAACATTTAGCCCTGGTTCTGTACTCGATGGAATCTAGAAGGATGGGGGGTGGATCTCATTGAAACCTTTTGAATGTTGAAAGGCTAGACAGAGTAGATGTGGAAAGGATGTGTCCGATGTTGTGGAGTCTGGGACAAGAGGGCACAGCCTCAGGAAATAGGGGCATCCATTTAAAACAGAGAAGCAGAGAAATTTCTTTAGTGAGAGGGTGGTGAATTTGTGGAATTTGTTACCACAGGCAGCTTGGAGGCTAGGTTATTGGGTGTATTTAAGGCAGAGATAGATAGATTCTTGATTGGACTTGGCATGAAAGGCTACTGGGAGAAGGCCAGGGAATGGGATTGAGTAGGGGAGAAAAGGGAAAATATCAGCCCTGATTGAATGGCAGAGCAGACTCAATGGGCCAAATGGCCTAATTTTGCTCCTATGTTTTATGGTCTAATATAAAAGTAAAGATGTAATGCTGTAGCTTTATAAGGCATTGGTCAGACCGCACTTGGAGTATTGTGTGCAGTTTTGGGTTAACGCATTAAGAGCGTGTCCGGGCCAGTGAGTACTGGAGTTTAGAAAGCTGAGGGGATCTCATTAAAACCTGTCGACTATTGAAAGGCCTAGATAGAGTGGATGTGGAGAGGATGTTTCCTGTAGTGGGGGAGTGTGGGACTAGAGGGCACAACCTCAGAATAGAGGGACATCCATTTGGAACAATCATGAGAATGAATTTCTTTAGCCAGAGGGTGGTGAATCTGGAATTCATTACCACAAGTGGTTGTGGAGATCAAATCATTCGGTATATTTAAAGCAGAGCTTGATAGGTTCTTGATTAATCAAAGCATCAAAAGTTATGAGAAGAAGGCAGGAAAATGGGGTTGAAAAGGATAATAAATCAGTCATGATGGAATGGTGGAGTAGATTTGATAGACTGTGTGGTCTAATTCTGTTCCTATGCCTTATGGTCTCTTGGTCTTATAGATGGTCTGAAGGACCTTTTTCTGTGCTGCAGTGTTCAATGCCTCTTTGTGTCCCTGGTCTGAGTAATTCCTGAGGTGTAATGTAAAGACTGTTATTAAAGCTTGTCGGATTGAGCAGGAATAGAGAGAAGTGTAGGAGCAATTTATTGCTAAAGTTGTTGAGTCATAGAACAGTGCGAACAGAATTTAATTAACCTTTACTTTTGTTTTTTAGCCTAAATATTTTTCTTGATGAAAATCAATCTTTGCTGTCCCAGAGCAGGCTGCCACGATGACACTGCCAAACCCTGTGCTCTGGGGAGCTGCTTATCTGGGGCGTTGAACTGGTGTTGGCTTCTGAAGTAAAAAGCCATAGTAATTGGATCAGTAAATAGTGGGGTGAATGGATGCTCGAAATCCAAGATTCAGCTCTGCCCAAGCATGATCTGTTCAAGAAAGAAATGCATTCTGGGTCATCAGCTGACCCAGAATGCTCTTCTCCCACTGTGGCCTGTGGGTGGGAATTGAGGGAAAGAAATGAGGGAGAGGGTAAGGATAGGAATGCAGGGAATTGAGGGAGAGGGTGGGAATGGGAATGGAGTGATTTGAGAGAGAGGATGAGGATGGGAATGGTAGAAGTTGAGGGTGAAGATTGAGGATGGGAATGAAGGAAATTGAGGGACAAGGTGAGGATGGTGGTTCTGGAGAATTGGGAGGGAAGGAGTAATAGTTTAAGACCTTATTCCCTGGAGCATAGGAGATTGAGAGGAGAATTTATAGAGGTGTACAAATTATCAGGGGTACAGACTGGGTAAACTACAGTTGAATGAGACTACAACCAGAGGTCATGGCTTAAGGGTGAAAGGTGAAAAGTTTAAGGGGAACATGAGGGGAATCTTCTTCACTCAAAGGGTAGTGAGAGTAGAACAATCTGCCAGCATAAGTAGATCTGGGTTCAACTGGAGTGCCACACAGTCTGAATTTGTCTGTACATTCCTTCCCGTGACTGTGTGGGTTTCCTCCAGATGCCCCCACCCACCCATCCAGCATCCTCTCCAGATGCCCCACCCACCCATCCAGCATTCCCTTCAGGTGCCCCCACCCATCCATCCAGCATTCCCTCTAGGTGCCCCCACCCACCCATCCAGCATCCCCTCCAGATGTCCCCACCCACCCATCCAGCATCCTCTCCAGATGCCCCCACCTACCCATTCAGCATTCTCCTTGAGTTTCTACCATCTGGCAGGGGAGTCCAATGTATAAAAACAAGAACAGTCAGGATGGGAAGCAGTTTCCTCCCTCAGGCCATTAGGCTTCTGAACCCACTGTCACATCGCATTCAAAGTGTACTGGTTAATCTAATATATGCACTTTATTTTGTTTATTTATGCATTGTAGATTTTATCCTTACTCTCTGTTATGTGTACTATTGTGCTTTACACCTTGGTCTGGAGAAACGTAGTCTCATTTGATGGTATAGATGTATGTAGTCAAATGACAATAAACTTGAATTGACGTCCTCTTTCAGCCCAAAGACGTACCGGTTAGTAGGTTAATTGGTCATTGTGATTGGGCTGGAATTAAACAGGTGGGTTTGAGGATGCTGCAGCTCTTTGGACCAGCAGAGCCTGCTGCAGGATAATTTACAAGAAGTTTGGAAGTATACGAGTGGGAAGGATATGGAGGGTGCGGGGTGATGGGAATGGGCAGAACAACATTTTGTCACAAATTAATGAGCCAAAGAGTCTGACTCTGTGCTGTCGTGTTCCATGACTCTGTTTGGTCCCCAAACAGAGAATGACCAAATTAAAGTGAGGTGGAAACGAGACAAGTAACACATACACAAAAACATGGCGTACTTGTTTCCACTGAGGATATACATAATGCACATTAGGACCAGGAGAGGCCACTTGGCCCATCCAGCCTGTTCCACCCTTCAATAAGTATGTCTTAATGCATTCTGTCTCCCTCCAGTAACCCAGTTCTTGTCATCTTTATGAATTTTTATTTAGAGATATAGTGCAGAACCAGCTTTTCTGGCCCAACAGGAAGACAAGACTACAGCAATATTTGGCCTATGGGTTTCTGATGTACTGAATGTGCTAATTTGAGGAGCTGAGATACAGTTAGTTAATCCAATGGCTAAGTGAAGAGTCATCCCTTGCTGGACACTAATGAAGATGAAAATATTAGAGTGATGTGGAGAGGATGTTTCCTATAGTGGGGGAGTCTAGGACCAGAGGGTGCAGCCTCAGAACAGAGTGATGTCCATTTAGAAGAGAAATGAGAAGAAATTCTTTAGCCGGCGAGTGGTGATTCTGTGGAATTCATTGCCACAAACGGCTGTGGAGGCTAAGTCATTGAATATATTTAAAGCGGAGGTTGATAGGTTCTTGATTAGTTAGAGCCAAAGTTCTCTCTAACTTGTAATGAGCAGTGTGCTCAAAAATCTTGTGCTATGCAACTTTTTGCATGGTGACAACATGTGCGCACTGAATTTTATATACATATAGAGGTATTCATTTTAACAGCTAGCAAAACACTGCCAATAAGAGCATTGAAACATTGATTTCCTCTGGGTTTGATTGTTTTTGCTCTCGTTCGTCTGCACTCTCACAAAACATATGTAGCAGGCCTATAGTGAGTAATGAAAGATTTCTCACCAGAGCTTTTGCAATTTGCTTGCTAAATGACGCTTTAAAACATTTCCAAATACCACTCCACTTCTTCCCACTTGCAAATTCTCCAGCAATTTTTGCATCATGACAATACACACAGGTAACACCAGTTTCTGTATTGTACGTAAGTATTTGTCATTACTGCACATTCCTGATCTCATGAGCTTTTGGTGTAGCAGTTTCTCCTGCTTCATTAAGCAATTCCGCTTTAAACAAACGAGCAGTTATTAAGCATCACATCCTTCGCTTCTTTGAAATTAGACATAGAAAATCAATAACTTCTTCAATAAAAATGGTATAATTAAGCCCGTTGTCAACAGCTTCCACATCAGAAATCAGAAAAGGAAATGTGATTGTTTACGATCGTGAGATATACTTCACAGGCCAACAAGGTAAAGGTTGGCAACCTTTCATGCACTGTTTAAATCTCTTTGTGCGCTAGTGCCAAAAGATGTGAATGCATGCACCTTAGAGGGAACATCTCTCAGGGCATGAAAGGTTACGAGGAGAAGGCAGGAGAATAGGATTGAGAGGGATAATATATCAGCCATGATGGAATGGCAGAGCAGACTTGGTGGGCAGAATGGCTTAAACCTGCTCCTCTGTCTTACGGTCTAAGATTTGAGCAGGTCATGGATTGATTGGACGGTTTCAGCTGTGACTGTTCCAGGCAATGAGACCATGAAACAGGCTAGAATATTGTACCTAAAGCACTGTAAAGTCTCAAGAGGCAATAAAATGTCCTTTGTTGGTATATGTTGACATACATACTGATAATCTCCTGTGATGTACCCGTGCACAACTACATATTGATTAAATAACAGCACGCGCTCCGGAAATGGCTTTCACATTGGTTGGGGGGGCGGGGAGAGAGAGAGAGAGGGAGAGAGAGGGAGAGAGAGAGCGCACGCGCAATGGGTCATAATGGTGAAGCACCTTCAATTACTCCAAAAGACTGAGGTTTGGTAAAATACTGAAAGGCTTTTATTCGCTGTACAATACGACCTCCACAGTGAGTGTCTGCCCCCGGACTGAGGGGGAGGGGCAAGGCGAACACCTTTATACAGGACTCTGTGGGAGGAGCCACAGGGGCAGTCAGCAGAGGGCTGTGTCCAGACAGGTAACCCAGTTACAACATATATACATGGTTTACCACAGATGGGTGAGCAGTTCATCAGATGTTATTAGTCTCTTCGTTTCCTTGAATGCTTTTTCACATCTTTCTGGCTATTCCCACTTTGCTCCTGTTTGTAACAGTGAGTTCAATGGATGCACTAAGTGCGATGTTACTCCACTATTTAAGAAGGGTGGGAGGCAGCAGAAAGGAAACTATAAACCTGCTAGCCGGACATCAGTGGTTGGGAAGTTGTTGGAATCGATTGTTTAGGATGAGATTACGGAGTACCTGGAGGCACATGACAAGATGGGCCAAAACCTGCACGGCTTCCTGAAAGGAAAATCCTGCCTGACTAACCTACTGCAATTCTTTGAGGAAATTGCAAGCAGGGTAGACAAAGGAGATGCAGTAGATATGGTGTACTTGGATTTTCAGAAGGCCTTTGACAAGGTGCCGCACATGAGGCTGCTTAGCAAGATAAGAGCTTATGGAATTACAGGGAAGTTACTAGCATGGGTGGAGCACTGGCTGATTGGCACAAAACAGAGTGGGAATGAAGGAATCCTATTCTGGCTGGGTTGGTGTTGGGACGGCGGCTTTTTACGATGTATGGCAATGATTTGGACTATGGGATTAATGGATTTGTGGCCAAATTTGCCAATGATACAAAGATAGGTGGAGGAGTGGGTAGTGTTGAGGAAATAGAGAGCCTGCAGAAAGACTTAGATAGTTTAGGGGAATGGGCAAAGAAGTGGCAAATGAAATACAATGTTGGAAAGTGTATGGTCATGCACTTTGGTGGAGGAAATAAACAGGCAGATTATTATCTAGATGGGGAGTGAATTCAAAATGCAGAAATGCAAAGGGACTTGGGAGTCCTTGTGCAGGATACCCTAAAGGTTAACCTCCAGGTTAAGTTGGTGGTGAAGAAGAAGGTAAAGCAATGTTGGCATTCACTTCTAGAGGTATAGAATATAAGAGCAGGGATGTGATGTTGAGGCTCTATAAGGTGCTCGTGAGACCACACTTGGAGTATTCTGTGCAGTTTTGGGCTCCTTATTTTAGAAAGGATATACTGACATTGGAGAGGGTTCAGAGAAGGTTCACAAGAATGATTCCAGGAATGAAAGGATTACCATATGAGGAACATCTGGCAGCTCTTGGGCTGTATTCCCTGGAGTTCAGGAGAGTGAGGGAGAATCTCATAGAAACATTCCGAATGTTAAAAGGCCTGAACAGATTAGATATGGCAAAGTTATTTCCCATGGTAATGGATTCTAGGGCAAGAGGGCACGACTTCAGGATTGAAGGACATCCACTTAGAATGGAGATGAGGAGAAATTACTTTAGTCAGAGGGTGGTAAATCTGTGGAATTTGTTGCCACAAGCGACTGTGGAGGCCAAGTCACTGGGTGCATTTAAGGCAGAGATAGATAGGTTCTTGATTAGCCAGGGCATCAAAGGGTATGGGGAGAAGGCAGGGTATTGAGGATGACTGGAAGAATTGGATCAGCCCATGATTGAATGGCGGAGCAGACTTGATGGGCCAAATGGCCTGCTTCTGCTCCTATATCTTATGGTCTTATGGTCTTAAGAAGCAGAGGAGCTTTTTTTGCTCCTCTGCGTTGTTCATATTACAACACAGTTCCACCCTCTCGATACACAGCTCCCAGCCTTTATTGGCACTATCAAATTCACCAATTTCCCCAACTGAAGCTATCGCCACGTTATTATCACTTTAAATTCAGCGTGTCTTTCACTGTGTACTACGCTGTATTCACGCCTTTGTTTGTGTCTGTGAGGGCTTTCTTGTGCTGTTTAACTCTCATTCTTTTATTGTTTTGTCTTGTACCTGTCAGCACATTTTGTGATATTTTCTGACATTCAGGTTCATACTCATCACCAATTTGTTGTGTCTCTGCACAACTACAGTGCCTATAAAATATATTCCCACCACCACCCCCCCACCGCCCAGAAGTTTTCATGTTTTATTTTTAGTTCACAACATTGAATCACAGTGGATTTAATTTGGCTTTTCTGACACTGATCAACAGAAAAAGCCTCTTTCGTGTCAAAGTGAAAACAGATCTCTACAAAGTGATCTAAATTAATTACAAATATATAACACAACATAATTGGTTGTCTAAGTATTCACCCCCTTTATTATGACACACCAAATCATCACTGGAGCAGCCAGTTGATTTTGGAAGTCACATAATTCGTTAAATGGAGATACGTTTTTGGAGACCTGTGTGCAGTCAAAGTATTTCAATTGACTGTAGTAAATGTACGCCTGTGTCTGGAAGGTCCAACTGCTGGTAAGTCAATTTCCTGGCAAAATCTACAACATGAAGACAAAAGAGCACTCCAAGGAACTCTGGAAAAAAGTTTATTGAAAAGCACAGGTCAGGAGATGAATACAAGAAAATTTCCAAGTCACTGAATCTCCTTTGGAATACAGTTAAGTCAATCATCAAGAAATGGAAAGAATATGGCACAGCTGTAAATCTGTTTACATTAACGATCTGGAACTATATTAATGATCTGGTAGAGGGGACCAAGTGTAGTGTACCTAAGTTTGCTGATGATACTAAATTGAGTGGAAAAACAAATTGTGCAGAGGATATGGAGAGTCTGCAGAGAGATATAGATAGGTTAAGTGAGTGAACAACGGTCTGGCAGATGGAGTACAATGTTGGTAAATACACTGTTGGCCACTTTAAAAGGAAAAATGAAAGAGCAGATTATTACTTAAATAGTAAAAAAAAATTGCAGCCCGCTGCTATGCAAAGGGACTTGGGAGTGTTTGTGCATGAATCACAAAAGTTTGGTTTGCAGGAGCAGCAGGCTATCGAGATGGCAAATAGAATGTTGGCCTTCATTGCCAGAAGGGTTGAATTTAAGAGCAGGGAGGTTATGCTGCAACTGCACAGCGTACTGGTGAGGCCACATCTGAAGTACTGCGTACAGTTCTGGTCTCCTTGCTTGAGGAAGGATACACTGGCTTTGGAGGTGGTGCAGAGGAGGTTCACCAGGTTGATTCCAGAGATGAGGGGTTAGACTATGAGGAGAGATTGAGTTGTCTGGGACTGTACTCACTGGAATTCAGAAGAATGAGAGGAGATCTTATTAAAACATGTAAAATTATGAAAAGTATAGATGAGATAGAGACAGGAAAGTTGTTCCCATTGGTAGGTGAGTCTAGAACCAGGAGGCATAGCCTCAATATTTGAACATAGAACATAGAATAGTACAACACAGTACAGGCCCTTCAGCCCACAATTTTGTGCTGACCCTCAAACCCTGCCTCCCATATAAGCCCCCACCTTAAATTCCTTCATATACCTGTCTAGTAGTCTCTTAAACTTCACTAGTGTACCTGCCTCCACCACTGACTCAGGCAGTGCATTCCACACACCAGCCACTCTCTGAGTAAAATACCCTCCTCTAATATCCCCCTTGAACTTCCTACCCCTTACCTTAAAGCCATGTCCCATGAGGGAGTAAATTTAGGACAGAGATGAGGAAGAACTACTTTTCCTAGAGAATGGTGAATCTGTGGAATCCTCTACTTAATGAGGGCTACCTCAGTATATTTAAGACAAGGTTGGATAGATTTTTGCATAGCAGAGGAATGAAGGGTTATGGGGAAAAGGTGGAGATGAGTCCATGGCCAGATCGGCCATGATCTTATTGAATGGCGGGGCAGTCTTGAAGAGTCAGGTGGCCTTCTCCTGCTTCTATTTCTTATGTTCTGCCTAGCAGGCCATCCTCAAAAACAACTCTGGAGGAGATGCAGGCTTCAGTGGCTGAGATGGAAGAGACTGTATATACACCAACTGTTGCCTGGGTACTTCACCAGTCTCAGCTTTATGGGAGAGTGGCAAAGAGAAAGTCACTGTTGAAAAACTCACATGAAATCTCAGCAAGAGTTTGCCAGAAGGCATGTGGGAGACTCTGAAGTCAGCTGGAAGAAGGTTCTATGGTCTGATGAATCCAAAATTGAGCTTTTTGGCTATCAGACTAAACGATCTGTTTGGCATAAGCTAAACATCGCATATCATCAAAAACACACCAATCCCTACTGTGAAGCATGATGTTGGCTGCATCATGCGGTGGAGATGCTTCACTGCAGCAGGCTCTGGAAGGCTTGTGAAGGTAGAGGGTAAAATGAATGCAGCAAAATACAGGGAAATCCTGGAGGAAAACCTGATGCAGTTTGCAAGAGAACTGCAACGTGGTACAAGATTTGTTTTCCAGCAAGACAATGACCCCAATCATAAAGCCAAAGCTACACAGGAATGGCTTAAAAGCAACAAAGTTAATGTCCTGGAGTGGCCAAGTCAGAGTCCAGACTTCATCCAATTGAGAACTTGTGGCTGGACTTGAAAAGAGCTGTTCACTCATGATCCCCATGCAATCTGACAAAGCTTGAGCAGTTTTGTAAAGAAGAGTGGGAAAAAATTACTGTGTTCAAATGTGCTAAGCTGGTAGAGACCTATCCACACAGACTCGAGGCTGTAATTGTTGTCAAAGGTGCATCTACTAAATACTGACTTGAAGGTGGTGAATACTTATGCAATCAATTATTTTGTGTTTTATATTTGTAATTAATTTTGATCACTTTGTAGAGATCTGTTTTCACTTTGACACGAAAAAGTCCTTTTGATCAGTGTCAAAAAAACGAAATTAAATTCACTGTGGGTTAATGTTGTAAAACAACAAAACATGAGAAAGTAAGGAGGCATGAGATCCAAGGGGACCTTGCTTTGTAGATCTAGAACTGGTTTGCACACAGAAGGCAAAGAGTGGTTGTAGACAGGTCATATTCCACATGGAGGTCAGTGACCTGTGGTGTACCTCAGGGATCTGTTCTAGGACCCTCACTCTTCATGATTTTTATAAATCACCTGGATGAAGAAGTGGAGGGATGGGTTAGTAAATTTGCAGATGACATAAAGATTGGGGATGTTGTGGATAGTGTGGAGGGCTGTCAGAGGTTACAGCGGGATATTGATAGGATGTAAAACTGGGCTGAAAAGTGGCAGATGGAGTTCAACCCAGATAAGTGTGAGGTGGTTCATTTTGGTAGGTCAAATATGATGGCAGAATATAGTATTAATGGTAAGACTCTTGGCAGTGTGGAGGATCAGAGGGATCTTGGGGTCCGAGTTCATAGGACACTCATAGCTGCTATGCAGGTTGACTGTGTGGTTAAGAAGGCATACGGTGCATTGGCCTTCATCAATCATGGGATTGAGTTTAGGAGCCAAGAGGTAATGTTGCAGCTAAATAAGTCACTGGTCAGAGCCCACTTGGAGTACTGTGCTCAGTTCTGGTCGCCTCATTATAGGAAGGACGTGGAAATCATAGAAAGGGTGCAGAGGAGACTTACAAGGATGTTGCCTGGATTGGGGAGCATGCCGTAGGAGAATAGGTTGAGTGAACTCGGCCTTTTCTCCTTGGAGCGACAGAGGATGAGAGGTGACCTGATAGAGGTGTGTAAGATGATAAGAGGCATTGATTATGTGGATAGTCAGAGGGTTTTTCTTAGGGCTGAAATGGCTAGAGTGAGAGGGCACAGTTTTAAGGTGCTTGGAAGTAGGTACAGAGGAGATGTCAGGGTTAAGTTTTTTACGCAGAGAGTGGTGAGTGTATGGAATGGGCTGCCGGCGGCAGCGGTGGAAGTGGATACGGTAGGGTCTTTTAAGAGACTCCTGAATAGGTACATAGAACTTAGAAAATTAGAGGGCTATGAGTAAGCCTAGGTAATTTCTAAGGTAAGGACAGCTTTGTGGGCCGAAGGGTCTGTATTGTGCTGTAGGTTTTCTAAGTTTCTATGAAAACTTTCAAGGGGGGGGTGAATACTTTTTATATGCACTGTACATATTAATTAAATAAAAACACACATGCGAGGAGTAGCTTTAACTGGTGTATTCACATTGCAGCGAGAGAGTGAGAGAGAACAATGCACATGCATAGACAACAGATCAATCTGAAATGCTATGTTGGTGGGGAGGGTCATTGCTGTAAAAGAAATGGATACATTGCAGATGCTGGAAATCTTGAACAACACACATAAATTGCTGAAAGAAATCAACAAGTCAGACAGCATCTATGGAGGGGAATAAACAGTCAACATTTCAGTCCAAGGCCCTTTATCAGGACTGGAAAGGAAGGGAGAAGATACCAGAATTAGAAGGTGGGGTTGGGAAGGAGTGCAAACTGGCAGGTGATAAGTGAGACCAGGTGAGGGAGGAGCGGTGAAGTTACAGACTGGGAGGTGATAGGTGGAGAGGTAAAGGGTTGAAGAACAAATCTGATAGGACAGGAGAGTGGACCATGGGTAAAAAAGGTAGGAAGTTAAGAGGAGAGGAAGCAGAGGGATGTGATGGGCAGGTGAGGAGAAGAGAAGAGGGAAGAGGGTAACCAAAGTGGGGAATGGAATAATAGAGCAGGAAGGGGGAGAAATTACTAGAAGTTAGAGAAATCAATGTTCATGCCATCAGGTTGGAGGCTACTCAGACAAAATATGAGGTGTTGCTCATCCAATCTGAGTGTGGCCTCATCATGGCAGTAGTGGAGGCCATGGGTGGACACAGAATGAGAATGGGAAGTTGAATTGAAATGGGTTACCACCAGGAAATTCCATCTTTGTGGCAGACAGAGCAAAGGTACCCAATGAGATGGTCCTCCAATCTGTGTCTGGAATCACCGATGTTGAGGAAGCCACAGTGGGAGCACTGAACACAGATGATCCTAGAATCTACTTCTACCCTGATTCACATCATGAGTTTTGCTTTTGAAATTTGAAGGCCTATCTTAGCAACATTCTTTGCCTGCTATAATTCCTGGATTGTGTGTTCAGTGAAGAGAGCAGAGGATAAATTTCTACCTTCTCTTGCCTGGCTCAGACAAGTTAAGAAGACATTAAAACACCAGACAACTTTGTCACTCAAATCCAGGGGAAGTAGGCAGTTTATCAAGCCGAGGACCAGTCTGGCTTGCTGCCCTGTGCAGCTTTTAGCTGGCAGTCTGGTCAGCGAGCAAGGAAGGTCTCAGCAATAAACACAAAATGGATATTTTATAACTCATCATGGTTGAGTGAGAGTTCTGCCTCCTGATTAAGTAGGAGAATTTGCATTTCTATCATGTTTCTCTTGACCTCTGGAGGTCCCAACATGATTTACAGTCGATTTTTTTGAAGTGTATTCACTGCTGTAATGTTCTGACCCATCTCAGAGATCAGTACAAAGGGGCAACCAAAACGTCCAAACATTTGTTAGAACACTGACATTTTTTCACTAAACTGTTTCTTCCATGTTCAAGTTGAAGTGCAAGTTCAGTTTATTGTCATTCAACTGTACACATGTACACCACCAAACAAAACAATGTTCATCCTGACCAAGGTGCACAACACAGTACATAGAACTCACACAATTATACCACAAATAATCTAATCTAATGGCTCCGTCTGTCTAAGTAGACAACGGATGCACCCGGTTTTCCGGGTCGCAGACCTGGGCGATGAATAAAGAGATCCTGGGCTGCCCAGACATCAAGATAGTCATACTTTATTGATCCCAAGATCCCCCTCTCAGCCTCGCGGATGTGGTCCGAAAGAATGTGAAGCAGTACATTTGGCATCAGCTTGGCTGCAGGAGCTGCCGGGAGGTGACGTGAAACATCATCCAACCGCCTTAGGGGCTCCACTCCGGATTTGTGTAGGGTTTACTCCTCAGCCTTCTCTTCTCCCGAAGATACCCACAAGGCAGTGGGATCTGTAACCCTGGATAGGGGCCCATACTGGGTACTGTCAGCCGGAGCCAGCTGAGCCCGGGACTCGTGTAAGGCAGGGTCGTCACCCCCTGTAGTAGTGACATATGGAGCCACTTCCCACTACCTAACTCGGCGGGGGGGGGGGGGGGGCGGGGGGCAGGGCGCATAACTACCACAAATAAATTAACAAATAACAAGGTGCATATACGATACAAGTTGTTAGCAGTGTGGGATGGTCATGAAAACTGTCAGCACATCACAGGTACCTCTGGTACAGGAAGTGCATTGTGGATCAATTTGCTTCAAACTTCACCGAGAAGTGAACAAGAAGGAAACAAGAAAGACTGCATAACACACAACCCCCTCACTGCAGCCAGAAAGCTGTAGCTGTAGCTCCATTTCCTTGTTAAATCCCTTGGTGTGATATTTGATTCCACCTTTAAGTTTGACAAGCAACTTAATGCAGTAGTAAAAGCCAGTTTTTTCCAGCTTCGTACTAAGCAGTTTCTCTCTTCCAAAGATCTCGAGAAAGTCATCCACGCCCTTATATCCTCCCGCTTGGACTACTCCAACTCCCTGTATACTGGGATTAGTCAGTCATCCCTATCCCGCCTGCAACTGGTCCAGAATGCCGCAGCCAGGCTCCTGACAGGTGCCCGGAAGAGGGACCACATTACTTCTATCCTGGCCTCTCTCCACTGGCTGCCAGTACGGTCCATAATTAATTTTAAGGTTCTCCTGTTTGCTTATAAAGCCCTAAATAGGCTGGATCCCCCTTGTATCACAGACCTTCTAACCCCTTATTCTACTTCCAGGTCCCTCAGGCCGGCTGACTTGGGGCTCCTGGCTGTCCTGCAATCTGAACTTAAGCTCAGGGGTGACCATGCCTTTGCTGTTGTAGCCCCTAGACTGTGGAACAGTTTTCCCCTCCCTATCAGATCTGCCCCCTCCATCGACTCTTTTAAATCCAGGATCAAACCTTACTTTTATTCACTAGTGTTTGAATCCCCCTGATGCGGCTGATTTTTGGCTTGTGCCTAGGCCCTTGCATTGTTTATTTTGTGCCTATAAGCTGTTTGCCTTGTTGGTTATGTCTGTGTTTCTCATATTTGTGATTTTAGCTTTTCTGCTCTGATCTGTACAGCACTTCGGTCAATGTGGGTTGTTTTTAAATGTGCTATATAAATAAATTTGACTTGACATTCACACGGTAGCACAGTGCTTTTCGGTGCCAGCAGTCAGGGTTCAATCCCTGCTGCTGTCTGTAACACGTTTGTATATTCTCCACGTGACTGTGTGCGTTTCCGCTGGGTGCTCTGGATTCCTCCCACATTGCAAAAATATACTAGTTAGAGTTGGTCAGTTCTGGAAAGGCTATGTTGGAGCAGGAAGCATAGAGACACTGCTGGCACAGCCTCCGAATGTGTTGGTTGTTCACACTAATGATGCTTTTCTTCCTGTCTTTTTCAATCTTTTTATTAGTTTCATAAAAATAAACATAACATGGTAATGGTACAAAGTTATTGGGAATAATTGTTATAATTAGCATAAGTAATTGTAAAGCTAGTTGACACTTAAGTGATAAAACTCCCAATCATATAGGATACAGATGAACTATATAAAACATTAAAAAAATCTAAAAATCATGAAAAAAGAAAAAAAATTATAACCCCCCCAAAAAAACTAATCTAAACAGAATTAATCAACTAAACTAAAAAAAGACATGGGCTGTTTTGTAACATGATAAAAAAAGAGAAAACCTTAGTGTCGACTCCATTCCTCTCAACCAACACTACAGAGAAGTAAAATAAGTTTGGAAATGGTCAAATTACATCATATAAAAATGTTGAATAAATGGCCTCCAAGCCTTTTCGAATTTAAAAGAGGGGTCATAAACAACACTTCTAATTTTTTTCCAAATTTAAACACAGCATAGTTTGAGAAAACCAATGAAATGCGGTAGGAGGATTAATCTCTTTCCAATTCAGCAAAATGGATCTTCCAGCCATTAAAGTAAGAAATGCAATCATCTGACGAGCTGAAGAGATTAAATGATTTGACTCTATCATTGGTAACCCAAAAATAGCAGTAATTGGGTGAGGTTGTAAGTCTATATTCAAAACTGTTGAGATAATATCAAAAATATCTTTCCAATATTTTTCCAACAAAGGACATGACCAAAACATGCAAGTTAAAGAAGCTATCTCAGTATGACATCTATCACATATAGGATTTATATAAGAGTAATAACGAGGTAATTTATCTTTGGACATACGAGCCCTGTGCACTACTTTAAACTGTATCAACGCATGTTTAGCACATATAGAGGATGAATTAACTAATTGAAGAATTTTTTCCCATTTTTCAATCAGTACAGTAATCTTAAGTTCTCTTTCCCAATCAGTTTTAATTGTATTAGATACATCAGGACACAAATTCATAATTGTATTATAAATAATTGCTACAACAGCTTTCTGAAAAAGATTTAAATCTAAATTTTTTTCCAAAATATCCATTGGATATAAATTTGGAAAATTAAGAGAAACAGTAATTAAAAAGTTTCTAACCTGTAGATATTTAAAAAAGTGTGATCTAGGCAAATTATATTTATTAGATAGTTGTTCGAAGGACATAAAACAATTATCCAAAAATAAATCACAAAATCGTACTATACCTTTGATTTTCCAATCTAAATAAGCTTGATCCATAGTGGAAGGTTGAAAAAAAGAAATTAGATATAATAGGACTTGCTAAAATAAATTGGTTCAACCCAAAAAATTTTCAAAATTGAAACTATATACGTAAAGAATGTTTAACTATTGGGTTATTCATTTGTTTATACAATGAATTTGGTTCAAGAGCCTGATGGTTGAAGAGTAATAACTGTTCCCGAACTGAAACAGTCATTCAATATTGAATATTCAAGATTGATTAATGTCATTTCCATTAAACAAATGTAAAGAAGAACAAAATATTTGTTACTCTGGATCTGATGCAACACAAAAAAATAAGATAAGGAACAAAATAATGATATTAAAAAGAAATAAATACACGTGCATAAGAGAGCATATACCTAGATTGAGTGTATGTCCATAAAGTGACATTCGACACAGGAGTGTCTGTACACATGGTGCCTGACAGGAAATGATAATGTACTGGTGGTTGGGGGTGTGGAGGGGAGGGTTAGGGGGTCATCATGATTAAAGGAAAATGTATCAAATTGACCCTGAGGGGGTAAATGGTTAAAAAATGGATAAAGAGGGAAAAAACTGCCATTCTGCTTTGTAATACTAATTGGGAACACCACGCTTGGTCTCTGTGTGGTAGTACTCAAATGCCAGATCTTTCAAAGGGACAATGATCCAAACAGAGACCTCACACTACAGCAACACTCTACAGGCCAGAGAAAGAAGGCTGGGGAGGCCACTTGGCCCCTCGAGTTTGTCCTACCATTCTGTAAAATGGCTAACCTCTCTACTCCATTTGTTATTATTTTATTTCATTTCAAGATTCTGCACAATAACTGGCCTTCCAGACCACCTTCAAGAACTCTTCAACTCATTCATGTGCCAGATATTCATTCTTTATTGATTTTTTATTATTAGTAGTAGTAGTAGTATTTTCTTCTCTTTCTTTTTGAATTTTCACAGTTTGTTTTTTTTTGCACATTATACATTGTGTTTCTTTGTATTTATTAAGTATGTCCACTAGAAAATGAATCTCAGGGTTGTATATGGTAACGTGTAAGTACTTTGATAATAAATTTACTTTGAACTTTGTTTAAGAGATTACTGGTTGATTTCTCAGACAGAATTTTCTCTTTCCACAGCTTTATTCAACCTCATACCGGTGGGTCTTCGTGTTGTTGCCATCCAAGGTGTGAAAACAGGTCTCTACCTGGCAATGAACAACGAGGGTTACCTTTACACATCAGTAAGTACTGAACACAGATGAATATATTAGCTTACCTTAGGAAACTGTTTAATGCACTAAATGGACTCACTGTAATTGAAATAGGCTTACAGTTAAGGTTTTTATTTCTCATAGATTGACATGACTGTCTTTTCAGCTCAGAATAATAATTACATTTTGTTAATCTACACAAGAAAGATGTGCCATTACTCTGTCCATTACCATTTCCTTCAAGATGTCATTCATCAGCTGCTGGGAAATTATTTGCCTTCAGTCACATTTTTGTTTCCACGGTACCAGTTTTCAATGAACCTGAATATCTTTGATCACATTTACTCCAGAACTGCAGATCTGCCCAGCCTCTATGTGATTTTTTTGGTAATGTTTCTTCCATGAATGCAGACGCAAAGGGCTTGATAAATTTCTCTGCCATTTCCTTATTCCCCAGTCTAACTTCTCCAGTCTCCGTGTGTAAGGTACCCAAGCTAACCTTAGCTGATCATTTCCTTTTTTATTATAGAGGACATTCACCAGGATGCTGCCTGGATTAGAGAGCATGTCTGATGAGGACAGGTTGAGTGAGCAGGGCTTTCCTCTTTGGAGCGAAAGAGGGTGAGGGGTGACATGATAGAGGTGTACAAGATGATAACAGGCATAGATCGAGTGGACAGCGGCACTTTCTTCCCTGGATAGAAATCCAAGACACACAATATTAAGGTGATTGAAGAAAATTATAGGGGGTGTCAGAGGTAAGTATTTTATACAGAGACTGGTGGGTGTATGGAATGTACTGCCAGGAGTGGTGGTAGAGGCCGATACATTAGGGACATTTTATGACACTCTTAGATAAGCACATGGATGATAGAAAAATGGAGGGGTATATGGGAGGGAAACAGCACAGTAAACAATAAACAGCTCACTGTCCTAGTAACAAGACCTTGGTGCTGACAGGGTATTCATTAGTCTCACAGTCTGAGGGAAGGAACTGTTCCCAGTTTGGCAGTCCCAGTCCTGATGCTCCTGTACCTCCTTCCTGACAGCAGTGGGTCAAAGGGATTGTGGGATGGGTGGTTGGGATCCTCCACAATTCTTTGGGCTCTTTGTCTGCAACGTTTCTGGTAAATGTCACAAGTAGTGGGGGTGGGAGACCCCGCTGATCCTCTCAGCGGTTTTCACTGTCCTCTGTAGGGTCTTGTAATCTGACGCTTTGCAGCTTCTGTACCACACTGTGATGCAGCCAGACGGGACACTCTTGATGCTCCTTTAGGAAGATGTTTGGATTGTGACGAGGAGCCTTGTACGCGTCAGTCTCCTAAGAAGGGTAGATGCTGCTGTGCCTTTTTGACAACAAATAACATCAAAGGTACCCATATGAAAATGACACATTTCGCATTTGACCATAAGTCATGGGAACAGAATTAGACCATTTGGCCCATCGAGTCAGCTCTACCATTCCACCATGGCTGATTTGTTATTCCTCTCAACCCCATTTCCTTGCCTTCTTTCTATAACATTTGATGCCCTGTCTAATCAAGAATCTATCAACCTCCACTTTAAATATATCCAATGTCTTGGCCTCCACTGCCACCTGCAACAATGAATTCCACAGATTTACCACACTCCGGCTAAAGAAATTCCTCCTCATCTCCATTCTAAATGGATGTCCCTCTATTCTGAGGCTGTGCCTAGATTCCCTCCCTATGGGAAACATCCTCTCCACATCAACTGTATCTAGGCCTTTCAATATTTGACAGGAATTTCCACAATTTACCATATTCTACCACATTCTGAATGTTCAGCCTTGGATAATTTGAACAGGAGTTCCAGGCTGATGGATGTAACCAACAACTTTATAAACTTTTCACAGAAAACTCCCTTCTTCTGTGAAATGTGTCAAGAGACGTAAAGCAGACTTTATATGTTGAATTAATTACAGAATTCAGAAACAGGTTTAGTATTACTGTCGTATATCGAGAAATTTACTGTTTTGCAGAAGCAGTACATTGCAATACATAATAATAAAAAGAACAACAAATTAAAAAGCGAAAAAAAAGAAAAAGAGGAGGTGAGGCAATGTACATGGGTTCATTATCGTTTCTGAAATTTGATGGTGAAAGGGAAGAAGCTGTTCCTGAAATCCTGAATTGAATTGAATTGAATTGAATTGACTTTATTTCTTACATCCTTCATATACATCAGGAGTAAAACTCTCTATGTTACGTCTCCGTCTAAATATGCAATGTGCAATTTATAGTAATTTATAATAAATAGTGTGTACAACTGGACAGTCAATATATAGAAATATAGTTGTGTCAGCGTGATATAATCAGTCTGGTGGCCTGGTGGAAGAAGCTGTCCCGGAGCCTGTTGGTCCTGGCTTTTATGCTGTGGTACCGTTTCCTGTATGGTAGCAGCTGGAACAGTTTGTGATTGGGGTGACATGGGTCCCCAATAATCCCTCAGACCCTTTTTACACACATATCTTGGTAAATGTCCTGAGTAGAGGGAAGTTCACATCTCTCATACCTAATTGGTGTCTACATAACGTTAGTTAATATGAATAGTTACTGGCCCTGTGGTAGGTGTGTGGAACAGGCTGCCAGAGGTGATGGTAGAGGCAGATACATTAGGGACATTTAAGAGACTCTTAGATAGGCACATGGATGATAGAGAAATTGAGGGCTATGTGGCAGGGAAGGGTTAAATTGATCTTAGAAAAGGTTAAAAGGTTGGCACAACATCATGGGCCATAACATCTGTCATCACGATCGTCAGGTGCTGTGCCCAGTTTGAGCTTTGACTGCCATGGCCCACACACTCCTGTTTCGGGTCAAGTGGATCAATTCATTGGTATTCATTTCCAGTTCTCTGGCTGCTGTCTCCATCATCATTTGTCTTTGTCTTCCTCTTGCTTTCTTCCCTTCAATCTTTCCCATCATTACCGTGCATTCTAACTCCTCTTTCCTAATCACATGTCCAATGAAGTTACGTTACCTTTTCATGATCTCATACATTATTTCTCTTTTTGTGTTTGCTCTGTTCATGACATCCTCGTTAGATATTCGTTTCATCCATGATATTCTTTGCATCCTCCTCAAAAACCACATCTCTGCTGCTACAATTCGTTTCTTCATGTTACTAGATATTGTCCAACATTCTGAGCCATATAACATAACTGGATAAATGTAACATTTCAGTACACTGAGGCGGTTGTCATGCCTAGTTTAGTATTGGTCAGTATACTCTTCATTCTCGTAAAGGTGTCTTTCTTCTATTCGTCTTTTGATGTCCAAGTCGCACCTGCCATCTGATGTCACCCAGTTTCCTAAGTAGCAAAAGTTCTGTACTTGTTTTATGTCTTCCCCGTTTATTCTCAGCCTGCAGATAGGATTCTCCTTCTTTTTGGATATCACCATACATTGTCTTTTTGTGATTGATAGATCCATTTTTGCACTTTCTTCAACAATTATATCAATTAAGTTTTGTAGTTCTTCCTCCGTACTTGCAATTAACACAGTGTCATCTGCCTATCTGAAATTATTTATGTTTTCACCGCCAACTTTGATTCCCAAGATGTCTCTTATTTTTTGTAATATTGTTTCATAGTCATAGTCATAGTCATACTTTATTGATCCCAGGGGATATTTGTTTTCATTACTGTACACACTAAATAAATCAGGGGAGGAAACACACCCTTGTCTGACGCCTCTCTTGATTTTCATAAACTGACTCACTTCTCCATCTATTCTTACAGCGGCAGTTTGTTCCCAGTACAGATTTCTGATTAGGCGGAGGTCTTTCAAATCTAGATCTAGAGTTTCCTGTAATATTTCAAATAACTTATTGTGCTTCACTTTATCAAATGCTTTTGTGTAGTCGATAAAACAAACAAACAAATCTTTTTGCACTTGAATAGCTCGTTCTGATAGGATCCTTAACATCAATATTGTGTTTCTTGTACCTTTGTCTTTCACAAAACCACATTGTTCTTTGCCTATTTCAGCTTGTATCTTACTTTTAGCTCTTGTCATCAAAATTCTTAGAAGTATCTTGGTGATATGACTCATTAAACTTGTGGTCCTATGTAATTCACATTCTATTGCTCCAGATTTCCTAGGAAGAGTGATAAATACCGATTCTTTCATCTCTTCTGGTGTTATTCCAGTCTCATAAATCAGTAAGTTTTTCAATTCCATAATCTTCAAGGGTGATAATTTGTTCTATTACTAATTCATCAGGACCTGCTGCCTTTCCTTTCTTCGTCTTATTTATTGCATTACCAACTTCAGATTTTAAATTACTTGGACCTTCAATGTTTTTCTTAATTTCTGGTTTTTCGCCTTGATCGTCTTCAAACAATTCCTGAATATACTTAGTCCATCTGTTCATAATCTCATTTTTTCCATGATAATGGTACCGTCCTTTGGTTTCAAACATCCACCTGAAGAACAGAGGAGCTTTTTACCAGTGATATTTTTGATTTGTTGATGTAACCTTTTTGGATCAGTAATAGGGATTCTTTCTATTTGCTCACATTCCTGGTTTAACCATTCTTCTTTGGCTTTTTGACATGAGCTTTTAACTTCTTTAATCTAAGGATTTATATTCTATAAGATTTGCTTTCTTCTGTCTCCTTTCTTCCATTAGATTTCTGATTTCATCTGTCATCCATTTATTCTTTGTGCTCTTTTCTTTTTTAGGGATCACTGACTTTGCTGATTCTACCAAGGCATCCTTTAGAGAGTTAAATTTCAATTCTACATGATTGCTATCATCTTCAACAGATTCTATTTCTAGACTTTGAAATCTATTCTTTACTTCAATTGTAAATTTTTGTCTTAAGTTGGCTTCTTTAATTAATTGCAAATAGTCAAGGGATTGTTCAGGTTTTTGCTTCTTTAGTTTTTTAAGTTTTACTTTCACATGACATACTACTGGGTTATGGTCACTATTACAGTCTATAACATCTGTAGCAAGCAATAATGCAGCATGTTTGGATGCTTTCTACTGCACATCTGTAGAATAATGTGAAATTAGATATCCAGCTCTCTTCAACCTCCTCAGAAAGAAGAGTAGAATGATCTGATCAAGTCCTTGCTCCACTCTTAGCTGTAAAGTCATCGGATTTAAGGCCATTTGTTAGGATGAAAACTATTCATTCAACAGGAACTGGAGGTTGAAGAAGCACGTTTATTGTAAAATTATTTCTACTTGGGTTTGTGGGATTTTCCATGAAAATCTCTCTTCATCCCTCACCTGATTGTGTGATTTTGTGTAATCAGTACTTATTGAGAACTGTTACAGTTTGACATCGTTGGAATGCACAGATGTAAAGGTTAATGTATTCTGTGTGTGTATTTTTAAATCTAACACCCAAAATTGTTGAGCTAAAAACATTTTTCAATGACTCTGTAAAGTGATGGAAACATTTCTGATTAACGTTTTCTTATTTATCAGCCATTTTATCAATTTGCAAAAAGAAAATCTACCATTTCTACATTACTCAGTCTAGTTAATTTATAAAGTGTTTCAATGATCTAACGTCTTTGTTATCTGAATGCAGTGTGTGATGGCAAAGACAGTTCAATAGGCTGGGGTTCTTTTTCCATGGAGGGTAGGAGGCTGAAAGATGAGAGTTAACTTAATAGAGAAATACAAGATCTCGCCAAACCTCACCATTCTTCTTCCAACTAGATACATACAATATTATTCCTGACCTCACTCACCTTCCACACCATATTTGCAATATTATGTTCAGTTCTGGTCAGACTATAGGAAGAATGTGGAAATTTTGGAGATTTACTAGGATACTGCCTGGATTGGGGAGAATGTGTTAAGAGGATAGGTTGAGTAAGCTAGGGCTTTTCCCTTCGGAGAGAAGGACGGTGAGAAGTGAATTGATGGAGGTGTACAAAATGATACGAGGGGTGATTGATAAGTTTGTGGCCTAAGGTGAAAGAGTCAATTTTAGAAAACCTGGCACATTTATTTTTCAACGTAGTCCCCTCCTACACTTACACACTTAGTCCAGCGGTCGTGGGGCATACGGATCTTGGACCTCCAGAAAGTGCCCACAGCAGGGGTGATTGATAAGTTCGTAGCCTAAGGTAGAATGAGATGAATTATACAGCTCTCGTTACATGCAAATGCAGTTCAACTCTTTGAGTGGCTATGCAGAAAGTTTGAAGTTAATAACTCATCAGGGGTGATTGATAAGTTCGTGGCCTAAGGTAGAAGGAGATGAATTATTAACTTCAAACTTTCTGCATGATCACTCAAAGAGTTGAACTGCACGTGCATGTGCAGAAGGCCTGACAGTATTCATATTCTGGACAGTTTCTTCAGTCATGGGGGGTGATTTGAGGTGGCTGGAGACTGTCTCTGTGACAGTGAGAGTCTCAGAAAGGACTGACAATGGATATCCACTTGGCCTTTATGGCTAAACACAGCACTGAATGCTTCCATTTTGTTCTTGACACTCGCATACTGGGCCCCATCACAGTGAGAATAGGAATGTTCGGAGACTTCTCCCATAAGTTGCCCGTCATTATTTACCAATAACATTATCAAATCCAACTCGTAAAACACAGAACCAATCCTTTGGCCAGCTGACCAATGGTGCTTTAGCAGCTGAGTTTTAAAGGCTTGTCTAGTTTATGTTTGGATGGTATTTTATTGCATTGCTGTGGGTGCCACAGTAGCATAGCAGTTAGAGCGACAGCATTACAGTTTGGGGCGTCAAAGGTCACAGTTCAATCCCACGTCCTCTCTAAGAAAGTTTTTACGTGAGTGCGTGTGTTTCCTTTGGGTGCTCCAGTTTCTTCTCACACGTACCGGTTAGTAGGTTAATTGGTCCTTGTAAATTTCCTGTGATTAGGCTAAGTTTAATCAGGTGGGTTGCTTGGCAGCACAGCTTATTGGACCGGAAGGGTCTGTCCATGCTGTTTCTCTAAATCAATCAATCAATAATAGATAAGATATCCATTTAAGTTCATCTCATTGCCCACATTTGATCCATATGCCTGTAAATCTTTTCAAACCATGTACAGTGCCTATTGCGAAATATTTAAACCCCCCCCCACCCCCGCCCCAACCCCGGAAGTTTTAATGCTTTGTTGTTTTACAACAGTGAAACACAGTGGATTTAATTTGGCTTTTTTTTTGATACTGATAACAGAAAAAAACCTCTTTTGTATCAAGGTGAAAACAGATCTCCACAAAATGATCTACAGTCATCTATGTTTTCTCATTCTCAGACTGGGAAAAGGCTGTGTGCATTCTCCCTATGTATGCCCCTCAGCCCCTCAAGATGTTATACACCTCTCTGGGTTCACTCCTCATTCTTCTGCGCTCCAGTGAAAGAAGTTCCAACCTGCTCGGTCCCTCTCCATAATGCAGTCCTTTGAGTCATGGCAACATCCTCATAAACTTTCTCTGCATTCTGTCCAGCTTAATGATACCTTTCCCATAGCATAGTGACAAGAACTGAACACAATATTCCACATATTTTATCACCAGTGTCTTGTATAGTATGTCTCAGCATAGCATCCCAACTGCCCTGACTGTAGAAGGCCAGTGTGCTGAACATTGTCTTCCCCTCCTTGTCTACCTGTAACACCTCTTTCAGGACCAATGCCATTTCATGTGACGGTTTTGCAAAGTCTTCATCTGATGCATTGAGAACTAGCTTAGATTATCCTGAGGATATAATGTTACTTAGAATATTAATATTGAAATGACCCTCAAGGTAACATATGGTGATATATAATAAGTATCTTAATGATAAATTTACTTTACTGTTAATGTCAAAAAGACAGAGGAAATGGTTATCAACTTCAGAGAGAACTTGTACCACTTACACCCTTCATTGCATCAGTAGCACAGCAGTGGAAAAGTTAAGCAGACTCCAAGCCCGGGGAGTGCAAACCTCACACAACTTCTCATGGTCTCAGAACACATTATACACAGTCAAGAAAACCCACCAATGCCTCTATTTCTGAGGAGGCTGAAGGGAGCTGGACTTTACACATCTATGCCCACACCATTCTACAGACGCGCAGTGGAGAGCATCCTAACATGCCACATCCCTGCATGATATAGAAACTGCACTGCGGTGGACAGGAAGGGTCTACTAGTCAAAACTTCCCAACGCATCACTGGCACCAGCCTACCCACCATCAAGGACGTATATACAGAAAGGTGCCAGCAAAAGGCCAGTAACATCATGAAGGATCCCACCCACCCTGCTCATGGACTGTTTGTCCCTCTCCCATCAGAGAGGAGGTGACATAGCATCCACCAGGACCACCAGACTCAAAAACAGGTACTTCCCCCAAGCAGTAAGACTGATCAACACCTCCACCCACTAACTCCACTGCTACATTAGTATTTCACATCTGTCGCCTTATGTACAGCCTAGAGACACCTTATGGACATACAATCAATCTATGTAAATAAGCTGTGTGATACAATGATGTTTATTGTGTGTGAGTTTTTTTAATTATTATGTTCTTTATCTTACTGTGTTTTCTGTGCTGCATCAGATCTAGAGTAACAATTATTTCATTCTCCTTTACACTTTAAACAATCTTGAATCTTGAAACATATTTATTTGCTTAGTTCATTATTATTATTATTTGTTTATTGAAGCATTCTCATAGCTTGTCTTCTTTGCACATTGGTTGTCAGTCTGTGTGTAGTTTTCCATTGATTCTATTGTATTTCCTTGGTCTACTGTGAATGCCTGCAAGAAAACGAATCTCAGGGTAGTATATGGTGATGCAATTACATACTTTGATAATAAGTTTGCTTTGAACTTTGACTTTTTGTTTACCACTTCAAAGAGACTCTCTAATTATCCATCAAGTACCGTACTTCTGAGAGATGAATTCTCTGCCATCTGTGTGTTATTGAGGGGGGTTTTGAAGTCTGGACATTAATTAAGGAAAATATCCACAATACCAACCAAAGTGACTCAGACAATGTAGTATGGTTATTTTATTTGCTTAGTAACTGTAGTAACTGTATCTGAATGAAATCAGATCCATATTTCTGTTGCATGTATCAATGCTATGGGGTATGGTAGTATCAGTGGTGGTACTGTACCTGTTCTTGGTCACTGAAGTCCTTTGATAGCTGTTGTTAGTGACACTTTGTCCGCTGTGTATCGATAAGTAAAGCAGACAATATATCAAGAGACCTGTATTGATGTAGGGTCTTGGCCAAAACGTTTATATGACGCTGCCTGGCCTGCATTTTGGATGTGTTACTCTTCCTTTGATCGGAGTTCTTTTCAGCCACTTGGCCTCACCTGTCACCTTCTAGCTTGTTCTCCTTCCCCCACCATCTCATTCTGGCACCTTTCCCCTTCTTCTCCAGTCCTGATGAAGGGTCTTGGCCCAAAACATTGACTGTTTATTCATTTCCATCGATGACAGTAAGATACAGGAACAGACTCAGGCTATTTGGCCCATTGAGTCTGCTCCACCATTCCATCATGTCTGATCCATTTCCTTCTCAGCTCCAATCTCCTGCCTTCTCCTGTAAATCTTCATGCCCCAACCTGACCTTCTGAGCTCCACCAGCATTTTGTGTGTGTTGCTCTGTATTTCCAGCACCTGCAGAATCTCTTGTGTTTATGATTTTGGCTTCTTTCCCCTTCCTTTCCAGACCAGATGAAGGGTCTCAGCCAATAAGTTGACTGCATATCCATTTCCATGGATGCTGCATAACCTGCTGAGTTCCTCCAGCATTTTGTGTGGGTTGCTCTGGATTTCTGACATCTGCAGAATCTCTTATGTTTATGATCTCAAAAGACAGTAGCTCCAGTGCCCATTGCTTATATTGGGAATTTGGTGAATCAGTTTATCATTGTCACCTAGAACATGAAACAGAGTAGCACAGGCCCTTCAGCCCACAATATTGTGCTGCCCCTTCATGCCACTCCACAATCAAACTTTTTTGAACACAATAAACTCTATTCATCTCCGCTCCATCCACCAAAGTCAGAACTTTCCGGTGGCTAAACATTTTAATTCCCATTCCCATTCCAATTCCGACATGTGAGCCTGTGGCCTCCTTTTGTGTCAAGATGAGGCCACCCACAGGCTGGAGGAGCAACACCTTATATTCCATCTGGGCAGCCTCGAATCTGATAGCGTGAATATCTATTTCTCCTTCCGGTAAAGAAATTCCCTCCTCTTCTATTCCCCAATCTGGCTTCGGACCTCTTCTCACCAATCTACCTCCACTCCTTCCTTTTTTCCTATAATCTACTCTACTCTCCTATCAGATTTGTTCCTCTCCAGCCCTTTATCTTTCCCACCCACCTGGCTTCACCTATCCCCTTCTAGCGAGCCTCCTTCCTCTGCCCCACCCTTTTATGCCGGCTTTGACCCCTTCCTTTTCAGTCCTGATGAAGGATCTCAGCTCAAAAAGGTGGATATTTATTCCCCTCTCTCGATGCTGAGTTCCTCCAGCACTTTGGGTTTGGCTTTACAGGAATAAACCATGCAATGCATTTCCATTCTTTACGTTGAAACTCAATACTTTCAGCATCGTTCCATTGCATTCTACACATCAATCAATAGCTCTGCTGCAACTCATCTGCACCCCCCATTGGCCACTATCAATCTCCTCAGCTTGTTCTCCTCGACCATTAGATTTCTGAATGGACAATGAACCCACAAACACTTACTCACTATTTTTGCACTGTTGATTTAATTTAAAATTTTATATTGAGTTCTTATTGTAACATAGTATTTTTATTATTTATGCCAAGTACTACTGCTGCAAATAAACCAATTTCACATCATATGCCAGTGATATTAAACCTGATTCTGATTTAGCTTCCATTCCCTCCAACAGAGCCCTCCACTTTTCTTTCATCCGCGTGCCAGGGATGTGCCGAGGTCCTGTTTGACGAGCCACTTCCTGTATAAGCATGTTGTGTGCATGTACAACCTGTGATTTCCTTTGTAAACTCTCCTTGCTGTGATTTAGTGATTCACTTCACGGATTCAATCCTCATTGAACAGGTACTGTGGGAGAGGTCAAACAAATTTGCATAAACACACTCATGAATATTCATTGCCACCTCCCTGGGGTTTCCCTGCCATTGGGTTGCTGGTGCTAAAGAGCAGGAAAAGGCTGTTCGGAGTATCATCACTAACATAACTCTACTGGAGCAGTCCAGCACCATTCCCACAGCTCTGCTAAATCAATAGTCCACTCTCTGCTACGGACATCTACCAAATTTTCCAGCCAGTCACTTCCTGTGCACAAACTATATGGTTCTATCTATATCTTTGATCATTTTTATTATTTAGAAATATAGCACAGTAATGGTCCTGTGACCTATGATCTCTGTTCTTCACCAATGTTTTACACAGCTGCAGTATGATGTGTGGGTTGGATGGAAATATATTCCCTGCATAGACGGACCCCACCTCCTGTCCCACACCATCTCTACAATTTTCCCTCACATCCCACATAATCCCTACAGTTCCCCTCACGTCCCACATCATCCCTACAGTTCCTCTCATGTCCCACATCATCCCTACAGTTTCCCCTCACGTCTCACACCATCCCTACAGTTTCCTTCACGTCCCACACCATCCCTACAGTTTTCCTCACGTCCCACACCATCCCTACAGTTCCCCTCACGTCCCACACCATCCCTACAGTTTCCCCTCACGTCCCACACCATCCCTACAGTTTCCCCTCACGTCCCACACCATCCCTACAGTTTCCCCTCACGTCCCACACCATCCCTACAGTTTCCCCTCACGTCCCACACCATCCCTACAGTTTCCCCTCACGTCCCACATCATCCCTACAGTTTCCCCTCACGTCCCACATCATCCCTACAGTTTCCCCTCACGTCCCACACCATCCCTACAGTTTCCCCTCACGTCCCACATCATCCCTACAGTTTCCCCTCACGTCCCACACCATCCCTACAGTTTCCCCTCACGTCCCACACCATCCCTACAGTTTCCCCTCACGTCCCACACCATCCCTACAGTTTCCCCTCATGTCCCACACCATTCCTACAGTTTCCCCTCATGTCCCACATCATCCCTACAGTTTCCCCTTATGTCCCACACCATCCTTACAGTTTCCCCTTATGTCCCACACCATCCTTACAGTTTCCCCTCGCATCCCACACCATCCCTACAGTTTCCCCTCACGTCCCACACCATCCCTACAGTTTCCTCTCATGTCCCACACCATTCCTACAGTTTCCCCTCATGTCCCACACCATCCCTACAGTTTCCCCTCATGTCCCACATCATCCCTACAGTTTCCCCTCATGTCCCACACCATCTCTACAGTTTCCCTCACGTCTCATACCATCGCGACTCAGGGTGTCGATTCTGGAACTCCCTCCCCACCAGCACTGCGGGTGAGCCTTCACCAGAGCAATGGCAGTAGTTGAAGAATAACACACAGAAAATACTGATGGATCTCAGCAGGTCAGGCAGCATCTATGGAAATGAATAAACAGCTGACGTTTCAGGCCGTAACCCTTCTTCAGGACTGGAAAGGAGGGGTGGGGGGAGAGATTCCAGATAAGAAGGTGGAGGGAGGCAAAGGGGAGTAAACTAGAAGTTGATAGGTGAAGCAGGTGAGTTGGAGAGGGGGATGAGGTGAGAAGCCGGGAGGTGATAGGTAGAAAGGGCAAAGGGCTGGAGAGGAAGGAATCTGATAGGAGTGGAGAATGGACCAGGGAGAAAGGGAACGAAGAAGGGCAGGTGAGGTGAAGAAGTAAGAGGCCGGAGTGGGGAAAGCAGAGGGGTGGGGGGACAATTACTTTAAATTGGAGAAATCAAGAAGGATGTTGGATTAGCAATGAGAATGAGCAATAAAAGGTGCTTCTGCCAGTAACGCCCACATTCCTTGAATAAATAAAGATAATTATGCTAATTTCCTACCTACAAATGAACAGCTTTGCTGAAAACACTTTTTTTTGCTGCCGTGATTGGCGTTGGATTGTGTTATTCAGCATGCTTGCTGGAAATTCATCTCCCATGACATGGTGAGCCAATGTGCTTTGAACCTCCTGAAGCCTCCATTTCAGATAAGCTTCTCTCGTAAGACCATAAGATCACTCCACAATTCCACAATTTATTATCCTTCTCAACCCCATTCTCATGCCTTCTCTCCATAACCTTTGATGCCCTGACTAATCAAGAACCTATCAAACTGGTCTTTAAATACACTCAATGACTTGACCTCCACAACCTTCTGTGGGAATGAATTTCACAGACTCATCACCCTCTGGTTAAGAAATTGCTCCTCATCTCTGTTCTAAACGGACGTCCCTCTGTTCTGTGTCCTCTGGTCTTAGACTCCTCCAATATAGGAAACATCTCCACATCCATTCTGTCCAGGCCTTCCAATATTCGATAGGTTTCAATGAGATTCCCCACCCCCTTATTCGGCTAAACTCCAGTGAGTACAGGCCCGCAACCATCAAGCACTCCTCATATGTTAACCTTTTCATTCATGGAATTGTTCTCGTAAACCTCCTCTGTACCCTCTCTAATGCCAGCATATCTTTTCTCAGATAAGGGCCCAAAACTGCACACAATTCTCCATGCGGTCTGACCAATGCCTTATAAAGTCTCCGCATCACACCCTTGCTCTTATATTTTAGTCCTCTTGAAATGAATGCTAACATCACATTTGCCTTCCTCACCACAGACTCAACCTGCAAATTAACCTTTAGGGAATCCTGCACAAGGACTGCCAAGTCCCTTTGTGCCTCTGAAAGAAAAAGATGTCAGTGCAGTGTGCTCACAACATTATAATTTTGTTTCAGTCCTTTTAAGATCTGTGTAATTGACACTCCTGATGTTTTCCTCAAGCCAAATGGCCACGGGCCAGGAACTAGTGTTCAATACATTGATCTCCCGCCTCCGGTACAGTAAAGTATTCCATCTGCTTAGTAGGAGGGCAATCAAATCAAATTCAACCACTGACAACATGTTAGGGTTAGTAAGGAAATGGGTGGCAATAAAAGGAGAGTTTTGGAATTGGTTTATTGTTGTCACACATACTGAGATGCAGTGAAAAGCTTGTCTTGCTTAATATTCATACCGATCAGATCATTACACGGTGCAGTGAGGCAGAACAAGGGAAAACAATAACAGAATGCAGAATAAAGAGTTATATTGCTAATAATTCCTGGAGCCATGGAACTTAGATTTGGAAGAGTAGAATCTCCTTAATTCCCATGTGGGTTTAGACAATAAGACATAGGAGCAGAATTAAGCCATCCAGTGTATCAAAATACTGATGGTTTTTCTCTTTGGAACAAATGAGGATGAGAAATAGAGTGGATAGCTAGAAATTTGTTCCCAGGGCAGAAATGGCTAATACAAGAGGGTATAATATTAAGGTGTCTGGGGGAAAATATAGGCAGGATGTCAGAGGTAGTAATTTTACACGGAGTGTTGTGGGTGGCTGGAGTGCCCTGCCGGGGTGGTGGTGAAGGCAAAAACATTAGGGACATTTACAGTGGAGGGTTATGTGGGAGGGAAGGGTTACAAAGAACACAGAACAGTACAGGAACAGGCCCTTCGGCCCACAGTGTTGTTCTGAACCAATCAAATCAGTTATCAAATGAACAACTAAACTAATCCCCTTTGCCTACATAATGTCCATATCCTTCCATTTCCTCGCATCTAGGTGCCTGTGTAAATGTCTCTACTTATCTCCCTCTCCCACCACCCCAGGCAGCACATTCCAGGCACCCACCAATCTCTGCGTGAAAAGAACTTGCCCCTCACATCTCCTTTGAAATTACTCCCTCTCATCTTAAATGCATGCCTTCTGGTATTAGACACCAACCCTAGGAAGAATTGATCCTCAGCTCAATAGATCTGAGAGTAAGTTAAAAGGTCAGCACAACATTGTGGGCCGAAGGGTAGATCCTGTGCTGTAATGTCCTATGTTTATGAAACAGACCCTTCAGGCTATGTAGACTGCACTTAAACTGCAGTGTAAACTTCTCTTTGCACTCTCATCAAACCACAAACCTCATCAAACCACAAATGAAACCACAAACCACAAATCAAACCACAAATCAAACCACAAACCTCATCAAACCACAAACCCCTCCTGATCCCCAGGTTCTACCACTCAGAAACAGAGAAAACCTACAGCACAATACAGGCCCTTCAGCACATCCTCTGTCTTAGTGTCTACATGCTCAAGCTTTTCAGTCCGCTGCAAGTCATCCCTACAATCACCAAGCTCCTTTTCCATAGTGAATACTGAAGTAAGGTATTCATTAAGTTCCTCTGCCATTTCCTCTGGTTCCACACTCACATCAATCAGACCATAAGACCATAAGACCATAGGACATTGGAGCAGAATTAGGCCATTCGGCCTATCGAGACTCTGCTCAGCCATTCCATCATGGCTGAGTTATTATCCCTCTCAACCCTATTCTCCCTGTAACTTTTGACACCCTGACTAATCAAGAATCTAACAGCCTCCACTTTAAGTATACTCAATGACTTGGCCTCAACAGCCATCCATGACAATGAATTCCACAGATTCACCACTCGCCGGCTAAAGAAATTCCTCCTCATTTCTGTTTCCAGGGATAGCGGAATTAGACTGTAAGACATATTTTCCCTCTCAGACCCACTCTCCTGCCTTCTTCCCATAGCCTTTGACACTTACTGATCAAGAAACTGTCAACTTCCACTTTATAAACACCCAATGTCCCCACCCATATGTGGCAAAAGCTGCCATATGTCCCCACCCATACGTGGCAAAAGCTGCCATATATCCTTGGCCATACATGGCACAACCTGCAAACTCCAGGCAGGCAGCACCAGAGGTCACCCTGGCACCATGCGGCAGTGGCTCAATTCAAGCCCTGGTCTTCCTTAAGGATGATTTCATTTGCCTTTTACTTTGTTTCTGTCCTTCCCTGTCCTTGCAGTTCTGTAGAGTCCATGGAGCTCAGTGGGTGTATTAGTTATTTGAAGATGAGAAAGATCTGATTCCTCCCTGCAGAAGGGATGTTATTAGATGCTATATTATATAGCTGCTTCAGTCTGTAAATTGGCTGTGTTCCATCACAGAGAGTCCCACAACCATCAATCCTCCCCTGCAGATCCTACTTATCGAGTCATAGAACACTACAACACAGAAGCAGGCCCTTTGGTCCATTTAGTCCTTGCTGAACTGTTATTCTAACTAGTACCATCCATGCACACCTGGATCATTTACTTATCTAAACTTCACTTAAATGTTGTAATTGAATCCATATACACCACTTGAGCTGACAGCTTGTTCCACACTCTCATTTCACCTTTCACTCTTAACCTATGACTCCTATTCTGAGTCTCATCCAGCCACAGGGGAACAAGCAACACAAATCAAAGTTGCTGGTGAACGGGTCTCGGCCTGAAACGTCGACTGTACCTCTTCCTAGAGATGCTGCCTGGCCTGCTGCGTTCACCAGCAACTTTGATGTGTGTTGCTTGAATTTCCAGCATCTGCAGATTTCCTGTTGTTCACAGGGGAACAATCCTGCTTGCATTTACCCTTCATAAGTCAGTCTGCCTCTAACAAATCTCCCTCATTCTCCTACACTCCGGGGAATAAAATCCTAACCTCTTCAACCTTTCCCTATAACTTGAAAACTCAAGTCCCACCACCATTGTTCATCTTGTTTAATTCTCCACCTGGCTCTGAGTGCAGTAGCATGTCCAACCATCCTCTGCCTACTGATTTACATCCAATCACAACAGAGAATGTTCCAGATTGAAAATCTTAGACAGTAGTACAGCTCAAAAACAGGCCGTTCTGCCCATATTGTTGTGCAGAACCAATTAAGTTAGTAATTGAATGCCTAATTTATTAATCCTTTCTGACTACACAATTTCCATCACTTTCCTTTCTCTACATTTTCACGTTTCTATTGAACAACCACTCAAACACATCTGTCATGTTTGCCTCCATCACCTTTCCAGGCACCCACCACTCTGTGTAAAATACTTGTCCCTCACATCGCCTTTGAGTTTACCCCCTTTCACTTTAAATGCAAGACCACTGGTGTTAGACATTTCAACCCTGGAAAAAATATACTCTATCTATACCTCTCATAATCTTATAAACTTCGGTGAAATCTCCCTTCAGCCTCCACTACTCCAGAGAAAACAACCCACATTTGTCCAAACTCTCATGATCTCTAATCCAGGCCGCATCCTGCTAAAACTCTTCTGCACCCTCTCCAAAGCCTCCACGTCCTTCCTATAGTGGCCAGTCAGAACTGAATGCTCTCAGCCTGAAATGTTGACTGTTTATTCCTTTCCATAGCTGCTGCCCAGCCTGCTGAGCTGTTCCCCGGCCCCGGCCTGCTGATCTGCTCCCCGGCCTGCTGAGCTGCTCCAGATTTTCCTTGCATTACTCCGTATTTCCAGCATTTGTAGAATCTCTTGTGTCTATGCAATACTCCAGATGAGGCCTAATTTGAGTTTTATAAAGCACGAACGTTCAAAGCCTTAAAGGTTCATTTATTGTCAGTATACAACTCTGAAATTATTCTTCTCCAGATAGCCATGAAACCAAGAAAGAAAAGACTGGCAGCACGAGCATCAATCCCTAAATCCCTCTTCCCCGCACAAAAAAACAACCACAAGCAACATAACCTCCTGATTTTTGAACTCAGTGCCTCAATTAACGAAGGCAAGCGTGCCACATGCCTTCTTTACCACTCGACCAAACTGTGTAGACAATTTCAAGGAGTTGTGGATTTGGACCCCCAAGATCCCTTTGAGCATCAACACTGTTAAGGGTCTTTCATTAACAGTATACTGTCTCTACATTTAATCTCCTAAAGTATAACATCATATTTGACAAGATTCTGGAGGAATGCTGCACGTCAGGCAGCGTCTATGGAGAGGAGTAAATAATCGATGTTTTGAACCGACTGGAAAGGAGCCAGAATAAGAATGTGGGGGTAAGGGAAGGAGTACAAGCTGGCAGGTGATAGGTGAAACCAGGTGAGTGGGAAGGTAGTAGGTGGGGGAGGGGTAATAAGGTGAGAATCTGGGAGTTGATAGGTGGTCCACGGTCCACTCTGCTCACCTATCAGATTCCTTCATCTCTAGCCCTTTACCTTTTCCACCTATCACCTCTCAGCTTCTCACTTGGGTCCCCTCCCCCCACCTTCTTATTCTAGCATCTTTCCCCTTCCTTTCCAGTCCTGATGAAGGGTCTCGGCTCGAAATGTTGACTGTTTATTCTTCTCCATGGATGCTTCCTGACCTGCTGAGTTCTAACAGCATTTTGTGTGTGTTGCTCTGGATTCCAGCATCCGCAGAACCCCCTGGGTTTATGATCAACGCTATCCACAATAATCAGCCCCAAGTTCATTTTTGTTTTTAAATCCTTCAATTGCCTTGCATTCTCTCTGCCTGTGTAACATCTCTCAGCCTATGTCCTCCTCAGATCTCTGTACTCCTCCACTTCTGCCCTCCAGCATTCCATTGCTGCACCATGGGCAGCCATGCCTTCAACAGCCAAGGGCCGAGGCTTTGGAATTCCTGCTTAAACCTCATCACCTTATTCTTCTCCCTCCACCTTTTAAAGTCCTCCCCACCACTGAGAACATCTACATGTTCAGGAACAGTTATTACCCTCTCAACCATCGGGCTCTTCAACGAGAGGGGATAACCCCAACACTGAACTGTCCCAGAACTTATGGAGTCACTTTCAAGGACTCTTCATCTCATGTTCCCAAGACATTGCTTATTTATTATTATTATTATTTTGAGGGGTTTTTGTTCCTTTGTATTTACTGTGAATGTTTGCAAGAAAATATATTTCAGGGTTATATACTTTGTACTTTGAAGTTTGAACTTTAAGTTGAAACTGGAAATGAGCCTGGTTGGCCAAGCTGTGATCAGCTTCCCTTTGTGTCCTTATGTGGCTGGGGTACTAGAAGTGATGAGGTACCTTGGCCTAATTTCCTTTGTGAGAAATTCTGCATAGATACAGGAGTTACTATGGAAACAAGACTGATGGAGCAGTGGAATACATGCAAAGTTGTTTGTTAGAAGAGCCCCTGATTGAATTACACAATGCAGAATTCCCATGAGAATAACTATTGATGTTTCATCAAAGGCTTTCAGGGCTTTTAAGAATCCATCAGTTGTTTTATTTTAATATAGAGCTTGTTTTCTCAGAGTGAGCCTGAATACCCTCAACTTTGACAATCCTGTGTAGATATGTGGTGTGAAGTCTCCTGACTGGTTGCATTGCAGCCTAGTGTGAAAACACTAATGCCCAGGAATGGAAAAGACTACAGAAAGTGGTGGATACAAACTAGTCCACCATGGGCAGTGGAGGGTTTCATGCTGCAGGCATTAATATCACTGAGCATTGGACTTGTGGACATCGATGTCACTGGACACTGGGACAGTGGACAGCCGTATCACTGGGCACCGGGACCGTGGACATCAGCAACACTGGGCACTGGGACTGGACGTCAGTATCACTGGGCACTGGGACTGTGGACATCAGCAACACTGGGCACTGGGACTGTGGACATCAGTGTCACTGGGCACTGGGACTGGACATCAGTATCACTGGAAACTGGGCCTGTGAACATCAGTATCACTAGAAACTGGGCCTATGGACATCAGTATCACTGGGCACTGAGCACTGGACATCAGTATCACTGGGCACTGGGACCATGGACATCAGTGTCACTGGGCACTGGGACTGTGGACATCAGTGTCACTGGGCACTGGGACTGTGGACATCAGCAACACTGGGCACTGGGACTGTGGACATCAGTGTCACTGGGCACTGGGACTGGACATCAGTATCACTGGAAACTGGGCCTGTGGACATCAGTATCACTGGAAACTGGGCCTATGGACATCAGTGTCACTGGACACTGGGCCTGTGAATATCAGTATCACTGGGTGCTGGGATGTGGACATCAGTATCACTGGGCACTGGGATGTGGGCATTAGTATCACTAGGCGCTGGGATGTGGACAGCAGTATCACTGGGCATTGAGACTGTGGACATTAATATCACTGGGCACTGGGATGTGGACAGCAGTATCTCTGGGCATTGGATGTGGGCATTAGTATCACTGGGCACTGGGATGTGGGCATTAGTATCACTGGGCACTGGGATGTGGGCATTAGTATCACTGGGCACTGGGATGTGGACAGCAGTATCACTGGGCACTGGGATGTGGACAGCAGTGTCACTGGGCATTGAGACTGTGGACATTAATATCACTGGGCACTGGGATGTGGACAGCAGTATCTCTGGGCATTGGATGTGGGCATTAGTATCACTGGGCACTGGGATGTGGGCATTAGTATCACTGGGCACTGGGATGTGGGCATTAG